>NC_056731.1:1232284440-1232406940 GCF_019279795.1 Protopterus annectens | reverse complement strand
CATGGATAGACACAGACAGAGACAAGCAGGGCATGCAGATGGCCACAGTCAAGAATGCTGTGCCACTGTGGGCAATGAGCAGTTGCATTCCCACACATCCTCTTCTTTTTAAACCACCAGAGATGGCCATCTGGACTATATCCGTGATGATGAATGAAAGAAGTTATGGCCATCTTGTTACTCTTAAATACTTTGCAGCCACATCTTCCCCACACATGCATGATGGCAATGCCAGTGATGTTTAGGAAACAAAGTGAAAGATATTGTAACCATCTTGTTATACTTAGCCTCCCCCAAACAAACACAGGCATAAACCATAGCAATACTAGTTTTATACTGATTTCAGCAAATGGCATTGAGTCAGTGACTGTTATTTAGCAGTCATATGGAGTAATGCATCCCTGTCACAGCCCGATTTTGAGACACATGTTTACTCTTTCCCTTCTAAAAAATTTGATTGACCGGTAATTCATTCAGGATCACAAATAGTTAGTGCTGAACATTAGATTTTAATATTATTTATTGTCCAGAAATGCATGCTGATGCAAAATGTGTTATTCTATTAACTTTTTACTGAATTAGAGTAATATTTAAAATTGCAATCCTGATCTTGAGCCTTTTTCCTGCCATTCTTCTTGGCTTTGCCTAGAATTCTTGAGCATATAATCTGAGGCTTATAGTATCTGTTATCTTGCCAGTATTTATAAAACTCCATTAAGGAGATAACCATCCCCGAAGATCAAGAGCATCTATACTTCTTAAAATCCCAGGTAAGTGCTGAGACTGTCACCCTGTGCTACCAATCAAGCAGTCACCTCACTAATGTCCATTCACTGACTACTGGCTTTATTCTAAAAACCCTGTTTAGGATAAAGTACGAAATCAGAAAAGGAATGATCTTTTTTTTCTCCTCATTTTCCTCCAACCAGTAACAGCTTTTGCACAATCAAGGTTGACTAAGGGGGTCCTCCACAGCTACTGGTACAGTAGGTGTTTAGAGCCAACTGTGGTATTAGTTTTAATGGAAAGAATGACTGCCATCAGAAATTAGCTAAAGTCAAGGGTGCTACATCAGTGGTAAAATGTTTTATGAAATTAGGAACCTGCTGTTACTACAACCAGAGATATCTGTGAATTTTATAGGAGCAGAAGTGGTGCCAGTCCTTACGATTCTTCATATAAGGGTTATTAATGTCCACCTGGTTTATACTGTACTCAGGACTGGTGTACAGTCTATGTATGTACAAAACATCAAATTAAAGAGTACTTGCTGTGGTCAGAGGCCTTGCCTGATCCACTGGGCCACAGCAACTGCAGGGTTTGCTAGTGCCTAAAACCTGTTAATGCACACATGCACATACACACACGCACACACACGCACACACACGCATACACACTCACACACGCGCGCGCGCACACACACACACACACATACACACACATACACACACACACTCCTTTCAACTTCTTTGTGATAGAATTCTGGATAAATCCAAACAATTTTAAAAAATTACTTTAATTCACTTAACATGTAAATATAACAACAGGCTTTGAATTAACATGCATTTTCTGAACAATAAGAAATGAAAGTCTAAATTCTCCAAGACACTTCCAATATGAACAGGCAGAAAAGAACACCAAGAAATAAAAGATTCCACCAAAGCTTGCACTAATCGGAATGGCAAAAAGCAAGACACAGTCAGAATTAGTGTTAAAAAACTTAACCCACGCTTTTGTCTTAGTAAAAGACTTCTTCAGAACAATAGAACAACTAACACCCACCCCACCTTCCTTTTAAAACCATAAGCAACCAATGAAAACAGTGTTTTAATTAACATTCCCTCAGATTCAGCAAGCAGCTACGCAGGAATAAGTTATTCCTGCATGGCAGGGAGCGTTCCTGTTCAGCACAGCAGCGCGCCATGCATATGTATGAAGGCACGCTGACATGCTCTAAAACGGACATGGTTCCATGTACGAGCACAGGGGTTATGTCTGAGAGCAGAGCTCTCACAATATACATGCCCCCTGCACTCCAGAGTTACCTTTCAGCAATTTAAATTGAGCAAGAATGCTCGTAACACCCCCAGACCATCAGGATAAGAAATCTGGTCAAAGCCATAAGGGATAATTGTCCCTACCAAGGCAAAAGTTGATAGAATAACACACACAGCATAAGCACATAGTGCACACCTCCCAACCCGTCAGATTAAGGAATGCTACAAGGAAAGGAGGTGGGATAACAGTCCTTTACAAAAATACTCTAACCATTAATAGAGACACCATTCAACCTCCCCAATTCAATAACGTGGAACTCTTCATAACCAAGCTACAGATTAACCAAAACAAGCACTTGAACATCATCTGTGCATACATTTTGCCAGGCAACAACCTAAATACCCCAGAAGATATTTTTTACTGGTTATCCACTACCTATCCACAAGAAACCATAGTTCTTGGTGACTTTAACACCGAATGGCACCCCTGCTCCTCTGACCCCCCCCCCCCGCACCCATATAAACTTATCTGGGTTTAAACAGACCGTAACCTGTCCCACTAGGATAAACAAACCAATCAACTGGGAAAGTATCCTAGACTGGATCCTAATTAATAACCAATCCCAATTGTACACAGCTGGTACTCTCCCTGATGACCTCAGCGGCCATTGTCTAACCTATATCATAAAATATAAGGCAGGAAACCCTCACCAGCCCAAATATAAAACAGTTAGAAACAGGAAAAACTTTGATGCTGCTATATTCCAAAATGAATTAAAAGCAGTTGACTGGTCAAAACTAAAAAATCTAACATTAGAGGAGGCCATAGATCACTTTAACACTAAATTCCTAAGTATCCTTGATTCCCATGCTCCAGCACGTATAATAAAAACTAGATCAAATACAGCACCATGGCTCAGAAAAGATACCAAAGCTAAAATCAAAACTAGAAGCAAAGCCTTGGCCAGCTGGAGAACAACTAAAGCCCCACTTGACCATCTAAAATATTGTCAACTCAAGAATGATATAAAAAAATCTATTTTACTGGATAAAAAAAAGCTTCTACCAAAATCTCCTACAAAAAACACAATAACAACCCTCAAAAGTTCTGGGCAGGCTTAAATCAACTACTTCGTCCAGGTCATTCCACCACCCCAATCCCGGCTAACTACACCCATAGTTCCCCAGAGACCATAGCTAGCGCCTTTAATAAGTTTTTCACTGAAACAATCCAATCCCTAGCAAATCAACTAACCCCCTGTAACTTGAACCACATGCCTAATCGACCCAAATAATCTCTCTGAATTTAGCTTCCAACCAATATCCACTAGTTTTATCAAAACACTTCTAAAAAAACTAAACCTACCACCCTCGCTGCTAACCTCCTCCCTGCAGAGTATCTACAAATAGCTGCAGATACCATTGCATATCCCATATCTATCATCATCAACAGAACCTTATCCGAAAACGCTATCCCCTCCCTCTGGAAAATATCTCATGTCATCCCACTCCATAAAGGTGGTAGCTCCTTAGACATATCCAACTATAGACCCATTGCCATTATTTTCCCACTAGCCAAAATAATGGAGAAATGTGTACACAAGCAGCAAATGCAATACCTTACACAGAATAACTTACTATCCAACTCTCAGCATGGTTTCAGGCCATACCATAGCACCACCTCAGCCCTCCTTTCCTTTATTACTGCCATAAACTAAAACAGGAATGACAATAGGCTAACCTTCGCCCTCTTTCTTGACCTATCAAAAGCCTTTTACATGGTCAGCCATGAACTTCTCATTCTTTCACTAAAATCTATTTCCCTCAACAAGCTTGCTATCTAGTGGTTCCAGTCCTACCTGACTGGTAGACAACAGGCGGTACTATGGCAGGGCAAACTCTCCAGCCAGCTACCTCTCACACTTGGTATCCCTCAAGGGTCCATACTAGGTCCACTACTCTTCTCTATTTTGTCAACAACCTTCACACTGCTATCCCTAAAGCTACCTGCATTCAATATGCAGATGATTCCACTCTGATCTTCTCAGCCAGCTCCCCATCCAAACTGCAAACCTTATCCCAAAATACATTTAACACTATCAAGAACTGGCTCACCAACCAACGCCTACTTCTGAACCCCAATAAAACTAAACTTCTACTCTTCTCCCCCACTAGTAGATCTGCCACACTTTCATTCTCAGTTACAGCTAACAATGGTACCACTATTTCCCCAGATCATCACACCAAACTGCTAGGGGTTATCATAGACAATAATCTAAAATTTGACCTACAGGTCAACAAAACCATACAGACCATCAATAAGAAGCTTGGATCACTGTATAGAAACAAGTAATTTTTAACCCCACTGGCTAGGACTGCAATCGCCTGATCACACCTACTCTCTACTCTTTTATATGCCTTGCCTGTACTCTCAAACCTCAACAAATCCGAACCAGGTAAGCTGTCCCATAGATACAATCATATTGCCAGATTCGCCATTGGCTCCACCTATAGAACCCACCACTGCCAGAACCTTAAACAACTAGAGTGGCTAGAACTGCCTAGCTTAATTCAATTCAATCAGCTCTTCATAGTGCACAAAATGTTATATCACCCTGAGGATACTCCTTCACTTAAAAATATTATTAAGCCATATAGCAACCTGAGATCCCTACAGTCAGCTGATAAACTACTGGTCCAAACCCACAAAGCTAATAACTCTGCTGGTGAATCCCTGTTTGCCAACTTCATTGGCAAAACCTGGAATTCATTGCCAAACTATATAACCCTACAATCCCCCAAAAGTCTTCTAAATAAAAACCTCAAATAGTATCTCAAAGTGAATTGGCTATGCCCATGTACCAACCCTGATTAAGTTATAAACTGAAAGCATATTCTGTAATTATCATAACTTGTAACTATGTCACCAAGCTCTGCTTCCAGTCTGATGTCTTTTACTTTTAATTGTGTCTGTCCATGAGAAATGTGAGTCCCTACTAGGGAACACTACTAAGCCATTGTATATAATCACTTTATTTTTATAATTGTTTGCTAACTTCTGTGTAATCTATGTAAGTTTGTCTATGTGGAACTTTTCTCCCCAGGCCTCCGCTGAAAATGAACATGTATCTAGTCGGACTATCCCAGTAAACAAATGTAAAATAAATACAAATAAAATAAAAATGGGGACAAAGCTTAAAGGGACAATCGTCCCACAAAGCAGAAAGTTGACAGAATAACACATTCATCATTAGCAGGGATATTCTGAAGGGTACAAATAAAAAAACACAATAAGTATTTTTTTTTTTTTTTTTTTTATAAATGTGATAAAGTTTAAACATAGCTGAGTGGGTGTGCCTGTTGCTTGGCTATGCTTAGTCCAGCTTAATCAGCACAAGAAGTTAAATAGCAAGAGACATCCAACTTAAGTAGTACTGCAATAATACAGTGGTTAGAGCGTATGCTTTGCAAATAGCCATTCCCAGTTTGATCCCCACTGTTACCATTTTACATGTGAAAGCAGTACATAAACATTTTTTTTTATAATTAGCTACTAAATAACATATATTTGTTAACCAGAGTACTGTAGTAGGTCCAGATGGGAGGTGTCAGTTTAATAAAGTTGTAAAACCCCCATATAAACACAAGTGCCCCATACAGTATAGTCACACATGAATAAATGTAATGAAAGCACATTGGGGGATGTCAAGGACAAATAAACAAATTTATAATATGGAATGAATGATGAATCACTCCCATACAGCAGATAATCTATAAAATAAAAAAAAATAAGCAATGCTAAGCATTGCACCGCTCTGCCTACCAGGGGTAAACATTATGTAAATATGACTGCTAAGCAATGAGTAGCCCAGCTAAGTGGATTTGTCCATTGGTAAGCAGTGCTGAACCTCTCCCTTTAAGAACTGCCAACCTTAGCTAAGCAGGTTTACCCGTAGCTTAGCTTAGCTCAGCATATTCAAAACCGTCTAATCACAGCAAAGGGCGGGAAATCGAAACCCCGCAGGCAGGAATACAGCTCAGAACTGGTTGCAGCTTCCCATTGTAGGCAGTATGGCAGGTGTTGGCGAGGGCATCCACTTCCGGGTGCAGCGCTGGGGCATACAGGAGTTCAAGGTCATGGTAGGACTACTGGTAAATAACCATGATGAGAGACTGCTGCAGGGCCGGTATCAGGGCTCCCGTTATAAAGCAGAAGCCTGGGGCCATCTTGCCTGTGATCTCACCAGTGCCACTGGTATCCCTCGGATGGGTGAGCAGGTCCAGCACCACTATGCCAACTTGAAGAGGAGAAAGAGGGAGCTCTTGGATGAGTGGGTCCAAGAAGCAAGGCAGAGCAGTGATGTCCCAGCAGTGTGTAAGTATTCATATCAATAACTGTTTACTAAAGTCCAGCCTGTGTATGTGATGGATAGGTATGGCTAAATATTTCTCTATTCCCTTTACAGCCGCAGCTGAGTGGGCTGTGAATCAGGAAGCCTATGCCAGTAGGATGCAAAGACTGTGTCGCGAAACTGGTGAGTAACAATCTTGTTAGTAGTAGTCATACCAAATACATTTTAAGTAGTAGAAAGTCACCTGGCAGTATAAAACTCTGTATAGGTTCTACTGAATAAACCAGACAACATGAGAGTAACAGTCCATTATAGGTGATATTTCAATAAAACTGTAACTGCCTGGCAATAAAGTTCTAAATCCTGGACTGGTTGTGTTTACTCTGGTATTGTATGGCATTTAGTGTTGCAATCTCTGAACAGTAATGTTGTATTAACCATTGTTACCCACACTGTGCTACATAAAAATATGTCTAAGAATGTCTGTATAAGACTATTGTAATTACAAGGTCAGACTGTACAACCAAGAGAGACTTAGACAGGAAAAACTGACGGAACAGACACCGGTGTCAAATTAGCTCACTCTGATGAAACAGAAATTGTTGTATTTTTAGCAAACACAGCCATGATTCAAATCCTGGCAGTGCTGTATGCATAATCATACCTGCAAAGATTTTCCCAGAATGCCCAGATATTCTTCTTTTTCTCCTGGCAAATCAGTGCAATAATCTCAGGATTGTAGTCATCAAATAATGACATACATTTGAGTGTCAGACTTCAAATCTTTCAGAAAATGTATATTAAAACAAATCCTGTTATTCTAGCAACTGTCTAAAAGTTTATAAGAGCAATATTCAAAATATGTCCCTATTTATACCACCACATTGTCAAGCTTTGTCCAGATGTTGTGCATTAATAGATTGAGAGGTATGTGCATAATTACAACTAGGAATCTGGGAATATGTGTTGAAACAGTCAGGTAGTGTTAACAAACAATCCTCCTCAGATCTACCAGGAAAGTGAAGTAGAATTTAGCTATAAGACAATTGAAGTATACACTGTGTACAAACATACCACTGCCCAAACCAAGGCCATAGGGTATTGTAGTAATACCTGTAGAGTAATGATTAGAGCAATGATCATTAAGGTTGTGAGTACTGCAAGGATATAGAAGTTGTTAATTGACATCTCTGTCCCTCCCCCCACCATATCTGCAACAATAATCTAAACACACAAATCAATGGGTATATTTACACCAAACCTACTGTTGCGGCATATGTCCTATTGTTCAACTAATATTGAAATGTGTTTCTATTAATGTCCCGTGTTGAAATGCTATTATTGGTGGCCTGTTGCTATAAATGTAACCTGCATGCTGTTGTAATGGACACTGTGGTTCCATATATGCATGTGTTCTGTTTGCTATGCAGCTGTTCCAAATCTGTTTTTTTGGGTTAATGGGAATAACAGTGCATGCTGTTATAGCTAATCCTGGATTGTGATGACTATTACTAACCCACATATGTTCTAAAACTGCAACGCCATAGCACGTTTGGGAAGGCCAGTCCCAGCGGACCAACCTCTCCCACCTCATTTAGCCGTGGCACCAGCCCCCAGCATGCCTGGGACCCACCCCAGAACCTCTTCATCCGCTGGTCCTGCACCACCTTCAGGTGGAACCGCCTCATGGGATGGGGCTCATTCCCCTCGGGAGTGGGAGCGGACAGGATCCTGTCACCTGAAGTCAGGTCCAGAGATTGGTGCATAGCGAGCTCTAAAGGGAGTTTGGAGATCTGCTACACCAGATTGAGGGCTGTGTGGCACATTTAGAGGGTCAGCCTGCCCCTCCTGCTCAGCCCCCAGCAAAGCCACATTCGGGGCTGTGAAGGTGCAGTGGTGATTACTCATGTGTGGGGACCTCAGTCCCACTGTTTCCATTTGGGGGCTCATGTGCTTCTGATTTCCAAACACCCCTTCCCAACCAAGGTGTTTACCCCCAACATGTGTCATATACTGCCCCTGCATGCTGTCTTGTCTGTCTTGTCTGTCTTTCTACCCGACATACCTCACCAAATATATCTAGTATCCTTCCCCAACATAACACTCTCACCTTAAAAAAAGGGCAATCTGTTCCCAAAAAATAAATTTTGCCCCATATGTACGTATGCATTTTGCACATGTGTGACAGTCTAATTGGCTTCACAACACATTATTGTTGTGCTCACCCCTCTCTCAGGTGTTTGAGTGTCCAAATATACCTCCAAATTTAGTATATATGCACAGCTGTTGCTGAAAAAGAAATGGACAGCTATGGATCTTCCCTACACCCGTCCTGCACATCCCTAGCTACTTTCCCTATTGTCTTTCCGTCTTTCTGCCCACTTTTTCACCACTTTCCTATCACCCCTTTTTTCTTTTCTTTTAAAGAAATTAGAGTGGAGGTAAGTGGAAGTAAACACTTTTAAGCAGTAGTAAGTGGGTTTAAGCCTGTTTGCATGGTGCTAAGCAAGCCTACAAAGATTAAGCAATTTTCAGGCTGTCTGTAAGCATATTAAACCAGAATTTCGCATTGCTTACTGCTGCACAAACCCACTTACAACTGCTTAAAAGTGCCTTAATCACTCTGTATCCAACAGCCCTTGTTCTGCCCCAGCAATAAAATAATCAGATCTTGCAAGTTTTGAAACCAGGACCCTGCACACCATAGGCACAACAAGTTACCACTAAGCCATTTGAGCTGTAGATATGCATGATGTTTTTCAAACATATCATGCAGCACAGTCATTCAGCATTAGGGAAAATGTATTTATATATGTACATGTCTTTATATATATATATATATATATATATATATATATATATATATATATATACGTAGATATATATATATATATATATATATATATATATATATATATATATATATATATATATAGTGCATTCAGACATCGGATCAACACTCTGAACCTCTCACTGTAAAACATCTGACCAAAGGCACTGTAAATGGGGGCCCAAAATAGTGATCTCTTGTAATTATTGCTATTATCCCTTTCTCCACAGCTGAACTGATCTGCCTTGCAACAAAATAACCAGCACATGCAAGTTTTGAACCCAGGACCCTGCACAACATAGCCAAAACAAGTTATCAGTAAGCCATCTCAATTGAAGAAGTTGGGATAATTTCTCTAACATATCATGCAGAGCAGTCAGTCTACCATAGGGAATGTACAATGTGGAAGCACTAAAATTCTAATGATACATACACACACACACACACATATATATATATATATATATATATATATATATATATATATATATATATATATAGCTATATATATAGCTATATATATATATATATATATATATATATGTTGTGTCTTTCTGCTTATCCCGGCTAGGGGTCGCCACAGCGGAACTCCGGTCCGCTAATGTTTGGTAGTGAATTTTTACGTGACGAGTTACCAGCCCTGACGCACACACAACCTTTAACAAAGGCACACCCATTCACGCATGCCTCCACACAGAAGACGCTCTAGCTAAGAATCAAACGCGACAACGTCTTGCTGTGAGGTGACAACGCTACCACAGCACCACTACCGCGGGTCTATGTATATATATATATATATATATATATATATATATATATATATATATATATGTGGTTTACTATCATAATTTCGAATCCAACTCCGTCGACCGCATTATGTTCGAAAATGGAAAGTCAAACATGGCAATGTCGAACTTCAAAAGCAAGCCTAGGAACGGGTTTTAACATGGGTTGAGATTGGGGCCAGGTTTGTAGTTTGGCAATAGCAGTGAACACCTATCTCGACCCATGTTAAAACCATTCCTAGGCTTGCTTTTGAAGTTTGCCATTGCCGTGTTCAAACATAGTGCGGTCGACGGAGTTGGATTCAAAATTATGATAGTAAACATATATATATATATATATATATATATATATATATATATGTACACACACACACACACACACACACACACACACACTCATACATACATATATAAATATATAAATCCTTATAGATATATAGATATAGATATATATATATATATATATATATATATATATATATATATATATATATAAAGAGAGTATATATAGAGAGTGGACAACATATCAAACAGCCATTATTCATACAGTTGCCACCTTTTCAAATGGCCAGTGTCTGATTCTTTCCTACAAATGAGAATTATTGTATGAAACATATACCCATACACAATGCAAAGGACATGACACCACACTCAGTTTGCATACATATAAATGTTTATTTGTGTTCTATTTCAGTTGTTTATGCCATTTCTTATAGCATTTAGGTGTTTGAAATACATAATAAATGATTAATGCAACTCTCAAAGAAAACATATGATGCAGTAATCTGCAAAACATAGTATACTTTGCTGTCTAGGCTAAATCCTTCAAGTAGTACAACAGTGAAAAACACACTTGCCTTGAAGATGAGAATCAATCAACACTTAATTACAGATGTAGTTCAATAGCCTCCAATTACACTCTGTACTCACCTCCCTAGGGGAAAAGTATCAGTTGTCACAATGTAAATATATCCGTTACATAACAATGCTTAACTTAAAATGTCACTGTCACACTGACAAACAGAACTGTGTGCAAGACAGTAAGCTCTAGCTCACCACTGTTCCCATGGTGAAACATATGAAAATGTACAGCCATATACCTTAATATTTCTTATTAAGGATAACCCTCAGATGTTGTAACAGCCTAGGTTAAAAACATTGAATACCCCTCCCCCATAAAATGTCTTGCAAGGGCATATAACAGTGTTCTCCATACACTGACCTCCAGACAGTACAGGGTCACACATGTTTTGTCCAGCTGTAGCCCTCATATATATGGACCCTACCCCACAACTTGATTGGGAGTCCACAACATCACTGGAATTATAGCAGGAATGTCAGCACTAAATAATGATAGAGCATTACCCATCAACCTCTTACTGCATGACATCTGGACAAAGCCTGGTATATAGGTGAAGGACAGATGCTGAAACACAGGGCCATATTTTAAATGTTGCTGTTATACACTGTGAAAGTTGCTAGTGTTACAGGATTTGTTGCAACATACCCTTACTCAGGAATATGAAGTCAGAAACACAAATGGATGTTGCCATGTACTGATAGCAATCAACAGAGAGAATGCCACTGATATGTCAGGGACAAGACCTGTGTGGGGAAAAGACAAACCATAACAGCCAATCCTCTGGCCTTTATGTTCATAGGCCCACAGTTGAGAGCTATGCAGGCAGACTGTATTCCATGCAAAACTAGCATGTACACACAAACCCTGTAAAACTAGCAGTTTTCAATGCATATAACAGCAATACTCACACACTGTCCCTAGGTCTGGAACCTTATACAAACATATAGTTGGCCTGTGTCCACAAGTCCTGTTGGAAGAGGTACAGCTACCTGCTGTCTGTAACACTGCTGCCCACACACAGGAAAGATGTCTTCCATACAGGAATGGTAAAAGGACAACACCAGCACTGTCACTGCATACAACAAAATAAAATGTGCACTGCTACTGATTGTTGCATTGTCATAACACTAATATGGGTACTACAGTAGGCATGCTTATCACGTAGTAATCAGAGACGTGTACAACTGTGTTATGACCCACTGTCCATGCCTACCACTAACAACTATATCAACACCCATATACACTGGATATCAAAGTGTACACACCCCTGTTGGAATGCCAGGTCTGTGTGCTGTATGCTAATGAGACCACAGGAAGTCATGTCAAAATGTTTCTAACCTCAAATGTGACCCATACCATGTAAAATCCTATTTAAAAAGAAACAAAGCTGAAGATATGATATGACATTACAGTACAAACCAAGACAAATGGATGCTGTAATCATCTCAGCAGGTGTTTACACAACATACCAGTGCAAGGGTGTGCACACATATTCAATTCACTTACTGTACTGAGCATTACTTCCCACATGCTGGAGGGACAGTTTCATAACCCAGAAACTGCCCATGCTATGGAATAGACTTCTCATGCATGTAAAGTAGAGCACCTCAGTGGCCTTCTTCAATTGAAATCTTGATGAGTGGATGGGAAATAGAAAATTCACCACAGGAATCACTCCAGTGGCTTTACTCGACAGAGGCACTGAGACCTAAGGTCAGGTTGTCACAAAGCCATGATAATCCCATGGGATAGGCTTGTAAAGGCTCCAGGGCCATTAGCCCAGTATACACCTATGAACCTATGAACATATATGTTTCCACAGGACAAGTCATGTTCCTTATTGAACTGAGCAGGCTATAGGACACATCATATGTGGGGATTGTGTTGACATGTGCTTTTGTGGGGTCATGTTCCAGTTGCACTAGTACCTTGGATTGTAACAGGGGTGTGTACACTTCATATTCACTGTAGCTATATGGAATCAGCAGTACCTTACCTGTACAACCATCCTCCACCAATAGAGTAATCCCCCTTGGTGGACACCACCAAGACACAAAGCACATAATAGGTTACTATAGTGGCTGTTTAGGAACACATAGGTGCAGACCACAACTTGAAAGCAAGTGCACCTCTATCTGAGCAAGCATGTAGATTCACAGGTGACCTCCTGTAAGGCTGACTATGACTAGAAATCAGACATATGCAAACCACTAAGACCAGTTGCAACCATGTCAATACATATGTACGGAGTCTCAGAGCCAGTAACACAAGTCAACCTGTACTGGGGGGGTAAAGCACACCTCATACACACATGCAGGAACAGTGGCACCCTGTCCACAACAATAGTACAGGGAGATATGCACATCACCCACACTCCTGCCCACATCAATAGTGATCATGGACATAATGCCAACTGATGGCATCAACAGCAAGTTTCCATGGGGTGTGAGAACATCACAGTTTGCCTCCTACATTAACACAGGCATGTGCTCACAGTCCCATCACATACTACAGTCAAACACACTCATGCCACCATCCACACACCATCCACATGGAAGATGGCCACTGTCATCCCTCTACACAGAAATGAATGGTGTGTAGTGGATTATGCCATTACGTATCCAATATTGGGTGAACTGGACAGGTCAGGGCCAGGAGTGTAATGCAAGATGTACAAGCCATGATAGCTTACAGTGTTATGGTATAGTCCGGATTATTTTCAGCAACACCCACTGTTGATGTGCATGTGGACAACTGTATGAGGTCCTCTGACCTTTTCTCCTGTTTATGCCTCCCAGGTACAATTTCCCAGGAATGTCTGCCTGCATATACACCCCTAGAGAATGATGCTATAATCCAGTACCTCACAGTCCGTCATGCCATCCTCTTCAGGTGCAGGACCCAGGATCTGCAGGAGAGGACCGCCCTGTGGAACGAGCTCGTCCACAGGGTAAACGATGTTGGTCTGCACAACCGCAATTATGAGCACGTGAAGCATTGCTGTATGGATCTGATCTGCCACACCCATCAGCGTGCTGCTGCAGTTAGGAGGGACCAGCTAGCCACAGTTGGTGGTCATACCATCCAGCCCCCACTGACACATGCTGAGGAGCTCCTTACCAGCCTTGAGGCACCTGCCCGCCAGCCAAGCCAGGAAGCTGAAGACAGCATTGTTTAGGTGGGTGCCACCTACACAATGGACAAGGAGCATGCAGGTAAGACCCCAGAGCACATTAGTAGACCACTGTTGCTTATCCATTTTCATCTGTAAAGTATAGTCCAAAAAAGAGAATGAGCCTCTCCCTCAAAGTTGATCGACCACAAAAATCCAACGACAATGCAGTAAAAGAAGTAGATCAACACCACGAACGATGTACCAAAGCTTTATTTCACATAAAATCCACAGGAATTCATTGGTAATTAAGATTGACCAATTCTTACTAATAATGTCAGTTATATACTTGTTGTCACTTGTGTAGCTGATTATACACCTCACTTGCTTATATTCCTGTTGTTCTGGAGGTGTATATCTGTTTCTATTCTTATGTTTATATGTTGCCCTTGGCTTATAACTAGAATCACTAATAAATTTTTCTTTTACCCACGCTACAGTGTGAGGATTATAGCCTCTATCCAAGAACAAACGTTCTAGCTTGTGAAATTCAGTATTGCATTCAGTTTTATCTTGGCAGATCCTACTTATCCTTGTAAACTGTCCTTTCAAAATGTTTGTGAATGTAAATCTGGGATGCATACTATCGTGTTCTAACAGTGTGTTTTTCCAACACTCTTTCCTGTACAGGGACGTGACTAATCTGCCTTTATTCTCTTTTCTAATGTTGAGATCTAAAAAATTAACGTTGGAATATGAATATTCCATGGAGAATCTAAGGAAGTCTGTAGTTTTCTCCAAATCATTAATAAAGATCTTAAGCTCCTCCGGGGTTCCATCCCAGATTAATAGTATATCATCCACAAATCTAAAGTACGCCAATATTTTATGATATTCAGGATGTGAAAAAAGACAGGTGGCTTCCCATTTATATACAACCAAGTTGGCATACGATAGCGGGGGTGCCCATGGCTACCCCCCACTGTTGTATATAGAAAGAGTTGTTGAACATCATAACATTCTTGGTAAGCAATATTTCAATCAAGGCATTCAATAGAATCTGTTCACTATTGTTATATGTCCCATATTTATTTAATACATATCTTATTGCCTCTAAGCCATAAGCATTAGGTATAGCTGTAAATAGGCTCTGCACATCTAACGTAACTAATAAATGCTTGTCTGAAACATGTTTTTGTATGTCCTTAAGATACTGAATCAATTGATAGGAATCTTTTAATATGGTGGGGATATTATTCACTAGTGGTTTTAACTTCCTTTCAATGAAAATGGAGATATTTTCCATAACCCACTGATGTCCTACTACTATGGGGTGTAAGGGTGGTGGTGTTATACCCTTGTGCATCTTAGGTAGCCCCTTGATGTATGGTATAATTGGATGTTCAATGAGTAAAAACAGGTAAAACTCATGACTAATTTGTCTAGTGATCATCATGTCATAAATGTCATGGTGTACCTCATATATTAATTTATCTGCTGTCTTTTTATCAATCTCTTTATATGTAGTGTCATCCTTTAACAATGTTCCCATATTTCTATGTAATCTTCTTTGTTAAGGATGGCTATCCCCCCTCCCTTATCTGCAGGTCTTATCGTAACCGCCATGTTATTAGATAAAGCATTCATTGCTAACCTTTCTTCCTTTGTTATATTATGAAAAAGTGATAGTGTGCCTTTTTTATGTAGTCCAAATAATGTTTGTATAGGTCATTCTCACAAGCTTTTATAAAACATTCTAAACATGGATGTTGCACAGGTGAAAATGTACTTTTCCTTTTAAAACATTCAAAACCATTCAATCTCTCATTAGAATTAGCACTATTCTGCGTTGTTTGTTTAAAAAATAATTCCAAAGCAATATTACGAGTAAAAATACGTAACTCTGTTAGTATAGTAGAAATGCTACTAACTTGCGCTGGTATGAAGCTCAGCCCCTTATTTAAAAGTTTGTAGTCCGTTTCAACCAGCGATAAATCAGACAAATTGAATACTAAGTCATTCAGTCCCTTCCTCGACCCCTCTTGCTTGTCGGTTCTCCTGACATTCTCCTTTTCCGCCTTCCATGACTTGTCGATCTTCCCCTTGATTCCCTTCGTTGGCATACCGGAAGTGGTAAAAAAGAATCCAGATTCGTTTGCTGTAATTTCGGTTTCGCTCCCGGACCATGCTGAATAGCCAATGCTAATTGATTGGGTGGTGGTGTACTATTATCTTCATTGATATTCACTCTGTAACCACTCAGTGAAACTTCCGCATTTGCATCACCAGACACGGCTATGTCTGTTAAAGGGGTTATGTCTGCTCTCTCAGTAGCCGATCCTCTTACTCTTCCTTCAACCCTTTCGGTTCTTTGTAACCCCTCTCTCTGATTGTACCTTGGCCATACAAAGACCTGGCCATTTGCAAAATCTTGTTGGTCTCTCTGTAATTTGCGTAGTTTGACTATTTGTAGTCGATCTCCATATGCACTGACTTGGTTAATTAGACTGTCAATTTTACTGGCAAACATTTCCCCTTTAAATCTCTTACTCATATCTTTGTATAATGAGTCAGTTTTTATAGATAATTCATTTTCTAATGGTTGAAAATAGTCTATAAGCAATTTGATGTATTTAAAACTGAGCTCAATGTTCATTTTTTGCCAGTTTTTAAGAAGTTCGGGGTGGCTATTGCCGTATGAAGGCATGCAAAGCACCCTCATTCCCCTAGGTACTACTTTATAATGAAGGCATGCCTCTAGGTGACGGCGTTGCCACATCAGTCTAAATTGTTTGTATAAGTTATTTTCCAGTTCTCTGTACAATGGAGTAAAATCATTAAGTAGGTTCACAGTACCTGGTTCAGTTGCATTTGGTTGTACAGAAAGATCGATGTTAAGTAACGGATTAGATCTTTGTTCTATTAAATTATTCCATTTGGCATTCGGCAAGATTCTTTCAGGATGGTAGTCAAGTTCTACCGCTGAATTTTCCATCGTGTAGGGAGTCGGTAAGCAGCAAACAACAAATATAGTCCAAAAAAGAGAATGAACCTCTCCCTCAAAGTTGATCGACCACAAAAATCCAACGACAATGCAGTAAAAGAAGTAGATCAACACCACAAACGATGTACCAAAGCTTTATTTCACATAAAATCCACAGGAATTCATTGGTAATTAAGATTGACCAATTCTTACTAATAATGTCAGTTATATACTTGTTGTCACTTGTGTAGCTGATTATACACCTCACTTGCTTATATTCCTGTTGTTCTGGAGGTGTATATCTGTTTCTATTCTTATGTTTATATGTTGCCCTTGGCTTATAACTAGAATCACTAATAAATTTTTCTTTTACCCATGCTACAGTGTGAGGATTATAGCCTCTATCCAGGAACAAACGTTCTAGCTTGTGAAATTCAGTATTGCATTCAGTTTTATCTTGGCAGATCCTACTTATCCTTGTAAACTGTCCTTTCAAAATGTTTGTGAATGTAAATCTGGGATGCATACTATCGTGTTCTAACAGTGTGTTTTTCCAACACTCTTTCCTGTACAGGGACGTGACTAATCTGCCTTTATTCTCTTTTCTAATGTTGAGATCTAAAAAATTAACGTTGGAATATAAATATTCCATGGAGAATCTAAGGAAGTCTGTAGTTTTCTCCAAATCATTAATAAAGATCTTAAGCTCCTCCGGGGTTCCATCCCAGATTAATAGTATATCATCCACAAATCTAAAGTACGCCAATATTTTATGATATTCAGGATGTGAAAAAAGATAGGTGGCTTCCCATTTATATACAACCAAGTTGGCATACGTATTAGCGCAGGGGGTGCCCATGGCTACCCCCCACTGTTGTATATAGAAAGAGTTGTTGAACATCATAACATTCTTGGTAAGCACTATTTCAATCAAGGCATTCAATAGAATCTGTTCACTATTGTTATATGCCCCATATTTATTTAATACATATCTTATTGCCTCTATGCCATAAGCATTAGGTATAGCTGTAAATAGGCTCTGCACATCTAACGTAACTAATAAATGCTTGTCTGAAACATGTTTTTGTATGTCCTTAAGATACTGAATCAATTGATAGGAATCTTTTAATATGGTGGGGATATTATTCACTAGTGGTTTTAACTTCCTTTCAATGAAAATGGAGATATTTTCCGTAACCCACTGATGTCCTACTACTATGGGGCGTAAGGGTGGTGGTGTTATACCCTTGTGCATCTTAGGTAGCCCCTTGATGTATGGTATCATTGGATGTTCAATGAGTAAAAACAAGTAAAACTCATGACTAATTTGTCTAGTGATCATCATGTCATAAATGTCATGGTGTACCTCATATATTAATTTATCTACTGTCTTTTTATCAATCTCTTTATATGTAATGTCATCCTTTAACAATGTTCCCATATATTCTATGTAATCTTCTTTGTTAAGGATGACTATCCCCCCTCCCTTATCTGCAGGTCTTATCGTAACCGCCATGTTATTAGATAAAGCATTCATTGCTAACCTTTCTTCCTTTGTTATATTATGAAAAAGTGATAGTGTGCCTTTTTTATAGTCCAAATAATGTCTGTATAGGTCATTCTCACAAGCTTTTATAAAACATTCTAAACATGGATTTTGCGCAGGTGAAAATGTACTTTTCCTTTTAAAACATTCAAAACCATTCAATCTCTCATTAGAATTAGCACTATTCTGCGTTGTTTGTTTAAAAAATAATTCCAAAGCAATATTACGAGTAAAAATACGTAACTCTGTTAGTATAGTAGAAATGCTACTAACTTGCGCTGGTATGAAGCTCAGCCCCTTATTTAAAAGTTTGTAGTCCATTTCAACCAGCAATAAATCAGACAAATTGAATACTAAGTCATTCAGTCCCTTCCTCGACCCCTCTTGCTTGTCGGTTCTCCTGACATTCTCCTTTTCCGCCTTCCATGACTTGTCGATCTTCCCCTTGATTCCCTTTGTTGGCGTACCGGAAGTGGTAAAAAAGAATCCAGATTCGTTTGCTGTAATTTCGGTTTCGCTCCTGGACCATGCTGAATAGCCAATGCTAATTGATTGGGTGGTGGTGTACTATTATCTTCATTGATATTCACTCTGTAACCACTCAGTGAAACTTCCGCATTTGCATCACCAGACACGGCTATGTCTGTTAAAGGGGTTATGTCTGCTCTCTCAGTAGCCGATCCTCTTACTCTTCCTTCAACCCTTTCGGTTCTTTGTAACCCCTCTCTCTGATTGTACCTTGGCCATACAAAGACCTGGCCATTTGCAAAATCTTGTTGGTCTCTCTGTAATTTGCATAGTTTGACTATTTGTAGTCGATCTCCATATGCACTGACTTGGTTAATTAGACTGTCAATTTTACTGGCAAACATTTCCCCTTTAAATCTCTTACTCATATCTTTGTATAATGAGTCAGTTTTTATAGATAATTCATTTTCTAATGGTTGAAAATAGTCTATAAGCAATTTGATGTATTTAAAACTGAGTTCAATGTTCATTTTTTGCCAGTTTTTAAGAAGTTCGGGGTGGCTATTGCCGTATGAAGGCATGCATCTGTAAAGTATCAACATGCATATGTCAGATAAGATAGTTGGCTGCTGCAGTGTGCTAATGAACAGATGTGCATAATCTCTAGTATTGTGGGTTTGTACTGTTATGCTGAAATGCTGCTCCCACCTTGTACCAATGCCACAGGTGTGGCTACTGACATTATGTCTGCCACACAGCTATTTAGGTCCCTCTGGTATACAACTGGGACAGAAGCCTGTAGCTGGTGAGTATGGAGTTGTTTTTGTTCAGGTTTTCCAATACACCGGCCATGTTATGGCCATGCTATTTGCCATGCACACCTTTAAAACACCTACCCATAATGCATGCTGTACATGTTCATTTATTGTTGCTGTTAACTGCACTGCATCACAGTGGTCACCATGGTGGCATATCTGAAGGGTGTGTAAGAGTCCTACAGTATACCTAACAAGATGTGTGGAAAGAGATGAACATAATTGTGGGACAAATGGCCTACAGTAGGGACATGTCTGAAACATTACCTTTATACAGTGGCTACAACAGTGTATACACCACTATTACAATGGCAACTGTTTGTAATCTAAACAATGGTAAATCACAATACCACATTCTACACCTTTTACAACCAAAAGTGTGATCCTAGCATGACCAATGAATATGTAATATGGAATCCTATGTTAGGACAACAGATATGGGGAATACATGCCTTAACATGCTTCCCATGTATGTGATCTATATTCCATAACATGGACAGTATCTGGGTTGTGCACATTTCCCACACTCATGTTCTTTGATGTGTGGAAGTGTACTTGAGGTCTCTGGGGCATGTTGTGCAGACAGATTGTTATCTTCTGATGTAGCATTCCTGACCTCATTTGATGAGACCTGGCTATGTAACCGAGGTCATGCTTGCACCAACATTGACAGCATGATACAGGTATTCAGTAGAGTTAGTGGTGTCTGTCCATACAGGGCATGTGTATAAGACATGGTATTCCCTTTGTGGGTTACAGAGTTTGCAGACTCTACAGTTGTTGCAGGGATCCAGTGGGGAACATAGCAAAAGGGCCACTGTACACATTTATTTACCTAGTGAGGGGATGGAACTGGGTGCCATGTCCTTTTACTTGTTGGATAACACACAGTCAGAAGATGTAACACATCAAAGTACTTTCTGATGTCAGTGGCACTGTTGTGGTCAACAGGCATCTCGTCCACTGCAATCACACTGTGGTTACTATCTGTGAGGCAACATGCAGGAAACTACCAATATAGTGGTTGTTGCCTAGCCAAGTGTGTTTGTGTATGAGACGTGGGTGGAGAGTGTTCTCTGAGTAATAGAGGGGTTGCCTATATTGTTCACCAATCCATAATATTGCATGTAGGGCTATGGATTGTCTACACCAACCTCTCCGGTGTTTGACATCTGTTGTCTTTGTAAGGTGGACATTGTGACATATACTAGGTCCTTAACATAATAATTTAGCAAAATCCACCCCACAGTGGATCCTGTTATTACACACTCACAGCAACCTCCGCACAGGATACTGATGACAGACACACACTTACCGGTACTGAGATTCAAACCCCTACCTAGCTATATATTGCTACCATAGTATACCACATTTATCGCATGTGCCACGGCGCTTGTAAGAGAGATGCTGTCCCAAGGTATTTCTAAGGTGAGGAACATCACCAGCCCTTGTAAATACTGGCATTGGGTGATGTAGTGGGTGGGAGATCCTAAAAATAATTTTACCCTACACACAAATTTACATTTGACAGGGGTGAGGTTAAAACCTCTATCTAACAAACTTTCTGGACCCTTATGTTACACATTTTCCACATGCACCACTGACCTTACATGGATTAGGGTTGGCAACAGGTACTTCTAAGGTGGATGGTATCTGCAGGACTCCTAAAGTCAGGCTCTGAGATGTGTACTGGGTGTAAATGGGGCCAAAATATTTGAGGTGCAGGCATACATATGCACACACACTTGCCATGGATGAGATTCAAACCCATACCTTTGTAGCTACTGTTACTACATTGTTCCGCATTTATGGCACACACCATGGAGCTTACATGTTGGAGATCTGTGCCAAGGTATCTCAGAAGGTGACCAACATCAGCAGCAGCGCTAAAGGAGGGGTAAGGGGAGAGTAGTAAGAGTCAATGCCCATAAAATCAGGAATTATCAAAGGCACACACACTCTCTCACACAAATGCACACAGTTTCACAGTCACCATCTCTGGGATTAGAACACCTACCTAATTAGTATGCTACACTATAATATTACACAGCTATCATAAGCACCATGGAGCTTATCTGCTAGAGAGTGCTCCACAGGTATTTTTGAAGATGACTAACTTCAGCAGCACTGCTAAAGGAGGGGTAAGGGGAGAGTAGTAAGTGTCAATGTCCATAAAATCAGGTATCATCAAAGACACACACACTCTCACACAAACACCCACAGTTTCACAATTGCTATCTTTGGGATTAGAGCTCCAACCTGACTAGTATGCTACACTTTAGCATTACACAGTTATCGCAAGCACCATGGAGCTTATATGTTGGAGAGTTCTCCAAAAGTTTCCTTGAAGGTGACTAACATCAGCAGCAGTGCTAAAGGAGGGGTAAGGGGAGACTAGTAAGTGTTAATGTCCATAAAATCAGGCATCATCAAAGACACAGACACTCTCTCACACAAACACACAGAGTTTTACAGTTGCCATGTATGATATTAGAACTCCTACATAAGTAGTAGGCTACACTATAATATTACACAGTTAATGCAAGCACCATGGAGCCTATATGCTGAAGAGCTCTCCACAGGTATCTTTGAAGGTGACTAATATCAGCAGCAGTGCTAAAGGAGAAGTAAGTGGAGAGTAATAAGTGTCAGTGCCCATAAAAGCAGGTATCATCAAAGACACACACCGTCTCTCACACAAACACATACAGTTTCACAGTTGCCATCTCTGGGATTAGAACTCCTACCTAACTTGTATACTAGACTATAGCATTGTGCAGTTATCACAAGTGCCATGGAGCTTATGGGGCTGGCACTTCTCCAAAGGGTTATTTCAAGGTGACAGACATCAGAAGGCATGCTAAAGTAGGGCAATGGGTGGTGTAGTGGCTGTGAATGGCCTCAAAATCATTAATCTCCATACACACACACACACACACACACACACACACACACACACACACACACACACACACACACACAGAGTTTCACAGTTACCATGTCTGGGATTAGAACTCCTGCCTAACTGGTATGCTACATTATACTATTATGCAGTTATCACAACTGATATGGAGATTATGGGGTTGGCAATTCTCCAAAGGGTTATTTCAAGGTGACTGACATCAGCAGACATGCTAAAGTAGGACAATGGGAGGTGTAGTGACTGTGAATTGCCTCAAAATCATATATCTTCACACACACACACACACACACACACACACACACACAGTTTCACAGTTGCCATGTCTGAGATTAGAATTCCTACCTACCTAGTTTTCTACACTACAGTATTACACATGCATCACATGCACCACACAGCTTATAGGGCTGAGACTTAGCCAGAGGGTTATTTCAAGGTGACTGACATCAGCAGGAGTGCTAACATGGGCAATGGGAAGTGCAGTGTGTGTGAATGGGCCATAAACCATTCCTCTGGAAATACACACACACTCAGTCACACACAACTTTACATTTGACAGAACTGGATGTACAAATGCTAGATGAATACTGATTTGTACTATCATATTACACAGTTAGCACAAGCAATGCAGACAATATAGGGCTGAGGGCTACCAAAAGCAATGTCTACAGTGAATGACATCAGCACATCATGTGATATTGTCCAATTGGATGCATGGTGAGTGGGACAGGCCTCATGATGCAAATCTCTCTGTCACTCTCTGTCTCTCTCTTCCCCATATCTCTCTGTGTGTACATTTGACATATTATAGTGTGTTGGCCTTGGATATGTGTGAGTATTCAAAAACAAAGTGTGTGCAAGGCATGAATGGTGTACAATGTCATGTGTGGACATACCTCTGCGACTGACAGATATGTATAGTCCACTGTGTTGTCAGACATGGGCTTCATTTCTCTAAGTGTAGGAGCATGCCCAGTATGACCTTCTGTACTGAGTGTGTGAATCCATTTCAGTTAGGTTGTACTCCAGTCCAGGGTTTGGTGTTCTACACCTACCGCTAGCAACCTGTTTCTGCAGGATATTTGCAGCTAGGTTGACAATATGGAGTCACAATGGGCGACAGATAGTGGGATACTGTAACTATTGTGTCTGTGCTGCTTGTGTTACTTGGTTGGTGTTAGCAGAGATATTCAGACATATGTACTGTTTTACACTGTGATGTATTATGTCATCAACTACTGACAGATATACTTATTTGCTCACAGTTATTTCCTGGGAAATACAAGATGAATGGAACTGTGTCCAGTACTGTGGTCTGTAGCCTACATATTCCTGCACACTCATACCATTCTGGAGGGGTGGCTGCAGACACTTGCTGATGGGTTTGTGTAAATGGTCCAGCACCTGTCCTGCTGTCTGAGACTGGTGTTGGGTATGTGGGCCTCACTGACATGCATGTGTGTGTCCTATGGACACACATTTGGGCCACCACATGTACTGCAGTGAGATTTGTCACCTTGTCTGGTATTGACTAGTATGTTAACACCAGTATTTGTTATGGATTTCATGCTTCACATATAGGCCTCCTCTATCTGCTGCCATCCCATTCAGCCACCCGATTCCCTTGCATGCTCATATCCATACTATAGATACAACTATCAGAACATAGTACTCCATTCAGCAATTAATAGGAAGAGTGACTTACCTTGTGGCTGTGCCAGTATTGAGGACAGTGCTGGAGGGCTGACTATGTCGAATGCACATAATACACTCTCGATACATGGTAAAGCACAGGTAGTGTCGTGTTTGGCATCCCTTTTACTGTACATGCGAGTCAGAGAGAGATGACATTTCCTGGGTCTCTACCATGTGCAGTGTATGTGCTATGCGTTGCCTCTTTGCCAAAGCCTGGGTATACTGGGCATGCCTCCTTCTGCCTACAGAAGGGCAGGCTCAGGTTGTTCCTCCTCTGAGTCTCTTTGTACCTGTGATGGCTTTGGCAATGATGGGGGACTGTGAGACCTTGCTCCGTGCTGTTCCTGCTGTAGCTGTTTCCACAGGATCATATTGTGTAGCATGGTACATACTATGAACATTTGTGTACATGTAGTTGGAGAGTACTGAAATGCTCCACTGGATCTGTCCTGGCAGTGGAACTGTGACGTGAGCATCTTAAATACATGCTCTGTTATGATTCTGGTTTGTGCATGTGCCTCATTATGGAGTTCTTGTTTGGGTGTGTGTGCAGTTCTGATGGGTGTCATCAGCCACAGCTCCAGTGCGTAACCAGCATCCCCCACTAGGTGGCCATATGGGATGTCCCCATTGGCAAATGACTGGTACAGCTGTGTCATATGCCAGATGTGGGAGTTGTGATAGCTGCCAGCACACACATTCAAGATAATGCTCTAGGAATTGCACATGACCTGGCAGTTGCGGTTTGTGAAGACCCTATCCCATTCACTGGGTGGACCTTTGATGTTTATGTGCATGCAGTCTATAGCACCCACTACTTCAGGGTATTCTGCTATTTGGTGGAAGAGACACATATTGTTAGTCAACGTCTCACGGGTGTTGAGGAAGTATTTGTGCTCACCGACATCTGCTGACATGGCATTCAGGAACTGGTGGAGTACCCTGGATGCTGATGCCTGTGAGATCCCCATGATATTCCCAGTTGGCCTTTGGAAGGTACATGTGGCTAGTATTCTTAAGCCTACACATACTTTAGTATCCACTAGGATAGGTTCCCTTTGTTGGTTCTGTGTGTGAGGCATGTCTGGCACAGCTCAACAATTTGCTGTAAAATGTCCCTGTCCATCCTATAGTGCTCCAGCATCTCCAGCTCATGCAGCCCCTGGTAGGTTACCCTGGGTCTGTAAACTCTTCTCTTTCTCCTCACTATGGGTTGGTCATCAGCATTCACATCCTCACCACCCTCAGCCTCTTCCACATATTGATTTATGAGAGCAACAGTAGCCCCTAACATTTTGTTAGTTTGGTTAGGTAAATTTTCCCCATCTGCGTATACCGGTGGTGTAGAGTTTGTGGGAAAAACCAGAGTGAAAGGTGTTTGCATAGTTTATAGTAGTGTGCTGGGCTGCTGCCTGTGTAATTGTCTGATTCTGATACATTTCACCTGCCAGCTATCCTAGTTCTCCTTGATTGCCTTCCTACTGCTGTTTTCCCTTCCTATTTGCCTTCCCATTTAAGTCCCGAGGCACAGCGCACATACCCAGTGCTCAGATGTGAACAGAGCTGCTATTTCCTTTTTTCTTTTTTTTAAACCCGGTGCGTGGCATCCACACCCATTTAGGCAATATAAACACTGCTAGGTAGCCTCAGACACACACCCTTTCTTAGCTGTGCTTAGCTAAGGGCAAACACGGGCCACAGAGCTCCAATAAGCTTACAGCATGCATGACACACCCCCTTATGAGGCCACAGTGAAAAACTTTTCTAAAGCAAACTTCACCTTACTTAAGGCAGAGGTGGTAAGTTTCACAGCCCCCACGCTAAAGGATAACACTGCCCAAGATGCAGAATCCTTTACAATTGCACTCTGTGAGCACCTACAAGGATGCATGGATCGTGCCATCCCTAGCAAAACCAAGACTCACTCTCCTAAGAGAAGGAAACCAGTCTGGTGGACCACTGCCATAAACAGGTTATACAACAAAAGGAGGAAACTAGTTCAGAAAAAAAGCAAATCCCAAGAAGGAAAGACATCCCTGATCAGTATCAGTAAGAAACTAAGGTCCCTCATAAAATCATCCAAGGCTAACTTCGAAAGAAAAATAGCCAAGGATTCGAAAGATAACCACAAATCCTTCTTTAGCTATGTCAAAAATCTAAGTGGCAACTCACAGATATACTCTAAGCTAGTGCAAAGTAGCACAAAATATACTGAACCTACTGATATTGCCAACATCCTGGCAGATAGATTCAATGCAAACTTCACCTCCCTCTCACCTTCAAAAGGGCCCACAACAATACCAGAAAAGTGTAGCGTCCTGGAAATCACAGAAGCACAGGTGAAAACAGCCCTTCCAAAAGCCAAAAACACAGCATCAATAGGGCCAGATGGTGTCCCAGGCTGCGTCTTGCACAAACTACAGAACAAACTAACCCCCAACCTAAACACGCTGTTCAACGTCAGCCTCTCCACAGGCTATGTGCCCATAGAATGGCACACAGCAATGGTTATTCCGCTCCACAAAAGAGGGGCCACAACTGACCCTGGTAACTATTGCCCCATAAGCCTGACTAGCCTGGTCTGCAAGGCTATGGAGCGCATCATCATGGAACTCATTAACAAAGACATTGGGAACCTCCAAACACTTGACCCGACCCAGTTCAGCTTTGTTAAGGGCAGATCATGCCTATTAAACCTAGTTGACTTCTTCGAGACAGTCACCAAGGCCATAGACGAGGGAAAGGTGGTTCACACAGCCTACCTTGATCTCACCAAGGCATTCAACACCATTCCTCACTTGGGTATTATAGAAAAACTCACCAGCAAGAACATAAACCCCTATGTCACAAGATGGGTTGCCAACTGGCTTACAGACATAACTCACACGGTAAGAATAGCGGGCTCCAGGTCCGACTCTAAACCAGTCACAAGTAGTGTCCCGCAAGTCTTGGTTCTGGGACCCCTACTGTTTGGCATATATTTCTCAGAAGTACAGGCAAACAAAGGAGGACTATGGCTAACCAAGTTCACCAATGACTGCAAACTGGGAGCCATAATTGACTCATCGGCTGACACGGACATCCTTCAAAAAGGCCTTACTGAGACAGACACCTGGTGTCAAAGTCATGGCCTCAAGCTAAATGCCAAAAAATGCATAGTCATCCCGTTTGGGAAAAACAAAACACCCACGAATTACCACATAGGCAGCAGCCCCCTTAATACAGAAGAGGTAATAAGAGATCTGGGGACCCAGGTAGATAGTAATCTCTCCTTTGACAATCATATTGCCAAAGTAGTTAGGAAATCCTTCTATGTGGCCCATCTAATTACTAAGGGGTTCGCATCTAGAAATAAAGAGGTTATAGTGCCCCTCTACTCATCACTAATCAGACCCATCATAGAGTACAATGCCTCATTTGGGATGTACCTCACAAGACACTTCCAACATCTGGAAAGACCACAAAGGCACCTCACCAAGAGGATTACTGGCCTCAAACATATGTCCTATGCAGCCCGACTGAAAAAACTCCGGCTGTACTCAGTGACATATTGCTTACTCCGAGGTAATCTCTGCCTGACTTACAAAGCCATGTCCAACTCAGAATTGATGGACATGCTCCATCTAAAGAAGTCCAAGTCACTGTGAGCCACGAGCTCTAGTGAGCTAAACCTCACCACAACAATAAATAGAACATGCTGGAGGGATAGATTCCTGTCACAGAGACACCCCATACTTTGGAACAAAATTTCTAACTACATTAGGCAGAGCCCCTCACTAACACTCTTCAAGTGAAGCCTTGACGAGTGGATGGGTAACAGAAAATACACTCCTGGAATCACTTCATTGGCTCTGCTTGACAGAGGCTCAGTTAATCAATCAATGGGGCGGCGAAAGCCGACACACTCTGGCTAGGCTTATAAATGCCCTCGGGCAGATAGCCTAGTACCTACCTATGAGCCTATCTACCTCTTATACTTATACCATGGTGTTGCTGCACCTACATGGTTGGGTGCAAGCTAATACTGAGTGGAATTCCTTGATTCAGTATCAGGGCCCTCATTTGCATAAAACAGAATGCGAATTCATAGTTACCACACTCACACTGAGCCTTCCCCCTTAGCAACCACTATTCCCTGGTATTGTTGTCTTATGCATGCCATTGACTATCATGGCAAAATGCTGATTTGGGTTTAAAAGCTTATTTCCAACTTTTTTCTTATTTTCGGGCCAATCCCATTTACACACCGCTGCCATACGCTTAAACGGCCGAAATTGGCCAAAAAAAAGTTATTTTGTATAATTTTGCAACTATTTCTCATGCCACTGGCCATATATTTGGCCATTGGCATGCTTACTACATTGAATACATGCTTTCTTTGGAGCTGTCATGCCTCTGTTTTGTAATTTGCAGAAATGTATTTGGTTAGTAACCAAATAGATTTTTGAAGGTTATACTATTCCTGCATAGATGTCTGCCTGCTTCCTGGATCACTAATTCACCTCATTTGCATGGTTTTCACCAGCAAATGTAGTAATTAGCATATGGCAGTGGTGTCCATGCAGGAATAGTGTAGGAGCGCTCGTGCACGTCCTGGGAGTTTGTTCCTGGATTGCTCATCGCCATATTGCATGCAGCAACTCTTGCACTATTCCTGCACACCGTGCAGAGCTTGCTGACTCCCGGGGATTGTTTTCTTTGGTTGTTTATGGTTTTAAAAGAAGGTGGATATTAGTTGTTCAATTGTTCTGAAGAAGTCTTTTACTTAGACAAAAGCATGAATTAAAAGGTTTTAACATTAATTCTGACTGTGTCTTGCTTTTTGCCATTCCTATTAGTGCAAGACTTAGTGGATTCTTTTATTTTTAAGAAATGAAACTCTAAGGACTGACGTCATTGACTAATTCTCAGTAATTCACATGAAAATCAAAAATGTGAAAGCCAATGATAAACTACAGCTGTATTTTTCTCACTCTCTTTGTCTCAGTCCTTGTCTCTCTTGCAAATGCCTCACTTATAGATGCGTACACACACTCTTAGTCCTGCTATAAGGGAGGAAAGTGTGAAAATCAATGTCTATTAGTACTTAGCAAGCAGAAAAAGTACAAAACTACAGAATAGAACTTAGCAACTACAAATTGCATACACACACACACACACACACACACACACACACACACAAACACGCACGCACGCACACACACACACACACACATATATATTTATGCATAACAGAAAGCACACATGCCCACACCCACACATACATAGACTCATTCTGGACAAAACCTAAAATAATGGTAGGAGAAAGCCCCAAAATTCTGTACAATTTTAAAATATCACTCTAGTTCATTTAGATATTGAGGTGCTTGCCCTAAAATATCTTTAAGGACTGCTTGTCTTGCAGGAGGGAAGAACAATAATTGGGCTTTAAGACATTTTAAGTAATAACTTGATATGTAATTTACCACTTAAAAAAGTTAGCACAACATCTGGCAATCTTGAAACATAAGGAAGAGGCAGGATAAGAGGAAATGTTAAGAGGTTCTGCTTCTTGTAAAAGCTGCTTTTCTCCTGATCTTGCAACCTATATGATGTAGTTTGTAACTGATATGACTGTGATATTATTAAAAGCTACAATGTATAAGCATACAGGATCACCAGACTGGAAAGAATGTTTCAGCAACATGAGAATTTTAGATGCCCATATCAAACTTTTAGGAAGCAAATACTTGGAGAGAATATTTGTTCTTTAACCAGGATCATCCCATATATTAGTTGACCAGTGACTGTATCCTACCACCATATAAATGGTATGATGCTTGATACAGAAAAGATGTGTAAAGCTACTTTGTTTTTTTAACAGGCCACTTTTTGCTTATTCACATTTGCAAAACAATGACAAGCAGGGCATACAAATCTATTCCCTCCCGGATATGTCATTGCATCTTTAAACACCCCTACTTATTCCCATAGCAAATGTAGAGATGGGCACTGAACCTTTGATAGCATCTTGATTAAGTTTACATTGACAGCCTACTGCATCAGACATTCAGAAGACCTGCACACTGTCATTATTTACCTCTGCAGCCAAATAGTAAGTTTTTTGCACTTAACATTTCAGCCGTTAACTGTCTGAATGATGTTATAATAAAACCAGGGAGACTGAGTACCTATTTATTACTTTTTATTCTAGCTGATTAAATATTTATCTTCTTAATAACTACAAGATATGACACCTTTTATGCAGTCAAATCATGCAGAGTCTGTAAGAAAAAGTGTTAGACAAATGAGAAATATCTCAGAGGTGAATGAAGACAGTAAGAAATATTATATCCTTGTTGTGTGTGCTTGTGAATATTATATCCTTGTTTTAACTTAAGTCAATAGGTACGTGTTGCATATTTCAGAAGAAAAGTAACTTGTGAGTAGTAGAGTAAAATTTTATATCAAATGACTATATTGGCTGTGTTGTGGACCCCAACATTCTGAATGCATGGCAAGTATTGCTTGGTATGGACACAGCACTGCTGCATATAGTAAACATCTAAGCATCATACAGCTTGAATGTAACAGACTGTTACATACAGAATGTATAAAAGGTAATAATTAATATGCAATATACAATTTGGAGACTACAATGTATTAACATGATGGCATGGGCAAAGTTATATTTACATTAGACAATATTGACAAAAAACAAAACCAATCAATTGTGCATTCCATGGACATGGGAACATGAATACATAGTACCCATGTTTTCCCTTTCTATTTTATTACATCTGCTTTTCATCTGTATGTTTATCCATTTATCTTTTCATTAATTTTAAGATGTGTTTTTTGAATGTATCACCATTTAATAATTGTTAATAGTAAATTTTTATGTTGGAAACAATTAAATCACTTGCTCAGCTGAAGCCTCAGATTTCCATCTTCTGTCAGTCGATCTAAGGGCTTAAACAAAAAAAAAAAACTTCCACTGAGAAAAAAAATAAGCAGGAATATGGTCAATCTGGCAAGTCTCTCCTTTTCTTGACCCTGACAACATTAAAACAAAAATATAATGGAAGACAAACTGAAAAGCATAGAGATGAAAGCACAATACCTTCAAAATTATAAGTTACTATTAGGCAAGTGATGTTATTTACCATATAGAATCTAACTATTCATCCTAGAGCTTATGGCTAACAAATTTGCCACCCTACTTGATAACAACCAAACTACTAATCCTGGGAGAAAATGCGTGAACCCATCCAGTTGTTAGGATTTAACTTGAATAGGCAAAAGTGTTATTCCATTTAACATGCAAGTAAAATTTGCTCCACATGTAGGAAATCCTTTGGGAAATGAACATGTCCCTTCCAAAAGTCCTATTCATTTTATGATGTACACTGAGAACTTTGGGTTGTGTTCAATGTTTCTGAGTTACAGAAGGCAAGTTAAGACAGGGTCTTTTATAGACCTGAAGGCAATGCAAAGCCAAGGTCTCCATGAAGGAGTCTGCTTGAAACAGAAAAAAGTGAGATAATTTTTACATAGCCAGCTAACTAAGGGAGTAAAAACCTTTAATTCACCTTTTTTAGAAAATATTCAGGTATTTCTAGTTGTGTTACAAGTTTGGAGAGAAATGTAAAATGGTGTGTTTCAGTCAAAGAATGGACTAATAAGGAAAAAAATACAATGTTACTATGACATACCTGTATATAGAGTAATTATTATTGATAATTAACTGTGTAATGTAAAAATGTTTCCTTTCTATACTTTATACTCGATGATCAAATATAGATCATTATTTACTAATGTATCCAAGTCATTATAATATTGATCTTAAGTAGGTATGCATTTATATAATAATCAGTAAGATAAATGCTCATTTAACAAATGTAACTGCACTACATTTTTTGCATTAATTTGAAGGTCAAGAATCTAGTATTGACTTTATCCAGCCCTTCTTGAAGAACATTGAAGCCTTTATGGGAGCAAATCACAGCATCCAGCTTTCATTCATCAATAAACCTGATCTACCACAACCCTTGTTTGTCTGCCTTCACATCAGAGAAATAGATTCCAAAGAGAGGAGGATCCTATGCATAGCTTGAAGGCACTTCAGTAGTGACTAGTCTGCTACGTGAGAAGATACCATCAATTTTCTCTCTGAATTTGATCTGATAACCAGTTTGCAAACCAATGGGTGACGCATAGGCTAATATTTAAGCTCGCAAGCTAATTGGCAATGATCTCATTGACAATTGTTTAAAATTAAACACATTATAAGGCCAAATATGTAGAACAGATTGAATTATTTCCATCAATGGCATCAGACACACCCTCAGAAAAGTCAAGCAAATTAAGCAGGCAAGACCTACTTTTCACAAAACTGGAATAATTAAGGTCAAAGATTTTATAACTTACGAGTTTCACTGTTATTAACATTAACAAAGATGTGCTTGATTAATTTACAGATGATATAACTGATGCTAATGAGGCAATAATCAGTTGCAATGTCACCTTTACATAGAAGCACAGCAATTGCAGTTTTCCATACGTCAGACACATCCGTTGTGGAAAAGCTGAAATTAAAAACAAAACCTTAAGAGGTTCAGCAATAACGTACTTTGTGCTGGCAACAAGATAGCCTAGTGTGTTCTTGGGGTGCATAGAGTTGTTTTTTTTTTCTAGTTTTGGAAATAGCATCTATAACCTACTCCATGTTAAGAATGGGAGGAGCATGATTTAATGATGATGATGAGTAGGAGGGGAAGAAATTGAGCTAACATTTGTCAGCCAGCACATCATCTATTGTTTTCATATCAGGAAAGGTAGTGTAGCTCATTTCTAGGTTGGAGACTCTTGTAGTTAAAAAGTTAGCTACATTGAGTTGCTATTTGGCTTAATGATTCCTAATGGAGTGTTTGAGGACCCTGCGGATTGCTTATAAAGTTAGCTACACTGAGTTGCTATTTGGGTTTATAAGTGTTAATGGAGTAATTGAAGATCCTGCAAATTGCTTATAAATCTCCTTCTGACCTGGGATGGAAAACTTTTCATAGTAACCTTATATAATATTTTTCTACTATTATAAAGCTTTGACGGGTAGAAACATGCATACATACATATCTGTTTGTGAGTAATGATTTATTACCTGGTACAGAAAGTATATATGATATTATCACAAAATAATTCATATAAGAATATAAAACCATGTTTTCTGATTTTTAATTGGTATGAAAATTATTGTTGTACAGCAATGACTGCTTAGAATTTCTTAAATATTACTTTTCAACTTCATCTCATTGCACCCTTGCTGCAGACCACATATATTTATTAATTCTCATTGCACCCTTGCTGCAGACCACATATATTTATTGAGTCTCATTGCACCCTTGCTACAGACCACATATATTTATTGAGTCTCATTGCACCTATGCTACAGACCACATATATTTATTGAGTCTCATTACAGCCTTGCTACAGACCACATATATTTATTGATGAGTGATAGATGCTTTATTGGTGACAGTATCTTAGAAGTCTGTACCACTTCTACTACTTTTAATTTGTAGTTTTTCCTAAATCTTTGAAAACATCTAAAAATCCCAAACAGTTTGATATTCCAGTAAATTGTGCAGAGAATAATGGAGTACTTGTCAGTGACAAATATGTTAAAATATTATCCAAACGGCAAATGCAAAGAATACCTATTTCATGACTTTTTTATATGAACATTTTCATTTTGTGTCATTTATTTTGTTCTAAAATTTAAAATATTGAAACCACACCTTTTATGGAAATGTGAATTGTTTTAGCTCTGCTATTTTAACTGCATATTAGATTTATGTTTCTGATAAATGTTATGTGTGTGTGTCTCAGAAGCACAAATAGCTACAATTTTGTTCTGAGCAGATATTTTTTTACCATGTACTGTGTTCTTTCTGTCCCTGTTGCCAGGAGCAGCCTTAGGTCAACTGCTGCCCTAGGCAAAACGGCTCCACATCTCCCCCCCACCACACTACTCAGTGCCCACCATCCTGGTCTACCTACACCAAATAAATACTGGAAAAATGCCCCTGCTAGAGCAGCGCCCTAGGTGGCCACCTAGTTGGCCTATGCCTTTGGCCGGCTATGCCTATGGCTGCTGGCCATCAAGCCTCCCCAGCTGTGCCTGAGCCCATTTGTTCTTCCTTCCAGAGCTTCCAGCAACAGGGAGGTGAAAGCCATCCAGAGGAGCCATCTTTCAGGCCATAAGGGTTGCTCTTGTCTTGTCCTTTATCACAGCTGAGAGGTCATTTGAATGGCCTAGACAAACTATCCACATCATTGTTAGTACCCACGATCACCACACAGTGGCTTGGTGGACCAAAAGCCTGCTACTAGGATGCCTGTGGAATGCCACTTCCCTTTTAATGGACTGTGACAACATGTGTGTTGCCCTTCTTGATGTCCAACTTCTGCTGCCAGTTGCATTGAAGTGCCCTAGATGCTAATCAGTCATATGACACTTGCTCCCTTATTAGAGTGTAAGCCATCTATACCCCAAGAGCAGGCTTAATTTCCAATGATTTTACCCTAAGTAATCCAACCTCTTTAAGAGTTTGAAGTTTTATTCTAAATCTTTGGACAAGCCACTTGAGAAATCTGTAAAATTTCATACATACTACTGCTTGATGCAATATTGCCCAAATTACAATAGTTTGAGTAGTACAGCTGAAGGGAGTAAGAGTTTGTGCATGTTTGCTTACTCCCCAAATTCTGCAACATCTTGGCTTCCTGGAGAAATAGGACAGGTATTTCACTTTGCGTGGCTGATCACCATTTCACCAAGATGCAATAACCTAGGAATGAGAATGATGCATTAGGATTGGCATCTACTTTTCCGAAGTACAAGCAAACACAGGAGGGTTATGGCTGACAAAGTTTGCAGATGACTGCAAACTGGGCGCCATAGTAGAAAACACATCTGACACAGATATCCTTCAGAAGGGTCTCACAGAAACGGATAACTGGTGCCAGAGCCATGGCCTAAAGTTAAATGCCAAAAAATGCATAGTCATACCCTTCGGGAAAAACAAGGTTACCCCTAGCTACCAAATAGGTGGCAATCCACTGAGTACAGAAGAAGTTATCAGGGACCTGGGGACCCAGGTTAATAGTAGTCTGTCATTCGACACCCATGTAGCTAAAGTAGTTAGGAAGACCTTCTACATTGCCCACCTTATCATGAAGGGATTCTCATCTAGATCAAGGGAGGTCATAGTCTCCCTATACTCATCACTCATCAGACCAATGATTGAATACAATGCCCCATTCGGAATGTATCTGACCCGACACTTGCAGCAGCTGGAGAGGCCACAAAGTTCCTCACCAAAAGGATAAAGGGTCTCAAACATCTGTCCTATGCTGCCCGACTGAAAGAACTCCAGCTCTATTCAGTCGCCACCGCTGCTCAGAGGTGACCTTTGCCTAACATACAAGTGTCAAACCCAGATTTGATGAATATGCTTCACCTCAAAAATCTAGATCCGTCAGAGCCACAAGGGCGGAGACTTAAACCTCGACACGGCTATTAATAGGACGTGCTGGAGGGATAGATTCATCACCCAAAGACTCCCTATGCTGTGGAATAAAATCCCGGTATATGTGAGGCAGAGCACCTCGCTGGCCTTGTTCAAGAGAAATCTTGACCAATGGATGGGAGATCGCAGATATACCCCAGGGATTACCTCAGTGTCACTGCTCAACAGAGGCACAGCAAAATAATGGGTATAGTTCCCCATACTAAAGGGGTGGCTTAAGCCACAAAACTATGGGCTAGGCTTGTAAATGCCCTCGGGCAGATAGCCTAGTATGAACCTATGAACCTATGAACCTATGTGCACATGAGACTTCCATATTGCTTATTGAGTACATTTAGTGAGTAGTGTGAGAGGTAAAAGCAGGGCTTCTCTGTGGAGTGTTGGGATCTCATACGTGCCAGATCATTGTAGAACTACAGCTATATTTGTATATTTGTGAAAAACATTGTAACATTGTGTCATCATTCTGTTTGAAAAGTGTTAGGTGAGATGAACGAGAGGCCATGCTCACTTTGGTCTCAACAAATGCTGCATCTGGTGCTGAGTCATCTTTTCCCATGGCCACCTCTCAGGATGGAAAGGATGGTCTCTCTCTCTCTCTCTCTCTCTCTCTCTCTTTCACTCTCTCTCTGTAGGAGGTAAGCTGGTGTGGTCATGAATCATTTATCTATGTAATCCTCAAGAGCTGGTGGTGAGGGTTCCTCTTCTGATGTTGAAGTACTGGGAGTCTCCAGTGGTCTTCTTGTATGAGATTTGGAGGCTAATCACTGTCAAAGAGCTCAAGCTACTCGATGCCCACCTTGGCAAAGCTGATGGCTTTCTTTGCGTGACTGTCAAGGTTGTATGGCCAAAAGCCCCACAACTTAAGTCTAAAGGAAAACAATAGGTCAATATCAGTAGGTCAATATCAGTAGGTCAATATCATCAGCAATGCGGGTTAGTGATGCCTGCATTTATAGTCCTCTAGGCTGACCTAGCAACTAACCACGCAGGCAGCCCATGATGTCCACTTCCAGATATGCTCCTTCTCATGTGTCATTCCTTGTTTCTTGTATTGTTTTATGTTTATCTGTCTGCTTATACTGCATGCTCCTTTTCTCTTTACATCACCCACAGTAACCCCTTGGTAACCTACCCATCAACCCTTCCTTTGTAAAAAATTTAAAAGATGTTATATCCATTGAGAATATCATTACTTCCTCTCCAACTGTTCATTCCTTATGGTTCTGCTTCTATGTTTACCTCTGCTTGTGCTTTACCCTACTTTCCATTCTACCCCATTTCCCCCTAAGTTACATAAACACCTTCTTTGGTACACCTTGTGACTGTTGTGCTAAGCTGTGCCACCTACTGTGTTGCTTTGCTACTAGTGGCACCTGTCACTTCACTGGGGACTATATACTATCATGAGTGTGCAAGCATGTCTTTGCTCACTCTTCACATCTGCCGTATGAGCTGAACAAGTTATGCTGTTGCTGCTCTATGGCAGTACAGCACTGCTCATTTTGTTATTGCTGCATTCTTTTTCTTATGCAGTCCATTATTCAGCTCGAAGGTTGTATCTCCTGTGTAATACATTTCTAAATAGATCTCTGGTACATCATGCAGTAATCCACTCTGGCATTATCATCAAAGACTGGAACAATACTAATTTCATGAACTTTAATAGTACTTTGACTTAAGAATGGGGTCCATTCCCATCATAGTATTAAAAACCCAAAAGACTTGGAGAAATTAAAAAAAAGGCAAAAAGCATTAGAACTGTGCAGGTGTACAAAGCTTCCTAGGAATCTCAGCCATTTACTGATACATCCCTATGAATTACATACCATTTCCATAAGGTATTATTTTGACACTTGCAGGAGGTAGTTGTACCATTAGTGGTAAAAATATGATTTTTTGGCCTTAAATGGCTGTTACTGACACAATAACAAACAACATTTTATAAATATAGCTGTAGCAGGGAATTGTCCACTGTACACTAAACCTCATCAAGCTGTTACTGTGAGGTTAACTTGTTTTCCATATAAAATCACAGCAGGTCTGTTGTCTAAGTGTGTGCCAAGTTAGTGATTAACACTTTATCTTTGCAGAACTGTGCCAATGGTACATATATGCTTGGGAGAATGGGGGCTTTCACCTCATCTCGGGATGCAAACGGTTTGCCCCCTACAACATAAAACTTTGTTCTTTTAGTGTTTCCAATGAGTTGATTTTGGAATGTCAGTTTTATACATACATACATATCTATCTACACACACACACACACACACACACACACACACACACACACACACACACACACACACACACACACACACTATAAAGTTGGGCTTCAGTATAGAGCATGTTGTGTGACTTGTATCTTTTTGAGATGACACGTATTTGAAACTAACTACTAATGTAATGGACATGAGGTCTTCATCAGTTGAGTGTTTCAGAGAATAGCTGGTCTTTCCACTTATGCTGTTATTGATGAAATTAAAAGAAAAAAAAAATTATGTCCATAGCTCTAAAGCCTGACTTTATAGGTCCAAATGCATGACTAAAGACTTGAGAAAATAAGTAAAGGGCCATTGCTCATTCAAAAACATATGCACTAAAACACTTTATATTGTTATGGCATGATTTGTATAGCTGTCATGATACCCTCATGAAGAGCATTTTTTAATTTTTCTTTCAGATGCTACTTTGCTTTGCCAGGTCCTCTCTGGTTTTGTCCCGTTTGCATCTGTTGTGAAATTTAGTTGCTTTTTTTTGCAACCTTGGTGTGTTGGGAGTAAATAGGAGTGTCACCAGAGTCAGGTAGGAAGGAACCCGTACACTATTCAGCTACACCTGTAGGTGCGCTACATTTGGGGGCTCATCTGGGATTGCCTGTACTGCCTAGAACTCCTCCTTATTCCCCTGAACGTGTGTAAAGCAACACCAGCAGCAAGATGAACCCAGAAGTAGCCGCTAAGTGGTGCAAACAGCACAATGCTCAGTCAGAGCACTGCTTAGTTCTAGTGTTGCCAGTTGTCACATGGACTGACATGCAAATACATCAAATCACAGAATCCTTACCAGTTGTGGGCCATGGATTCTTATTAGACAGCACCATGGACACTACAGAACAGAGCACATTGGCCCTATTAGAATGGAAAAATCTCCTAGTATATGAGCATATACCTTCAAGTGTATCAGTTTCAGTTGAGAATGCAGTCTGTGTGGTAATCCCTGAGAAGTACACTACCCCAGCACCAGAAGAAATACCTGTGGAAGCTATCTAAGCAGGTCAGAACCTTACACCAGGAACTGAAGCTTCACTGCCCACAAATACTATAGGGCCTGAAGTTTTAAATGCTTTGGGAAGTCTTGTAGAAAAATACTTAAAGCCTACACAGCCATTCACTGGGTTTGGGTACCACAAATTACGTTTCTCCTTTGGCAAACAGCCCACACCTCAGTGAGAGGAAGATTTTGAAACTTGGATGGATCAGGCTTCACAAGCTCTAGAGGAGTGGAATATCCCAGAAACTCAGAAGAAGCAGCGGATAGCTGAAAGTTTAAAGGGATTAGCTGTGGATACCATATGTAGCCTAAGTATGAGTAAGCAAGATTGCACAGCCAAGGACTATTTAGGAGTACTGCAGGATGTGTTTGGAAGTACAGAGAGGGCTGCTGACCTATTGTATCAGTTTGAACATACATACCAAGAAGTTGGTGAGAAACTATCTGACTACATTATGCGATTAGATAAAATGCTCCACCAGATCATCCTAAAGAAGGGAGTGGATCCGAAAGTAGCTGACCAAGTACAAATCAGTCAAATTTTACAAGGAGTTCAAGCTATGGATCCCATTATGTGGAAACTGAGGATGAGAGATAGGAAACAGACTCTTACCTATTCTCAGCTGGTTAAAGAAGTGAGGGAGCCCTGTTGGAAGCCAAATCTGTGTTCAACATCAACTAAAACAGTGAGTAAAAACAAGCAGGAGCCTACAGCAGTGCTTACTACTGAAATGGGAGTCATGGTCCAGAGTGCCCACAATATAGCGGTGTCACAGTTGCAGGTGCAGGTGTCTTCCCTAACCGACGCCATAGCTCAAGTTACAAAGACGGTTGCAGAATTACAGAAATCAGTGGTAACTTTAGCTGAAGGGAGGAATACATCTGCTAGAACCTCCATGAAGGGACTCAGGGAAGAAACAAACAAGCCGATGTTCAAAGTTCCTATTGAATTTTGTTTTCACTGTGGAGATGCAGGGCATATAAAGTGACAGTGTCCAAATGCAGAAAACTTGGAAAAAGTGAGCAAGCTATTAATGGCAAGGGTGATGCAGGGAAACTTCAAAGGGCCACAATGAAGGAGCCAGCTGAGCCAATTACCAAGAGCTCCATGAAATCTAACATCAAGAGAAGTCTCCCTGGATCTCACTTCCAAACCACTCCTTGCAATAGAGGAGATAAACTAACCACTGTGCATACTTCTAGCTCATCTGAGGTGAACAACCAAATTGGAAAGCCATCTCAGCGAAAGTCTCAGCATCTGAAACCACAAAGGAATACTAAGAAAGTTCCATTCTTTAAAATGGCGAAGCCAACCGACAGTACCTCAACAACATGCTGACTGCCGTACAACTGAACAACACCGGAAACAGAAAGTACCCGATGGCCTAGTGGGACCGTCACCTATCAGGGCAGTGAAGATAGAGGGTGTGTACAGTAAAGCATTGTTGGATAGTGGTGTACAAATCACTATTCTGTTCAGAGACTTCTACCAGAAATAATTAAAGCATTTGCCACTTGGAAAGTTAGAAGACTTGGAGATTTGGGGGCTAAGTGACATGAAGTTCCCCTACGATGGTTATGTCTCACTCAAGTTAGATGTTTCCACCTCAGTTGTTGGGTCAACAGAAGTTTTTGAAGCACTTGCTGTTGTGTGCTCCAGGCCAAAAGGAAAGGATTCAACATCTGTTTTAGTGGGGACAAATACTGACCTCGTCAGAAGAATGCTGATGCCTCAGTTGACTTAGGAACACACAACACTACATCTACTCCTGAGACCAGCCTTTTATGCCCTTCAGAAGGAGAAGGATAGTAAGAAATATGAAACTGGTCATGTATGGATCCTTCCTGGGAAAGAACATATAATTCATCCTGGTCAGGTCATCTGTTTGAGGGCCAAAGTGAGGATGTGTGAATAAACAGCTTCCTCTCATCTCATGATGGAAATGGATACAGAAATAGGGTTGACACTAGGGCTGAAATTAGTCCCCGAAGTTTGGCCTGCTGACAAGCTGAAGCATCCTTATGATACTTTGCCTGTGGGATTGAAGAATAATGGAAGTACCCCCATTGTCCTGCATTTATAAGTGTGTTTTTGAAATGTTTATGCTGCCACTCCTTTACCTGCTTCTGTTTTGACAAGAAACGAAAGCAGAGTCAACGAGTTGAAGCTGGAAAAATATTGATCTACGAGGTGGTCTTCTGTCCCCTGAGTGGGTAAACAGAGCTAAAGAGCTGTTGATGAAGAAGAAAAATTGTTTTTCTACATGTGAGCTGGATGTGGGTTGTGCAAAAGTGCAAAATAAAGAATAAGATTAAAAGAAGACCGGTCTTTCAAAGAACATTCCAGAAGGGTAGCTCCAGGAGATCTGGAGGACTTGAGAAAACATCTGGAAGAACTTAAAGCCACAGGGATAATTTGAGAGTCAAGAAGTCCATATGCCTCTCCCATTGTTGTTGCCAGGAAGAAGAATGGGTCAATTTGCATGTGTGTTGACTATTGTACTCTGAATCAGCGAACCATTCCAGACCCGTACACAACACCCCGGATTGAAGATGCTCTAAATTTCCTGGTGGGCAGTAAGTGGTTCAGTGTGGTAGACTTAAGGAGTGGATACTATCAAATCCCTATGCACCCAATAGATAAAGAGAAGACTGCCTTCATCACTCCTATGGGATTTTTTGAGTTTGATCGCCTACCTCGAGATTTATTGAATGCACTGGTAACTTTCCAGAGAATCATGGCAAGAACAGTTGCATTCATGCATCTCCTGGAAGTCTTAGTCTGCCTTGACAACATCATTGTCTTTGGGAAGACCCTAGATGAGCATGAAGAAAGACTGACAAAATGATTTGGCAGAATTGAGAAGGAAGGACTCAAGTTGTCACTGGACAAATGCTAATTTTTCCAACCTTCAGTAACCTATGTGCGACATGTAGTGTCTGCAAATGGAATATCCACAGACCCCAGCAAAGTTGAAGCTGTGGCATCTTGGCCCAGACCCAGAACCATCACAGAGCTGTGATCTTTCCTTGGGTTCTGCAGTTACTGTAGAAGGTTTGTGGAAGGATTTTCAAAGATAGCAAGACCATTCAACCAATTGCTCTGAAATGATGAGGAAGCAGATGAAACAGATGAAGACATCCTTCTGAATAAGCCAAAGGGTCCAAGAGGCTCTAAAGAATTCATCAAGAGTCATTGGACTCCTGAGTGCGAAGAGGCATTTGAACAGCTTAAGTATTGCCTCACACATGCCCCAGTGCTGCCATATGCTGACTCAACAAAGCCATACACATTACATGTGGATGCTAGCAGAGATGGTTCAGGAGGAGTCCTTTACCAGGAGCATGACAAGAAACTGAGACCTGTGGCATTTATCAGTCAAAGTTTATCTCCAACAGAATGGAACTATCCTGCACACAAGTTGGAATTCTTTGCTTTAAAGTGGGCTGTAGTAGACAACCTGCATGACTACCTCTATGGGACTGAATTTGAAATTCAAACTGACAACAAACCTCTGACATACATCCAGACTACTGCAAAGCTAGATGCTACTGGCCACAGATGGATGACAGCTTTATCCAACTACAACTTCAGTTTAAAATATTGCCCAGGACATGAAAATTGAGATGCTGATGGTCTGTCCAGATGACTTCATGGATATTTATACCCCAATGATAAATGGGTGGAAATTCCAGCACCAGAAGTGAGAGCTATGTGCCAGATTGCAACCTGCTACCAACAAACTGAATGTTGGGCACAGAAGTTGGGACTGTCTGAAAAAAGCATACCCCAAGCTTACTGTAATTTGGTCACTTTACAGGCTTCATCACTACCAGCTTTGAGTAACAGTGACCTCAGGAGAGATCAAAGAGAAGACTCCTTAGATCAGCTGGTGGTAGCTGCTTTAGAGAAGAAACAAACTGATAATCTTCACACAGATATTAATCCACTGGAAAAACTTTTGGCTAAAGAATGGGACAGTCTCCAGATACGAAATGGACTAGTGCACTTGTCAGTGAAAAATGGCAATTGTTGCTGCCTCAAAAGTATCAAGAAGTAGTACTTCAGTCATTGCACGATGAACATGGTTATCTTGGTTATGACAGAACTCTGGGACTTGGACGAGACCAGATTCTACTGGCCATGCATGAAACAGGAAGTTGAAGATTATTGTCATACATGACTTCGCTGCATTCAGAGAAAGACTCTGCCCACCAGAGCTGTCTCATTGGATCAAATGGAGAGTAGGGGACCCATGGAACTGGTTTGTCTAGATTTCCTTTGCATTGAACTGGACAAAGGCGGGATCAGTAATGTGCTGGTGGTGACAGACCACTATACCGGATATGCTCAAGCATTTCCAACTGACAATCAGAAAGCTATCACAGTGACAAAACTACTTGTTGAAAAGTTCTTTGTCCACTACGGCCTGCCAAAAAAGATACACTCTGATCAAGGGCATGCTTTTGAGATTAAGCTTGCCCATGAACTACTCACTCTTTTGGGAATTCATAAAAGTCACACCACTCCCTATCATCCTCAAGGGGATCATCAGCCTGAGTGTTTCAAAAGAACTTTACTAGACATGTTGGGAACACTATCTGCTGAGAAGAAGAGTCAATGGAGTAGACATGTAGCCACAGTGGTGCATGCATACAACAGTACTAAAAATGATGCTACAGGATTCTTGCCTTACTTCCTAATGTTGGGAAGAGAAGCTCGTCTTCCTGTTGATTTAACCTTTGGAGTCATAGATGATGATACACCAGTACAATATCATGGCAGTTATGTGGAGAGACTCAAGAAGCACCTCAGACAGGCCTATGAGCTAGCTGAGCAATCAACAGGACAAAGGCATCAGCGAATCAAGGCTCACTATGACAAGAAAGTGAAGATACATGACTTGCAAACAAGGACTATCGTTCTCTTGAGAAACTTGGGCCTGCAAGGAAATCACAAAGTAGCTGACTATTGGGGATCTGGGATCTACATAATTTGTTCTCAGCTACCTAACACCCCTGTCTACCAAGTCTGCCCTGAGGGGAAGGAAGGACTCATCAAAAGCTGGCACCACAACAATTTAATGACTTTAGCAGAATCAGTGAGACTTATAGGTTCATAAGTTCATAGGTTCATACTAGGCTATCTGCCCTACGGCATTTACAAGCCTAGACAGAGTGTGCTTGGCTTTCGCCACCCATTTTAAATTAATTTTGCTATGCCCTTTTTCGAGGTTAGTATACTGTGCCTCTGTCTAACAGTGACACAGAAGTGATACCCAGAGTAAATCTACGATCTCCCATCCACTCATCAAGATTCCTCTTGAAGAGAGTCAATGAGGGACTCTGCCTAACCCGGACTGGGATTTTATTCCAGAGTGAAGGGAGCCTTTGGGCTATGAATCTGTCCCTCCAGCATGTCCTATTTATTTCAGTGCTGAGGTTCAAGTCTCTCGAGCGCGTAGCTCGATGGGATTTGGATTTTCTGAGGTGCAGCATGTCCATTAATTCCGGGTTGGACATGGCTTTATACGTCAGGCACAGATCGCCTGTGAGCAGGCAGTATGCCATTGAGAAGAGCTGGAGTTTCTTTAACCGGGCAGCATATGGCATCTGTTTGAGCCCTTTGATCCTCTTGGTGGGGTACTTTTGGGGTCTTTCCAGTTGCTGCAGGTGTCTGGTAAGGTACATCCCAAAAGGGGCATTGTACTCAATTATGGGCCTGATGAGGGATGAGTAAAGAGGCATGATGACCTCCCCTGATCTAGATGTGAATCCCTTCATTATTAGGTGGGCTATATAAAATGTTTTTCTAACCACTTTGGCCACGTGGTTGTCGAATGAGAGATTGCTATCAACTTGGGTCCCCAGGTCATTAATTACTTCTTCCGTACTTAATGGATTACCATCTATGTGGTAATTTGTGGGCACTTTGTTTTTGCAGAAGGGGATGACTATACACTTTTTGGCATTTAGCTTGAGGCCATGGCTCTGGAACCAGTTGTCTGTTTCTATGAGGCCCTTTTGTAAGATGCTTGTGTCGGCTGGAGAGTCGATTATGGCGCCCAGTTTGCAGTCATCTGAGAACTTGGTCAGCCACAGTCCTTCCATGTTGGCCTGTACCTCTGAGAAATATATACCGAACAAGAGAGGTCCCAGGACTGAGCCTTGTGGGATGCCACTTGTAACTGGTTTGGAGTCTGACATGGCTCCAGCAATTCTAACCATGTGGGTTCTGTCCTTGAGCCAGTTTGCAACCCATCTAGTGACATAGAGGTTTATATTTAAGCTGGTGAGCTTATCTATAATGCCCGAGTGGGATATTGTATCGAAGGCTTTGTGAGGTCCAGGTAAGCTGTGTGGACCACCCTCCCCTCTTCAATGACCTTGGTGACTGTTTCAAAGAAATCGACCAGGTTTAAGAGGCAGGATCTGCCCTTAACAAAGCCGAACTGGGTAGGATCCAGTGTCTGTAGGTCCCCAATATCTTTATTTATGAGGTCCATGATGATCCTTTCCATAGCTTTGCAGACCAAGCTAGTCAGGTTTATGGGGCGTTAGTTTCCAGGATCCGTTGAGGCACCACCTTTGTGGAGAGGGACCAATGTTGCTGTATGCCACTCTTTGGATACATATCCTGTAGTAAGGCTGAGATTGAACAGTAGTTTTATGTTTGGGTTTAGTTCTTCTTGCAGTTCATGTAGGACGCAGCCCGGGACACCGTCTGGTCCCATTGATGCTGTGTTTTTTGCTTTGGAGAGGGCGGCTCTTACCTGAGCATCTGAGATGTCAGGGGGGCAGCACTCTGCTGGGATAGATATTTGCCCTTTTGGTGGGGAAGGGGGGGGAATTTGCGCTGAACCTGTCAGCTAGGATGTTGGCAATGTCTGTGGGTTCGGTGTATTTTTTGTCATTTTGGACTAATTCTGAGCATATCTGGGAATTTCCACCCAGGTTCCTAATATAACTAAAGAAAGCCTTGTAATTATCCTTAGTGTCCTGTCTAATTTTTCTCTCGAAGCTGGCCTTAGATGATTTTATGAGTGCCCATCGTTTTTTGCTAATACTGATCAGAGATGCCTTCCCTTTTTGGGATTTTGCTCTATCATGTAGTAGCTTCCTCCTTCTATTGTATAGTTTGTTTATAGCTGGGGTCCATCAGACAGGACGCCTGCCTTTGGAGGACTGTGTCTTGGTTTTGTTTGGGATTGCATGATCCATGCATTCCTGAAGGTGTTCATAGAATGCGTTTATAAAGGATTCTGTGGTCTGGGCCGTAGGTTCCACAGGCCCGGGGGCTTTGAAGGATTCCACCTCGGTTTTGAAGAGTGTGAAATTTGCTTTAGAGAAGTTTTTCACTGTGGTTTTCTGGGCAGGGGCTGGGGTCGGGATGTGAATATCTAGTGAGATTAGTTTATGGTCTGATCTTACCAGTGAGGGATGGTCTGGAGCATAGAGTCCCCATTTTGGTGATGATCAGGTCCAGTATGTTTCCCCTTTGTGGGAGTGGTAACAAGTTTTTCCATAGCATATGAGCTTATAAATTCTAGGAACCTTTGGGCTAGGGTGTTGGAGCTAGAGTAATGCTCTCACTCTATGTTTGGGTAGTTGAAGTCACCCAATATAATGGTGTTTGGAGAGACCTTCATATTTTCCAGTGTTCTCAGGAAGGCTGAGTGGGGTTCCTGGGTTTGGGAGGGTGGTCTGTAGCAGGCTGTAAACTGGAAGGCCGTTTTACCCACTGTTAGTTGCACATGGATAGCCTCTGATGGTTCGTGCTGTGCCACCAACCTGGAGGTGTGGGTATCTTTGACGAATATTGATACTCCCCCTCCTTTTGTGGTTCGGTCCAAGATTTGGGGCCGAACAACATGGTATGAGGTATAACCTGGGTAGTACTGGGGTGCTCTCGGGAGCCTTGAACCAGTTTTCTGTTACTGCACAGATATCGATGTTCTCCATGCTAAAGAGAGTTTCAAGTGCGTGCATCTTGAGGTTTAGACTTCTGGCATTGAGTAGCATTATTCTTAGTTTCTTATCCCTTGTGATATCTATGCAGGTAGGTTTGTCTTTTGAGCCTTGCCTGGCTCAGCGGAAACCTAACTCAAGGCGATCCAGAAGACCAAGGCGGAGAGGAAATATCCTCCCCAAATGATCAAGAGCCTATGATTCCTTCTACTAAAGGAGAGAAGGACAGTGATGATGACTGGGGTTTCATTGGACTTTTCTATGATGATGTTTGAGACCCCATGGACTGCAATCTCAATGTAATGCACTGGAATTTGTCCATTGTCATTTTGAACAGTCCAGAACCAACAATAGACTAAGTGATGTTTCTTGCAGAATTGGATGCTGGTGGAGGTCGTGCTATGCAAACTTCAGATAATAGTGCTGAGGACAGTCATACAGTTATGGAGAAAGAAAATGAAGTTATACAAGAGGAAATCTTAGAAGTAAACAATATGCCAAATGAGGAACTGGACATTGAGTGTAATGTGAGTGACCAACCCTCAGAGCAGAGTTCCCTAGTTGTCTCTTTCAAACCAAAGTCTCAGAGACTGATTCGGCCCCCACAGATGCTTACATATGACAGTCTGGGACATAGTACACAGGAGCCTGTGACCACTGCTCGTCAGAGAGTCTACACCCATGATCCCTATGCCTCCTGCTCAATTGGTGACACCCCATCCCAAGTTAAGCATAATGTTGATCACCCTTGGTGGGATGTACCTTTTGAATGCAGAAATACTGTTCAGTTGATGGGGCATTAGTGTTTGTGTGTATATATATATATATATATATATATATATATATATATATATATATATATATATTGCTGCTAATCTACCTTTGACTCGGGAGGACGCTAGTTTTCAAGTGGGGGAAGAGTGCAGCTCCCACTGTATTTCACTGTATGGCTAACAGACTGTAGTTTTCTGATAAACCACAAGGTGGAGTTCTTTTCATTTGATATAAAAGAGAGAAACGAAAGTGAGAGGGAGGAGACTGAAATACAGGGTGAAGGAATAAGGGGCATTGCATTAAAACCGGATTTTTTTCTAGTGTCTAGGACAGGGAAGTGAAGTGGCAGATCGTATTTTTTCCTCCTCTGAAAACCTGGTCCATGGTGATCTGTGGAATCAGGAGAGAAGTCTGGAACCAGTAGTCCCATGCCTGCATCTGATCAGCAATGACAGGAATACTGTTGGACTTATTATAAAAAAGCCATTTTCGATTAGCAATTGGTTGTTTGGTGATCTCTACACTTCTCATTAGTGGAACTGCATTGCCTGACATCCAGAATATTATCGACAGAGTGGAGAGAGGCTTCGGCCGCCATTTTGTACTTTCATAGGATTGTGCTATAGCGTCGACTGGGACTGTGGGCCTAGACTTTTCCCTTTTTCCATTTTCTGAACTGAAACTGTTTAGCTTTATCTCAAAATAGTATTGGCTGTTGTTCTGTGGATTTCATGCTACTCACCCCTCAGTGTGACTTTCCCCTTTAATGCTTTGTGGATTACAAATACCCGGGTTTCATATGAGCTCCACCTTTAGGCCCCATAATGCCGCTGGCCAGTGAACAGGGTATAACAGTGTGTTTTCACAGTTTGGTCTGATTAGAACTGATCAAGGTTATAGCTGCTGTTAGTATTGTAGCATTATAGAATCTTTAGTGCTTAATGACATTGCAATTTTGCTCATATTTGAATGATAAGACCTCTCTTATTTAATTCTGGGAGGTGTGATTTCACTGTATGTATACCTCATATTGCCTTATTGCTAAACTTTGTGCTACTGCAATAATTTGTTTGATACTGTGCTGTTACCTGTTAAGACTAGAGTTTCCATCTAGAATAAAATCTGTTATCATTTGCAATCTTGTTGTGGTGGGTGTAAATTGGGGTGTCACCAGAGTCAAGTAGGAAGAAACCATACACTATTCAGCTACACCTGTAAGTGCGCTACATAACTATAAATTTTTTTAGAACATTTTAGAATTAATGTCTTATGAAGTGTTTAAGGACAGGATTTCAAAGCAATGGTGTTCTGTGTGAAACAGAAAGTGTTTGTGTAATTTCTGTATGTCTCCTGCATGGGCATAATTTGGGAACATATTTGCAGATGAATGTGGCCACTAATTAAGAAAAGATTTTGTAAAGCAGATTTAGACTCAGTGCAGGTTATGCTGAAAGGATACATTTTTTGATGTATTTCAATGTAGTGTGCACAGTTTCCTGCAGTCTGTGGCAAGAAAAGCCTACCATGCATATCTGTGAGTGTACTGTATTCTCAAAATGAGGGCAATAGATGTCTGATGTTATGTCAGTAGTACTAGGGGTGAATGTGATCTAATGCATTGTAATTATGTTTGAAGTAAGGAATGTAGATGATCTAGTGCATTGTGGTTATGTCAGTCATGCTGTAATGTGGAGTCAAAACATATCTATGTATTTTTTTATCTATGTATTTTTATAATTTTTATCATTTTTTTGTCATGTTATTTATTCTTCATATATAATTTCTCATTGTTCATCATCATTTAATAAAGTTATTCTTCTCTTCTGTCATTACGTGCAGCTTTTCTCCCCAGGCCACTGCTGAAATCAAGTAATCCCTTCCCAGTCTGACTTTCAAGGTTGCCAATTGTCAAATAAAATAAATAAATAAATGAATTCATTAATTTATGATTGCGGCATGACCACTAAGAACTGTGCCGTGGACAGCTACTGTAGAATTAACGGTGACTATCCATTATCAGCAGCATATAGTAGTTTAACATAAGCATAGATAAGCAGTTTTGCAGGAAGTGTATAATGTCATCTGATTTGTAAAGCTGAAGTGAGTAACAGAAAGACAGAGGTATGCAAGTATGCAAGTTATAAATTTGCTTTGTATGCAATGTTAATCTGTGAAAAAAGATGTAATGTCACAGACTGATGCCTGGGACTGTGCTTGTTTGCAAGCATAGCTTTTGAAGATAAATGAAATATTTCAGTGAATCAAAGTACAAAGACTCTACACTTCAAATCTGAATGCATACATGATACTACGTACACATAAAGAAATGCACACCATACAAGAATTACAGTAATACATATATTTTTATCGGACATAATTTTTTCGATTTTATAGTAGTTTAGAAAACTCTTTAAAACTAAATTCATATGCTCCAGAAAATAATTATTTAATGCCTTCAATGGCTTGCATGAGCTGTTCCTTACTCTTTCATTCTGTTTTGTTCTTTCTGTGGTGAAGACATAATTTAAATTTATCACAGAACTAAAGATAAAGGCAATGAAAGCAGTTGCAGGCTGTGACACGTTTGCCTTGAAACTGATGTATCTTCTGTAAGAAGGGAGGTTAGCCGATCAATGATTCTCATCCATGAGGATGTCAGATAGCAGATTACTTTGCAGTGATGTCTTGTAACTCACAGAGGGGTCCCCGATGGGAGTTGGTGTGCATCAGGGTACAGCTTTGAGCCCACTGCTACTAATACTGGTGATGGACAACATTCGCAAACAGGCTGGAGGTGACACATCAACAAAGCTGCTGTAAGCAGAAGATGTGTCACAAAAGGCAGACTCTGAACAAGAATGTCAGCAAATGATAGGGGAATGAAATGCAAAGATGAAGGCATATGAGGTGAAACTGAGTACAGTTCAAAGTTATGAAGTTTGTAATATTTTATAGAATTAGAACCAAGATAATGAACTGCTACCGCATTTACTACCAGTTCTTCTCTAAATGAAAGTTGGAGTCAATTTGCTCCAATGTGTAAGGATGCAAATTACCTTCTCTGTTTTGACCATTATTCAAAATATCCAGTATTTATATAGCTGTTTGAATCTGCTGGTAATCCTTTTTTGTTAGTCATGTCATCAGAAAAAAGCAATATTAGATACTGATACAGAAGTCAGGAAATTTGCAGTTTATACATACTACCTCTAGTTTTACGCATTTGCAGGGTAGTAAGCAAATGAAGTGTATTTAATTTTATTAATTTATTTATATTTTGATTATTAGGCTGTCTCTACTAGGAGTATTCCAATTTTGGGGGGAGGGTCCTAGTTACATATACTATGAAAAAGCAATTTTGTGTACTTGTACAGGAAGCACATACACACACACACACACACACAAAACTGTATTGCAAGCATGTATAATAAGACAAAATCATAATAAAAAGAAGAAAAAATATATATTGCACTATAATACAAATAGAGTTTAACAGGCACATCAGTGGAAAAAAAGACAAACTCCACTATCGATGAATGTAGTTTTAGGAGAAGATGATAATGCGTGATTTAAGAAATATCAAGGCTCATTATCAAAATGGAGTTTATGATTTAAGAATTATTGCAGATCATAGTTAGAAGTTATTAGTTATGCTTGTCAGCAGACATAGCTGCAGTTGTAATGTATGTTGTAGTTTACAATTTCTAAGTAAAACAGCAAAACCAGTACTTGTGGATAGCACATGAGTGTAAAACTGTGATGTATATTCTGCTATTATGTAGCAAAGTGACGAAAGAAGTATGCTCATATGAAGGAAGTAATATGTCAGTATGACACCACATTTTGTTGTATGCAGCTGTGACATGGTTTCTTGTATTGTTGTTCACGTTTGCTATTGCTATTAATCCATGCAATATCTTAGAAAATAGTAGAGGTCTCAGGCACTTTTCTTTCTTTGTCTGAGATGTGAATGTGGGGCTCTTGTTGACAGATAACACTCATTTTCTTGTTTATATCTTTTATCATCATCATTTTTCCCATTTTCTACATGGGGTCAGAGTGTCATGTCAACTGTCCCCATCTCTCTGTATTCCGTGCCACTCTCCTGTTTTCTTTGACACTCATACCTGACTGTTTCAGGTCTTCTCTCACACTATCCATCCATGTCTTAGCTGAATGCTCTAGTTTTCTCTTGCCTTCTTTGTGTCTGTCCCCAATCTTCATCAATAGATTGTCTTCTGCTTTTCTGCACATGTGCCCAAACCAATGTAATCTATTGACTTTGGCCTTTTCTGCAATTGGAGCTACTTTCTGCTCTTATATCCTCATATCTTTGTCTGCCCTACAGTGTGCATCCTACCGCCCATCTCAGGAACTTCATCTCCATTACCTCTCGCTTCTTCAACTGCTCTGCCTTTACTGCCCAGGTTTCTGTGCCGTACGATACTACTCTTTGCACCACTATTTTATACAACTTACTTGTCAGCTTTATTGGCATTCTTCCTTCATCTACTACACCTGATACTCTGTGAGAGTTAGTGGCAGTCCCTCAGATTCTAGCTTTGACTTCCTCATTCAGACTTCCTCTCCTCAAGCTGTTAACCTGTTCCACTATTTTCCCATCTATCTTAATTCTCAGACTCTTCTAATTTTCCCCATTTGTTGCCATTATAATTGACTTATCTGCACTCAGTTTCATCCAGTGTGCCTTCAGTTTTGTGTTTCATTCTCCTAACCTTTGCTGAATCTGTTGCTCAGAATCTGTCTGTAATGCCACATCATCTGCATACAGAAACTTTGTTGAACTGTCCCCTCTGACCTGTTTGCTAATGTTGTCCATCACTAGTATGAACAGAAGTGGGCTCAAAGCTGAACCCTGATGCACACTCAATCCCACTGGGACCCCTCTGTGAGACCGAACACTGTTTGTATTTGAGTCATTGGGTCCTTGTACATTGCTTGAACTAATTCTACCAATGTTTCGGGGATTTTAAAGTACTGCAGGACTGCCCATTTCAGTTTTCATGGGACCTTGTCATTTATTTTCTCCAAGCTTAGAAATGCCCAGTTGGACTCTGACCCCATTTCTAGCTTCTTCTCAAGTATCTGCCTCAGTGCAAACATTGGGTCAGTTGTGCTGCATCCTGATTTGAATCTGAACTGCTCATTTCCCATCTTACTTTCTACTACTCTACATATTCATTTATCAATCACCCTTTCCAGAACTTTCATGCAATGTGACAGGAGTTATGAATGTAACCTTTGTTCTTATATACTGGGACTAATAAGTTTATTCTCCAGTCATCTGGCATACACCTTTCTCTCCACACTGCCATTTTTTTCCCATCTCACCCAGCATCTTTATCATATCTGCTATGACCGCATCTGATCCTGCTGATTTCCCTGACTTCATTTTCTTTAGTTCGGTTCTTACTTCATCTATGGGAGGGATCTTCCTCTTCTCCCAACTTAAGCTGTGCCTGGGGAAGTACAGCTTCTGTGAGGTTTCCATCATTCAAAAACTACTGGAAATACTCCTTCCATCTGCACTGGTGAGCAGGTTATTGCTGGCATCCCTGATGAAGGGTGTCTGACTATATGTTTTATCTTTCTGTCTTTGCCTTGCAAACTTCCATCCTTCCAGAAACTGGTAAAATGCCTCTAATGCCATCTTCTTTGCTACTGGAACTTCTTTCTAAGCCACTTTGTTAGCCAACCAGTATTCTTTCCTAGCCTGGTCTGTCATTTCTATCTTCCATGCCTTCTTTCTTATGATGATTTCTTGGACCTCTGCATTCCGCCACCAGCTTACCTTATGTACCATATGTCCATACCTGGCTCAGCCTCATATCTGTTCTGTAGTCCTCACACCTTATAATATGCTGTTGGAGGTGTTGTCATTCTTCTTCAACTCCACCCATTTCCTCTTCTTCTTGAGGCATTTGAGCACTGAGTAATTTCCCTGAACTGTTATGCTTTCTCTCCAGTCAATTTCCAGGTTTTCAGCCTGGTGTCTGTTGACCTTAGAGCCTTCACTGATCACTGCTTGCAGTTGATTGTGGCAACCAGTGAAATATGCTGTGGGCTGACTGTTTCTCCAAAGATGACTTTGCGATCTCTTATTCTACCCCACTACACTTTCCTTACCATGAAGAAGTTGACCTGAGTTGCATGTTGGCCACTCTTGTATGGGATCCTGTGACTATCTCTCTTTCTGAACCATGTGTTGGCTACTGTCAAGCTATTTTCAAGTCAGAAGTCTAGAATGGCCTTGCTCATGTGAACCCAGGCTGTCCTCATATCCTACTCTGTCTATCCCAATATGTGCATTCAAATTACCTATTATCAACATCAGTTCATGTTGTCCTGCTTTATCTAGTAGGCCTGCAGCTGCTGTCTGAATGCACTCTTTTTCTCACTATCACAACCTTATTGTGGGGCATAGGCTGAGATTATGAATACTGCCCTATCTTTAGGCTGGAGTTTGATTGCCATGATTTTGTTGGAAATTCTGATGACATCCCTCACTACCCTCTGAAGCCTCTCCCTCACCACAATTCCAACACCATTTCTAGCCTGTCTTCATCCTGAGTGGTAGAATCTGGATCCCAAGCCAAGTAGCTTTGCTGCACTGCCCTTCCATCTAGCCAGCTGGAAACCTAGGATGTCCAGCCTCCTCCTTACCATCATATCATCCACTTCCAGTCCCAATCCTGTCAGTGAACCTCCACAGAGTGGAGCAATTCTTAGTTTGTTTGCCAGATTGATTGGTTTTATTTCCACCTTTCTCACAGCAGAGCAATCCCAAATAACACTAGTTAGGCAAGTGTACAATGGCAGGACAGTAGTTCATTGACCCAGGGCTGCTGGGCTTTCTGGCAGGCAGACACTGGCCAGTAGGGGCACATACATCCTTCCCACCATTAGCATGGGTCCCTGGCATAGTTTGGAGTAGGCTGGGTCCTCAACCCACCTATCATTGGTAAATGACCATGCAAATTTGTGACATTAATCAACATGACTGAATCACTTAGAGCCATATTTTACATCTTCAAGTGGCTAGTCCCTAAAAAGACATCATCACTTCTAAATGATGAACTTAGAGAAGGAGAAGTTCGTGGTGGGGGGTGGATGATGGCATGTCATTTGGTGATAAATGAGCCAGTGCATGAACTTCAGTTATGTCTCCTTGATCAGTGGTACAGATCACAACAACAGAATATAGAGATGGGGTAGTGGGACACAGTATAATATTACAGATTCATGGAAGAGTAAACTGGGAACCTACATATGGGTTAATGGTGAGATAAGGTGAAAGGGTTATGACAGGGTGTAATGAAAGTGTGAGAGGAGATTTATAAAAGTATGAGGGTGTATGGTTGTTCTGATTGTCTGGGGTATTAAAATACAGCAACATCTGATCTAAAGAAGAGAAGATGCAGTTACAGTTTGTGGCCAGTTGGAGGATGAAGATCATTGCTTAAAGGTAAAAGAGAATGGGGTGGACATGTGTGAAGAAGATGAGGTATGATCACAGTGAAGAAAATAATGAATAGTCTTGGTAATTGTAGAAAAAGCATTAATGCAGGAGAGATGAGCCGGTCAGGGAAGGGGAACATGAGGCAATCGTAGCAGTGGCAAATGAAGAGAGAGAATGTTATGCTGCCTGCAAAGATATATTGTTCAAGTGCTGGGATAAGTGGATCTGGATATAGTTGGATATGAGTGCTGATATGATGTAGAGGATTACGAACAAACTACTAGAAGTAGGACAATGTTTTCTTATCAATATGTTCACGATGATTGCCCTGTGTTTACTCTGGGGGATGGTGAAACAACGCATGGTGTTATCTGGCCTATTATGTTGTATTAATTTTGTTTTCTGCTACATAATACCGTTCTTGTAATTCATTTATTCTTTTCAATAAAACTAATTAAAAAGATACACAAGTTAGGGAGCCAGCGGATAATACTGATCAAAGTGCTGAAAAGTGCAAAAACAGTATTACACTTTCAGGCTGTAAATTTAGGAACCTGAATTTTATTTTGTTAAATTCAGATAGAAGGGATATTATAGAAAAATAGAGAATGACAGTATGTTTTGAATTGTAAGAATAAAATAATATATCAGAAGAATGTGAAAAGATTATGGTAGAGACATCTATATCAATACATCAGAAGGCTATGTAAAGATCAGGAAGAGACATCTATGGACAAAAAGGAGGTAGGTTATAAGGTATTAAGCAAGGGGAGAGATAAATGGACTGCGAAAAAGCTAGAGAAAGAACATATAGAAAGAAAGCTGTATTGGTACAGTATTAGAAAGAAATGGCTGAGAAGGCTACAAATTGCTATAAACCTTACTTTGAATGTTTGATTTCTATTAGTTATCCCATTTTAAATCAGTGAAATCATTTCCAGCATCAGATGTTTTGCATTAATTTATATTATAATCTCTAGTATAAAGAAAGACAAGGCAGTAGTGGAGTATGGACGGTTTGATCCTAGTGGATTTCTTACTTCACTGATGATACAGTCATCGAATGAAAAGAATGAATGTCAAGGATTCATCTGCCCATCCCTAAATAGATTTCGCTCCATTAGCTTATATGAGATTTGAGCTAAAATAGCAAGTTAGCAATAATAAAAATAGAGAATGACAGTATGTTTTGAATTGTAAGAATAAAATAATAAAAATGCAGCATATCAGAAGAATGTGAAAAGATTATGGTAGAGACATCTATATCAATACATCAGAAGGCTATGTAAAGATCAGGAAGAGACATCTATGGACAAAAAGGAGGTAGGTTATAAGGTATTAAGCAAGGGGAGAGATAAATGGACTGCGAAAAAGCTAGAGAAAGAACATATGGAAAGAAAGCTGTATTGGTACAGTATTAGAAAGAAATGGCTGAGAAGGCTACAAATTGCTATAAACCTTACTTTGAATGTTTGATTTCTATTAGTTATCCCATTTTAAATCAGTGAAATCATTTCCAGCATCAGATGTTTTGCATTAATTTATATTATAATCTCTAGTATAAAGAAAGACAAGGCAGTAGTGGAGTATGGACAGTTTGATCCTAGTGGATTTCTTACTTCACTGATGATACAGTCATCGAATGAAAAGAATGAATGTCAAGGATTCATCTGCCCATCCCTAAATAGATTTCGCTCCATTACCTTATATGAGATTTGAGCTAAAATAGCAAGTTAGCAATTCTCAGATTTCTATAAGGCAGATTGTACATTAAGATTATAATAAAGTCTAATATTTGTTAGTATTATCATCATTCCATTGGCATAATGAAGGATGTGCAAATGTTAACAATGTAAAATAAAAATGGAACCTTTCATTGTGCATATGGGCAGTAACAGATTAAAATACACTTATACCCAATAATAAAAATGAGACACTTACATATTAGGCACTAATCATTAATGGATCAGGCACTACCTAACAAACTTTATTTGCTGTTTTTAATATGTCAATTTAACTAACAAGTGGGCAGTAGATAAGTAGAGGTGTATTTGTTGCAAGATACATAGGGCCAGATTCAGGAAGCCTCCGTGTAAGAGTTATAACTCTTACACGGAGGCTGCAGTTAAACTGTGTGATGTCAGCATGTCATGCATATGCATGAGGTGCATGAGGCATGCTGAATCACACTAGTAACTCTTACACGGTCCGTGTAAGAGAGTAGGGGCGTGTCTGTAGGCTAAGCTCTGCAAGTGGACACGCCCCCGGAAGACTAGAATGGCTGAAAGTAAACAGCCACGAGAAAGGCCATGAAAATGTGAATAAACACACTATACAACACATGCCCCGACTGGCCATCAGTGTATAAAGTGAAGAGATGTCATAAAAGTAAATTAAAACCTTTTTTTTTTTTGTTAAACCCCGTAAATGTTTGCTACTGTGTGCGGGTGTGCTACTAGCGCAATCACAGTTAGCAGTCAGTGGAAAAGGATATAAGAACTAAATATGCAAAGTAAGCCAAGAAATAATAGCTTAGCGGTAGAGTAGCCGCCCTAAGAGTAGGCAGGCAGGGTTCGAGCCCCTACAACAACCTTTTTTTTTGTAAATAAGCACTAAAAGCCCCCTGACAGTATTGTACAAATGTAAATGTATTCCCTTTTGTAAAATGGAATGAAATAGAGCATTTTGAAGTAACATAAGAATAAAAATAGTCAGAAATGTACTGATAGCTAAGCTGCCGTGAGACAGAGTGCCCGTAGCTGAGTAGTGTTTAAAAAGCTGCAAACTGCCCGTTGCCAAGCAGCGGGTAAACAGGCTGAAACTGTGTGCAATTAGCTGAACATGTGTGTCGCTAGCCAATTAAGATTTATCCCAGCGCACACCGTTTGCGCGCCGCTCCCACAGGCTAACTGCCAGTGCGCATGCGTTACCTCCGCGCAAACGAGCGCAGAACAGGTTTAAAGTGCTTAAAAGTGCCTTTATGGCACTTTGATTGACAGGTCCTGTACTCAGTTCGAAAGTTTGCTAAGAAAAATAAATTCCCACTGTCAGTCTCGAACCCAGGACCTTGGTAACATTAGTCCGTATGACCTACCACTAAGCCATGCCTGCTTTACAAGAACACAGTGCTAAAATAAATATAACATGTAATAGTAGGAATCAGTATAAAGGCAATATAGGAGATGTACTATCCAAAGCATGTCAGGTAGAGTTGTAATGGCCAAATTACTGGATTCCCATACTAGTTCAGTGTGAACAGAAACAGCCCTGCTACCTGTTAGCTTGTACATAATAATGTAACGTAATGTACATATGTGAAGGTATATATATCTACACATACATATATATAAATATATATTAATACATATGAAATATAATCGTAGGTCTCAGTAGCCATACACACTCACTACAGGAAAAAGTTAACATAATTGCTGCAACCTGAATCTGCAACACAGCCTGACCCCTGTGTGACCTACTTACCCTTCTAACTGCTTACAGGTGGCCTCAGCACTTTGATTGACAGGTCCTGTACTCAGTTTGAAAGTTTGCAAAGTAAAAAATTCCCACTGTCAGTCTCAAAACCAGGACCTAGGTAACATTAGTCTGTTTGACCTACCACTAAGCCATGCCTGCTTTGGAAGAACACACTGCTAAAATAAATATAACATGTAATAGTAGGAATCAGTATAAAGGTAATATAGGAGATGTACTATCCAAAGCATGTTTGGTAGAGTTTTAATGGCCAAATGACTGCATTCCCATACTAGTTCAGTGTGAGCAGAAACAGCCCTGCTACCTGTTAGCTTGTACATAATAATGTAAGGTAATGTACATATGTGAAGGTATGTATATCTACACATACATATATATAAATATATATTAATACATATGAAATATAATCGTAGGTCTCAGTAGCCATACACACTCACTACAGGAAACAGTGAAGATATATGCAGCAACCAGAATCTGCAACACAGCCTGGCTCCTGTGAGACCTACTAAGCCCTTTAACTGCTTAAAGGTGCCTCCAGCACTGTGATTGATAGGCCCTATACTCAACTCAAAAGCAGAATATGAGCATACTAGTAGGCCCTACCACAAGACCATTGTAACACTAGTCTGTATGACCTACCACTAAGCCATGACTCTCATACAGGAATATAGTGCTAAATAAGTGGAACATGTAATAGTAGGAATGAAGATAAAGGCAATATAGTATGTCTACTACCCAAAGCATGTCAGGCAGACTTTCATAGTCCCAATTACTGGATTCCCATACTAGAGTAGTGTTAACGGAAACAGCCCTGCTAATTGTTAGCTTGTACCCAATAATGTCAGCTAATGTACATATATGAAAGTATGTATATGTACACAGATATATATATATATATATATATATATATATTTATATAGCAATACATATGACATATAGTTGTAGGTGTCAGTATGCATACACACTCACTACAGGGAACAGGCAAGATAAATGCAGCAACCTGAATCTACAACACAGCATGAAGCATGGGAGATGTACTAACCTTCACACTCACAGAACACTGTCAACAGCATACCAGCATGGTCCACGCCCTACAATCTGAAAGGGCAACGCCTATCTCACATACCCTTTTATAGCAGTGTCCTGAAATCACAGTGAGACATGCAATTAGTACACACCCAGCTGCTTGCAATTAGCAAATGCTGCCTTACAATTGGTGCAGAGGCCATCACATGGACCTATGCAGATACCTACAAAAGTATTCAGTACCCACACTCCACTCATGCAATACAGTCATTGCACAAACCAAATGAGAAAGAGAGAGAGAGAGAGAGAGAGACAGAGAGAGAAGACAAAACAAAATATACAAACAGCCAGCAGAAAAACAGCAGCAGCAGCAGCAACAGCAGCAAAATACAAGCAGCACGACTGACACACCAAAAGCTGCCACATAAAAAAAGGTAATGCAAAGTAGCAGGTTAATCCTGTGTATACTGTGACACCTCCAAATGTATCATAGTTCACTATCTATAGGTATGTCCATGAGATAGGTTGTGTGTAGATAGTCATGAAATATAAACATATGTAATATTGTTGTACATGTGGGCCATAACTAACACTTCCATAGCTTAGAACACAAGGCCAGTTGTGCATATGATGCAGTAGTTCCCAGGGTCAGTAGAGGTTCCTCCTCATTGGTGTGGGACCACTGTGTATGTATGGCACTGTTCAGGTACATATCCTGTAGTATGGCCAGGGATTAATATCAGTCTGTCATGTGGTGCTATGTCCTCCAGGGGTGAATGTAGCACACATCCAGGGATACCATTTCGTAACAGTGATGATATGTGTTCTGCAATGATGAGGGTGGCTCTCACCTCGACATGTGAGAGGATAGGGAGGTTACAGTCATCTGGGATAACTAATAACACGTGTGTAGGACAATGCGGGTACCTGCACCTAAACTGTCTGCAACATTGTTGGCAATATCTGTGCATTTGGTGAATGTGAAGCATCTTAACACTGCAGACAACAGATGCCTTCCTGTCATGTGAATCTGCCCTGTGCTGCAGTAGCCTCCTACTATTGTTATACAATATGCCTGTATCTGTAGTCCACTGGACAGGATTAATAAGTGGTGTGCAGTTGTTCTGGGTTAGATAACTGTGTGCACAGTACATGCAGTATGTGGGATGTCTGTGGTAAGCATATGCAAATGTGCTGGCGGTGTGTGTTGTGGCTTCCACTGGCCCAGTGGGCTGCATGGATAGCATCACTGTCATAACTACTGAATAACTGTGTAATAACATGCATACATAGCAAGGTAGTGTATTGTGCTTGTGGTGTTGTTCAGATATGTATATCCAGGCTGAGTAATGTGTGTCCACATCACAGGGTTGGATGGCAGCACACATCCAGTATGTATGGATGAACACCCAGAATGTGTCACACGTGTCACCTGTGCAGACGTATCTGGCCATTACCTGTGCATCCCCACAACACACACACATGCAACATATGGCAGAAGTACTATAGCAGTACACACATGTTCATAGGTTCATACTAGGCTATCTGCCCGAGGGCATTTACAAGCCTAGCCCATCGTTTTGTGGCTTACGCCACCCCTTTAGTATGGGGAACCATACCCATTATTTTGCTGTGCCTCTGTCGAGCAGTGACACTGAGGTAATCCCTGGGGTATATCTGCGATCACCCATCCATTGGTCAAGATTTCTCTTGAACAAGGCCAGCGAGGTGCTCTGCCTCACATATACCGTGATTTTGTTCCACAGCATAGGGAGTCTTTGGGTGATGAATCTATCCCTCCAGCATGTCCTATTAATAGCCGTGTCGAGGTTTAAGTCTCCTGGCCTTGTGGCTCTGATGGATCTAGATTATTTAGGTGAAGCATATTCATCAAATCTGGGTCTGACATGGCCTTGTATGTTGGGCAAAGGTTACCTCTGAGCAAGCGGTGGCGACTGAATAGAACATACATGGACATGCTGGAGGGGCAAATTCCTAACTGAGAGGCTCCCTTTACTCTGTAATGAGCTCGAACAGTTGAGAATGAACAGTTCATAGGTTCATACTAGGCTATTTGCCCTAGGGCATTGGTAAGCCTAGTAGAATGTGTTTGTCTTTGCCACCCAATCACAAGTTATGCTGCTATGCCCTTGTCCGACTTTAGTATACTATGCCTCTGTCTAACAGCGACATAGAAGTGATACCTGGGGTACAACTATGATCTCCATCCACTCATCCAGATTCCTATGGAAGAGAGTCAATGAGGGACTCTGCCTAACCAGTAGTGTGAGCTCATTACAGAGTGAAGGGAGCCTGTTGGTTAGGAATATGCACCTCCAGCATGTCCATGTATGTCAGTGCTGAGGTCCAGCTCTCCTGAGCATGTGGCTGTATGGGACTCTGATTGCCTGAGGTACATCACGTTCATTACTGCTAGGTAGGACATGGCTGTATATGGCATGCACAGATTGCCCCTGAACAGGCAGTATGCCACTGAGTCCAGCTGGATTCACTTTACCTGGGCAGCATATGACATCTGTGTGAGCCATTGCATCCCCTTGATGATGTACTGTTGTCCTGTACCAGTTGCTGTAGGTGTCTGGTTAGGTACATCCCAAAAGGTGCATTGTATGCAATTATAGGCCTGATGATGGATGAGTACAGAGGCACAATGACCTCCCCTGCCATACATGTGAATCAGTCATGATTAGCTGGGCTATATAACATGTCTGTCAATCCACGTTGGCCATGTGGTAGACAAATGACAGACTGCTACCATGTTTCTTCCCCAGGTCCCCAACCACGTCTACTGTACTCAATGGCCTAACACCTATGTTGTACTGTGCCACCAATGTGGAGGCGTGGGAATCTGCATTGAATACTGATACTCCCCTCCCTTGTTCAAGTGTTGTGGCCGACAAGAATGGTAACAGCTATAACGTGGTAGTACTGGTGTGCTCCTGTGAAACCTGAAACAGGTTCATGTTACTGCACAGATATCGATCTCCAGAATGCTAGGTAGGGTTTTGGGTGCGTGCATCCTTGGGTCTAGACGTCCAGTGTTGAGTAGCATCACTCTTACTTCCTCATCCTTTGTGATACAAATGGATGTGGGTTTGCCTTATGAGCCTTGCCTAATACAGGCACTATGGGTGTAGCAGGAGGCTCCGCCAAATGTCAATAGGACTGTGGTGACAGGTGCAAGCTGTCCCTAGCAAAGCATACCACCCCAAGATGGCAGGGATTGGCACACCTGTGAATGACACCAGTATGTCAGTCAATTGTTGGAAGGGATCATTGTGCCTTGATATTGTGGCATTGTTCTAGGTGAGGGTAGGATGCTACTCAAGGTCAGGGTCAAACTGTCCCGGCTACGTGCTCAGAGAGCTCTGTAATGTCTCATGTCATGTAGTCCAGGGAGGAATGTGTCAGGCCATTCACAGCAGCATGGACATTGACTGAGTCATACCTGTACCTGCCTTGGGGTTACCTGACTGTTTGTGTTATGTGGCAGGTCATAGTGACTGACAGGCTGCACACCGTGACCCTCACCTCGTTAAGCCTGGTGAACGTGATGTGAGTGTGCCTGATCATAGAGGCACCTAGTACAGGTGTATGAGGTGTGTTGTTAACTGTTAATGGCTGTGAGTGTTCAGCACATTGGCTTTGTGTGATATGTGTTGCACATGTTTGTTTATGTGGTAGTGGTTGCCTGGATGTCTGCATAGGAGGTCTCTGCTGCATAGGCAGAGCTGTGGTCTGAGCCTACAAGTATGATCATGTGTGATCATGTGTTAGGTCCGCTGTTGTGTTAGGTCTACGTGAGACTGGAAGTGTAGTGAGTGATCCCCTTTGCCACGTGACTGGTTATGGCGGTATTGAGTAGACAGAGCCTAGCCTCCAGTCTGGTATATGGTTGCATCACTCACATGAGTTTGAATTTGTCGTTAGGAGGAGGGGTTGTCTGTGTACATGCATCTGTTCTAACATTGTCTCTGGAGTACCACACTCACCAGCTGGACTGAGGAGGGAACTGACAACTGACCTCTGGACATGCTAGAATACTATTGTGAACTCTGTAATCAGTAATGATTGAAAACAAGGTCCAGTGGGGAGTGAGGGTGTACTGACATTACCTACAACTGCTGACTGATATAAAAGCGTCAGTGAGCAAATGCCAGGTAACCTAAGTGCAATGTGTCACAATGAAGTAAATGCAACAATGACAAGCAGTCACTTGCTGTCATGTGTAACATGGAAGTACGTACAGTAAGCAATGCAGATAACAGTAGTGAGTCACAGATGTGTTGCAAAGATGTGTACTATGTGGAAGTAGCATACCAGTGAAATAACAAGCTAACAGATAACAAGCATATAAACAAAGGTAGATGCAGGAGGCCTGGATGTAGTGTTTGCTACAACAAACAAGGTGTAGCAATGTCAGTAAGATACAGCTCAGATATGCAGGCACTATAAACCTGATACCAGATGTCCCCAGCTATGAATGGCAGAGTACAGCCTATTGTCACACATGAGTGCAGACCACAAACCTCGTTAATGTTAAATAACTGGCCTAAAGGACAACTGCCCATACCAGAAGTAATACACTTGTACACTGGGCCCACAATCAGCAGTTCCCAACTTCAATGGATGAAAGATATGTGTCCTGCCACCACAGTGCTTGCCACCAACCTCCCTAATGTAAAACAACTGGTCTGAAGGCCAAGTACTTAGTACAAATGACATAGAATGATAGCTACACTGTAATCAGGTTTTAACCAATCAGTAATAAGTAGAAGTTAACACACCCTGTATAGAATGTGTACCATGTATTGTTGAGATACTATGCTGATAACCTGTATGTGTACCTTTCCAGATAGACATGGCACCTAAAAGAAATCCTGTGTACTCTGCTGCAGAGGATGACGTGATCCACCAGAGCCTGGTGCGTGACTATGCCATCCTGTTCTCACGCACCACCCAGAATCAGCAGGAGAGGTCTGCACTGTGGCAAAGCCTCGTTAGCAGGATAAATGATGTTGGCATGCATGATAGGACATATGAGCAGGTGAGACATCACTGCAGTGATTTGATAAGGAATGTCCGCCAGCGTGCTGCAGATATCCGCAGGCAACAGGCTGCCACAGGTGGGGGGGTGGCCACACATCCCCCCCTCACCAGACAGGAGGGGCTACTGCTAAGTGTTGTGGATCCAGCCCCAGAACAACAGCAAACATCATGCATCCTGATGGAGGTTGGATCCACACAGCAGCAAGACAGCGGCGTGCAGGTAAGATGCCATATTCATTTATTGTTATTACTTTTACATTTGTTGACCCAGATAGTCTAGCTGGATATGAGTTCATTTTCAGTAGAGGCCTGTGGAGAAAAGCTCCACACATAACGTAATAAAGGCAGACAGACAAGTTGTCAATACAGACAGCCAACATAATAGAATTGTACACCAGCCTGTTAATTAAATAAACATACATGTAAGGAAGTCAAACAGTTTAGAGTCATACACAATGTACTGTTGGTTTCAAAGCAATCCTACCTAAAGCATAATGGTTATGCAATAAGGCAAAAGCCATATACATAATAGTTAGGGCTCAGAAGGGTAGAGAAGTAGAAGGAGTATGACAGATACAATGATATGGAAGAGGCAGGAGTCAAGAAGGGAAGTGAGGAAAACAAGGAAGACAGTCAAGAGGAGGTGGGAGGGATGGGAGAAGTAGGTCAGAGCATAGAAGGACATCAAGGTGAAAGAAACAGGGTAGAAGCTAGTTTCTATGCACAATGAGGGGTTAAAGGTGAAGAGAGCGTAGGGAGAGGGATGTTAGCCTGGACTCCAAGAAGAACAAAGCCAGTGGTTTTGGAAGTACAATTTGAGTTGACGTTTGAAGAGAGGTAAGGGTGAGATTAGAGTTAACTCCTGGTATGTACATATGACTGTTCTGTACGCTGTTACTTCATGCACGCATAAGGTGTGCATGTGGTATGTATCTGTCATCATGATATATATACAGACATGATGTGCAGCTGATGTGTATAAGGGAACTAGTGTACTACTGTACTGTATCATGTGCAAAACAAATGGCACACATGTGCCCACTGACATTACTCTCTTCACACTTCCAGGTCCCTCCCATGTATCAACGAGGCAGGCCATACATGCTGGTGAGTCTTTTAACAGTATCTGTAAAACAATTTATAAAACTAGGAAGAGTAGTGTAACTCTGTAGTAGACATGCTGGTGACTGTGTCCACAATAACTGTAATTGACAGGTAGTAAATTGAGTAGTGTAACACGGTATTGATGTGTGTGTTTACTGTGGGGTGTGCATGTGTGCAAGTGTGCCTGTGCCCAAGTGTGCATGTGTGTTAGTGTCCATGAGTGCATGTGTCCATTTCTGAATGTGTGCATTAGTATTGAAGTGCATCTCTTTCAAATATGTATTGAGACTGTAATCTGTGTTCCATGTTTTCCTCCCGTAGGTTCTGGTGCTGCTCTGGTGACCTGCAGCAGGGAACCTGAATCTTGTGCCCCAGGTACTGATGATGATGAAATGTCTGTAATGGTGCAGGAAGGTGTGTCTGGGTCCGCCATTGGTCAGCCAATTGACAGTACACAGCTTTCAACCCCGTCAATGCGCACAGTCATCCTGCCGTTACATCCTTTATCACCATTGTCCCTAGGTGATGGACAGTCAGCAGTGGGCATAGATCAGGGTAATGTGGTACCTGTGGCACATGCATCCTCACAACGCAGCCATGTGCAGAGGCCTCCAATGGTACCACGCAGACAGTCGCCCATGGGTTCTCGGGGCGCCATCCATGGCCCTACTGCCTCTGGCCGACGTGCCCAGGAGGTATGTCAACCTCCACTATGTTTAGAACTGTCATGCAGGCACAGGCACGTATGGAAAGGTACACCAGACAGGGTCTGAGGGAGCTGAGAGCATGTCGCATAGCCATGACAGACGGCATGCATGATGTTGCGAATGCTATCCGTAACTTCACAGATGTCGTTGACAGACGTTGTGAGGGCATACAACAGCTGCTCCACAACCAGATGTCCATGGGCCAGGGCGATGGTGTGCGTTTGCGGCGTCGACGTGGCTGTATGCCAGCAAGAGCACCAGCTGGCAGTGGCCGCGGACGACAACGGGCCCACTCTTGCGCCTCAAGTGCCAGCACCAGCCCCAGCAATGCTGGGTCTGTGCTGTCATCCAGACGCCCCAGGAGACCACGTGCACGTGGCTCTGGACAGTCCCAACAGGGAACTGTGTCCAGTCAACACACCCCTGCTTCCGATGACAGTACCCAGTCTGGGTTAGTACCGGATACGGCCCGTAGCACCCCTGCCAGGCACAGGTACCGTGTCCGTGCCCACAGACACTGATTTGGATGACCTGACAGGTGCAGTCTGTGGCTGTCCACAAAACCCTGTACATGGCAGCCATTATGTGGGACTGTGTGCGTGCTTACACACATGCAGAAACCTAACACCTAGGGCAAACACATACACACACACACTGCACCAACAACGGTCCACCCTGTACTGCTGCCCCTCACAAACACACATACACACACATGTCAATTGGTGTTACCAGTGGCCGGCTTGGGCATATCTAACCCACACCCTGTGCATATGATGACACTGTGCCACCTCCTGCATACTACAACATCGGTGCAGGTAAAGGTAAACACGTTGCTGATGCACAGGGTGACTACATAGATGTGTATAAGTAGTAACATGTTGGTAACTGTTGTGTGTTGCAGTATAAATGTGTGTATATCCCATCAGTCCTGCTGCAGTAACTGTATGAATGTCCTCAATTGTTATCTGCACCCATACTACTTAACAAAGTGTACCTGCAGCACACCATCACATGCTAACATTGACTATGGCAATGTGCATCTTGTGCTGTTATGTAGATTCAGCTACATGTATCTGTTCTGTCACACATGCATTTATACACACCCTGCTACCCACACACATGCACACGCTCACCTGCCATTCCCATTATTTATCACCCTACATGAGTAGCTGTTGATACATGACAGGTACACATTTCAGAAGTGCACTATGTTGTTTACTACTGGCATCCCCTTCTCTACCTGTACTCACAGGGTGCAGGCAACCTCATCATTTGGAAGATGTAATGTGCATCAGGTACTGTAGTACCCTGATTGCCACAGCAAACATGCTTCCCATACGGAAATGCACACACAGACACATCCCACATCCACACACTTGCCACATTCAGGCTTCAGAACACTATCTAGGTATATTCGGGTACATGTGCATGTTCAAGTAGCATGTAACACTATACTGAGTACTGGCACTTAGTTGTCTGTTGTCATGTTGTCTGTATAGAATAAAAGAATTGTTTTATTATCCTACTCCGTTTTGTGGACATTACTTGAACAAGTGTTACCTTACATGTGTTATCAGTACCAACACCTTCTGTTTTGTAGTTTTGTTTGTATAGGGTGCTATCAACATCACTGCTTGTTAAGGGTAATGACCACCCTGCAGTGCATAGCCCCATGTGGCAAAAGCCACATCCCACCCCATCATTGTGCACACACACTAACCCCACCAACAGTAAAACACATACTTTCCATTTGCAAGATTCAAACCCACACCTAACTGTGCAATGACAGTAGAAACAGACACATTAGCAGAGTGTGCTATTTGCAGTAGTTGGAGAAACCTTTACTAATGCTGTACTTAGAGGGTGCTGACATCATCTGTGTGTAGGAGGAGGGATGTGCACCCTGTAGTGTGTTCTCCCAGTTGGCAAAAGGCAGTTAACCCTCCCAGCATAGTGCACACACATAAACCACACTCATACATTCCCTTTGCAGGATTCAAACCCCCACCTAACTACGTTATGACACTGAAGAAAGACACATTAGCAGAGCGCTATGCAAATTACTGGAGGACTTTACTACAGGTGATATAGTTATACAGTCCTGACATCATCACTATTTCAAAAGGGGGATCTGCATCCTGTACGATACTGTCACGGTTGCTAATAGGGACATTTCCCACACACACACATCGATGTGTTGGAGGTTTGCATATGTGGGGATCCAGAACACCAGTGTGATTAGTATATGGTTTGATTGCAACAATGAGGGATATACTCCCAGTGGTGATTAGTTTTTACTCATGTTTGTAAAGATCAGCTCTAGTATATCTGCCCCTCTTGTGGGAAGGTTGGTTACCTGTTCCATAGCCAAAGAATGTCTGATCAATGGGAATCTTAGAGCTTGGGTATTGTGGCCTGTGTAATGTACACAGTCTATGTTTGGGTAGCTGGCATCACCCAGTATGATGGTGTTTGCAGAGTAATCTAAACTCTCCTGTGTCAGCATGAAGGCTGTGTGGGAGACCTGAGTTTGAGAGGGTGCTGTAAGAGCTCCTCTGTGTCTCTTTCCATGTGGTCCAGGGAGGTGCGTCCCAACAGGTAGCTGACTGTGACCCTCCCCTTGCTCTGTCTGGAGGGCGGCACGTCTGTCAACAGCTCATGTCAAGCAAGTGCACACCCCTCATAAATGATGTGGAAACCTTCAAAGGCCCAAGGCCTGTTGAAAATATGGACCAGACTGCAGATACCTGTATAGAGGCATTCTGTGGACACATTCAGGAATGCATGGATCATGAAGCCACATATGAAAGCATGACCCAATTCTCCAAAGGCAGATGTCCTGGGCGGACACCAGCCATAAACACACTATACAATAGAAGGATGGCGCCACTACATGATACAACAACCTCCCAAAATGTGAAGGCACCACTGATGAGTATTGGAAGACAACTACAGGCACCCATATGATTGTCTAAGGCCATCTTTGAGAGAGGATTCCACAAGCCACTGAGGATAATCACAAGGCTGCCTGTAGTTATGTTAGTAACCTGGGTGGTACTACCCAGATATGCTCAGAGGTAATACAATATGTCACACAAAATATAAAACACACAGACATTGCCATCATCCTAGTGGACAGGTTCAATGCTGCCTTCTCTCCCCACCACACCAAAGGGAACATATGTCTCGCATCACAGTGCTTCCCCCCCTGACATCACAGATGCTCAGGTAAGAGATGCCCTTCCCAAAGCAGTAAACACTGCATCAATGGGACCAGACAGTGTCCCAGGCTGTGTCCTACATGAACCACAAGAAGAGCTACACCCAGACATAACACCACTGTTCAATCCCAGCCTTAATACATGATATGTGACCAGAGAGTGGCATACAGCAACAGTGGTCCCTCAACATGCAGGTGGTGCCGTCACGGATCCTGGACACTACTGCCCCATATGTCTGACTAGCTTTGTCTGCAAAGCTATGGCAAGAATCATCAAGAACCTCACATATCTAGATATTGTGGACCTACAGACATGTCACCATACACAGTTTGGCTTTGTCAATGGCAAATCCTGCCTATCAAACCTGTTTGCTTTGTTTGAAACAGTCACCAAGGCCACTGTCAAGGGGTAGGAGGTCCACACAGCCTACCTGGACCTTGCATAAGCCTTGGATACAATACCCCACTTGTGCATTCTAGGGAAGCTCACCAGTGTACATATTAACCCCTATGTCACTATGGGTATTGCACAGTGGCTCAAGGGCAGAACACACATGGTAGAATTGCTGGAGCCATGTCAGCCTCCAACCTGGTACAAGTGGTGTCCCACAAGGCAAAGCCCTAGGGGCTGTCATGTTCATTATATATTTGTCATAGGTACAGGCCAACATGGAAGTACTGTGGCTCAGCACGTCACAGGTGACTGCAGACCGAACACCATAATCAACTCAACAGCTAACACACGCATCCTCCAAAAGGGACTCTTGCAAACACACGACTTGTGCCACAGCCATGGCCTCAACATGAATGACAGAAAGAGTATAGTCATCCCTTTGTCAAACAGTAAATGACCACAATGTACCACATATGTGTTAATCCAGTAAGTGCAGACCTAGGAATTATGGACCTTGGGGTACGCAGGTTGATAGCATCCTACCATTTGACAACAACATGGACAAAGTGGTTAGGTAAGCATGTGATATGGGCCACATCATCATGGGATCCACATGTAGGCCAGGGGAGGACATTGTGCCCCTTTACTCATCCCTCATCATGCCCATAATTGACTATGATGAACCTGTCGGCATGCACCTTACCAGACACCTGCAGCAACTGGGGCTACCACATATGTACCTCGACAAGGGGATCAAAGTGCTCAAACAGATGCCACATACTGACTGGTTAAAGTAGCAGCAGCTCTACTCAGTGACATACTGCCTCTTCATAGGCAATCTGTGCCTTACATAGAAGGCCAGGTCATACCCTCACGTAATGGCCATGCTGCATCTCAGAATATCCAGATCCCACCAGGATACACGCTGGAAATACATGAACTTCAGGAGTGATATACATAGGACATGGTGGAGGGCACATTCACAACTCAGAGGCACCCTTCATTCCTGATTATTATCCCAATAGAGGTTAGGCGGACTGACTCAGTGACTATCCTCAAGAGCGATATTAATGACTGGATGTGACATTGTAGGGTTACCCTGGGTATCACTTATGTGTCACTGTGAGAAAGAGGCACAGTATACTAACCTTGGAAAAGGGCATAGCAAGACAGATTCACAATGCATGTTGAAAGGCACGCACATTCTGGCTAGGTGGATACATGCCCTGGGCAGATATCCCTGTACGAACCTATGGACCTATGTCTCTTTTTCACCATTGGCCCTATGTGCTGTCAATCACCAATGTAATCTCAATACTCCGGTAGCATGTGCAAAGGTCAGTTGTCAGTCACCTCTATGGTACAGTTGTGGAATATGTGTGTCATGTAGTAATGTCACAGCTGCCACATGTACACAGTCAACCCTATCCCCTACCCATTGATGTACATCACATGTATGAGATGGAAACACATGGCCAAACTGTAACAACAACATACAAGTCAGTCAGATGCATGGACACATATGACTCAGTCATTGTCCATGCCACCACAGCTGATGTGGGATGTCGCTCACTGGGATACGTGATAGGGAACATGGAAGGGATCACTGAGCAAGTGACACAGGCTGGTAGACCCCTGACCTTGGTTGGCATCAGACCCTCACCAGGGATTCCGACAAATTACTGAATGCTAATGAATAAGTGTATCTACAACACCCTAGCTGAATGGTTCTTAGCATGCAGTCACTGCATTGCTATGGAATACTGTCTTACCACTCCCACAACAGGTGAAAACATGCAGCTCCTGTACATTAACAACATGTAGACCTTATGCCCCAGACCAGGTGTGCATCCCTCACTACTAGGCTGATAGCATCTACATCTCACACTGTATATACACATCCCACATGCAGCATCTGCACAGAAGACCACGGTCATAATGTTACCCTGTGCAAATACCATGTATTCACATGTGGCAGGCATCACACATGGTAACTATTGAAAGTCACAGGTACATATGTGTATTTGGCACACACATACATCATGTGTTCATTGCCATAACCGGTGTAATCAATGTCATGCATTATTGTGAGGGACAACCCACATACATGGGCATTCTGTGTGTGCACAACACACATGGCATGTCTGTAATCAAAAGCCATACATAATTGTGATATCGTTTAGAAATGGGTATGTGCATCCTGTAGTGTGTTTTCCCAGTTGCCAAAAGGGATATATCAATCATACACACTTACCCCCCTACACACACACTTGTCATGTGCCGGATTCAAACCCCTACCTAACTATGTTAAGACACTAGAGACCGACGCATTAGCGCAGCGCACTATTCGCATTACTGGGGAATGTCCTTTCCCCTGATATACTTATAGGGTGCTGACATCATCAGAGTTTAGAAAGTGGAATGATCATCCTGTGGTGTGTTTTCCCAGTTGCCAAAAGGGATGTTTCTTTCATACCCACACACTTACCCCCTTCACACACACTTGTCATCTGCCGGATTCAAACCCCTACCTAACTATGTTAAGACACTAGAGACGGACGCATTAGCACAGCGCGCTATTCGCATTACTGGGAAAAGTCCTTTCCCCTGATATACTTATAGGGTGCTGACATCATCAGAGTTTAGAAAGTGGAATGATCATCCTGTGGTGTGTTTTCCCAGTTGCCAAAAGGGATGTTTCTTTCATACCCACACACTTACCCCCTTCACACACACTTGTCATCTGCCGGATTCAAACCCTACCTAACTATGTTAAGACACTAGAGACGGACGCATTAGCACAGCGCTATTCGCATTACTGGGGAAAGTCCTTTCCCCTGATATACTTATAGGGTGCTGACATCATCAGAGTTTAGAAAGTGGAATGATCATCCTGTGGTGTGTTTTCCCAGTTGCCAAAAGGGATGTTTCTTTCATACCCACACACTTACCCCTTCACACACACTTGTCATCTTGCGGATTCAAACCCCTACCTAACTATGTTAAGACACTAGAGACGGACGCATTAGCACAGGGCGCTATTCGCATTACTGGGGAAAGTCCTTCCCCTGATATACTTATAGGGTGCTGACATCATCAGAGTTTAGAAAGTGGAATGATCATCCTGTGGTGTGTTTTCCCAGTTGCCAAAAGGGATGTTTCTTTCATACCCACACACTTACCCTTCACACACACTTGTCATCTGCCGGATTCAAACCCCTACCTAACTATGTTAAGACACTAGAGACGGACGCATTAGCACAGTGCGCTATTCGCATTACTGGGAAAGTCCTTTCCCCTGATATACTTATAGGGTGCTGACATCATCAGAGTTTAGAAAGTGGAATGATCATCCTGTGGTGTGTTTTCCCAGTTGCCAAAAGGGATGTTTCTTTCATACACACTTACCCCCTTCACACACACTTGCCACCTGCTGGATTCAAACCCCTACCTAACTATGTTATGACACTAGAGATGGACGCATTAGCATGGCGTGCTATTCGGATTACTGAGAGAATCCTTTTCTCCAATATACTTATAGGGTGCTGACATCATCAGAGTCTAGAAAGTGGAATGATCATCCTGTGGTGTGTTTTCCCAGTTGCCAAAAGGGATGTTTCTTTCATACACACTTACACACACTTACCCCCCTTCACACACACTTGCCACCTGCTGGATTCAAACCCCTACCTAACTATGTTATGACACTAGAGACGGACACATTAGCATGGCGCGCTATTCGGATTACTGAGAGAATCCTTTTCTCCAATATACTTATAGGGTGCTTACATGATCAGTGTCTAGAAAGGGGGACGACCATCCTCTGGTGTGTTTTCACATTTGCTAGGGGTAACATTTGGACCAAGTGTGTGAGCATGCCCAGTTCAGCCTTCCTGTGGCATGTTGTGTGAAAGATGTCTCATTTATCTAAGTGTGTGAGCATGCCCAGTGTGGGCTTTACATATGTTGAACTCTGCAGCCCATCACATTTGTGGATGAGTGTGACCTTCAACAAATACCTCCAGTTTATGGTTGTGTGTTCTGTGCCATGTTGTGTAGTTACTGTTCGAATGCTTTTTGTGTGAACAAAACTGGGAGTATACTGTGCCTGCAGGTTTTGCATGGGATACTTTGCACACAATTGTCAACATCCGTTCATACTGACCTAACACTGTAGCACTGTCTAGTGTAGTGTTTCAGTACTTTCACTGTGGTGGTCAGTATCCTGGGCTTCAGTCCTATCACTGATTTACATTTCCATAGTGTGCACAACAGGCTGGTTAAGGTCCAGTTGTGCACATCTGCACAAAGGCAGTGCCTCTACAGACCCTGTTAATTGCTGCCCCATAAGCTTAACAAGTGTAGTCTGCAAATCTATGGAGAGGATCATAATTGAGCTCATAAACAAAGATATAGGGGACATGCAGACATTGTACCCATCCCATTTTGGCTTGGTCAGGGGCAGATCATGCCTTTTGTACTGGGTTGACATCTTCAAATTGGTCACTTAGGCCATTGTTGGGGAAAGGCAGTCCATACAACCTACCTTGGCCTTGCTAACACTTTCAACACAATACCCCACTCAGGTATTGTGGAAAGCCCTCACAACTGAAATGTAAACCCATATGTCACAAGATGGGTTGCAAACTGGCTTAAGGACGGGACCCACAGGGTTAGAGTTGCTGGCACTATGTTAGACTCCAGGCTGGTCACAGGTGGTGTCACACAGGGCTCAGTCCTTGGCCACCATTGTTTGTCATGTACTTCCCAGGAGAACAGGCCAACATGGGAGGACTTTGGATGACAATGTTAGCAGATGAGTGCACACTGGGCACCATAGTGGACAGTGCATCACACACAGATATCCTTCAGAAGGGACTCACAGTAACTGATAGCTGGTGCCAGGGCCATGGCCTGAAGTCAGAGTGCACAACATGTGTAGACATACCCTTCAGGAAAAGCAAGGTGACCCCAAGCTACCATATTGGTGGCAATCCTCTAAGCACAGAGGAGGTTATCACGGACCTGGGGACCCAGGTTGACAGTCGCCATTCTTCTCAGACTCACATTGCTAAAGTGGCTAGGAAGACCTTCTACATTGCCCACCTGATAAGGATGGGATTCACATCCAGATCTAGTGGGTCATTGTTCCCCTGTACTCTTCAGTTATCAGACCGGTGATCAAGTCAAATGCCCTATTCTGGCTGTATCTCACCCAACATCTGCAGCAATTGGAGACACCCTGACTGTCCCCACCTAAAGGATCAAGGAACCACAACAGCTGTCATATGCTGCCAGATTGAAGACACTCACACTCTATTCACTCACATACCGTCTGCTTAGAGGTGACATGTGCCTGACATGCGAGGCCATGTCCAAACAGAGATTAATGGACATGCTCCACCTCAGACTCAGAAGATCCACCTGAACCACTAGTGCAGGTGACTGACACCTTAGCAGGGATGTATGTTGGACATGTTGTAGGGATGGAGTTATCACTCGGAGACTCCCTATGCTGTGGAATACAATCCTGGTCCATTTGAGGCAGAGCACCTTGCTGGCTGTGTTCAAGAGGTATCTTGACCTAATGCTAGTCGGAGAATGTGTTTGTCCATCAACACATTGTAAGCGTAGTTTGACATGTCATATGTCTTGTTTAGTATACTGTGCCTCTGTCTACCTGTGACATAACATTGATACCCAGGGTAAACCTCCCATCTCCCATCCACTCATTAGGATTCCTGTTGAGGGACTCAACCAGTGTCTTTATGGACAACCTGTACTGGTAGTTTACTCATGTGTGGGGTGGCTTCTGTGTTTTGGATAATGCAGTACAGCCTGTCCTATATATGTCAGTGCTGGGGTTCAGTTCCCTCATGTGCATAGCTACCTGCCATTCAGATTGTACAAGGTGCAGCATGTGCATTGATTCCAGCTTGGACATGGCTTTCTACATCAGGCACAGCTTGCATCTGGGTGGACAGCATGGCAGTGTGTGGAGCTGCACTCTGTTTAATCAGACTACACATTACATGTGTTCCAGCTCTGTCATACTCCTGGTGAGGTACTGTTGTGGACTTTACAGGTGCTGGATGTGTGTGCATGAGGTACAACCCACAGGGGCTGTTGTGGTCATTTCTACTGCTGATGAAAGATAACTGCAAAACCAGAATGACCTCCCCTTAGCTAGATGTCAGACAGCATGGACCATACAATCACAACTGGAAACAGGATTCTACACCTACCACCCTAGAACACAGTAAAGGAAAGACACTACGGCTGATGCTGCTCAATGCCCAAGGTCTCTACCTCAAGCTGCACACACTCTATGCCCTTCTCAGTATGTAGCACATTGATGTCTGTGCTGTGCCTGAAACCTGGTTCACAGTTTCTGACAGCACCCCAGCACTATCGGGTGTTACCTCATCTCATGCATTCCGGCACCAGCATCCCGACAACAACAAGAAGGATGGTGGGTGTCCATATTCATCAAGGACACCCTCACCTCATGGTTGGTGGCAACACACTATGCATCGGAGACCATCCAGGTGCCAGTGACCGTAGGCAAGACTGCTCTGCAGTTTGTAGCATGTTACATGCCACCCGCTCAAACTCAGGTACCTCACACAGCTATCCTGCAAACACTGAAGGGGATAAATGTATCTCCAAACACCATCCTACTGGGTGATTCCAACTATCCACATATAGACTGGGATCACTAATCATGCCACAACACTCTAACACAAAGGTTCCAAGAGTTCATACACTGAAATGCCATGGAACAACTGGTCCCAATCCCCTCAAGTGGAGGCAACATACTAGAACACATCATCACAAACATGGGGTCACACTGTTCAACACCAGATGTATACCCATCATTGGTGAGGTCAGATCATGGACTACTCTCAGTGGGAGTCCACATCCCACCCACACCCCAGATGGGAAAAGAAACGGTGAAGACCTTGTCAAATGCCGACTTCACATTTCTGAGCACTGGTGTGGTCTCTTTCAAGGCCCCCAGGCCAGCGGACACCATTACCCAAGCCACTGTATCACTTAGAAATGCCTTCTACCAGCACCTCCAGGACTGCATGGTTCAGGCAATCCAAAATAATAATGACTCTTTGTACCACAGGCAAGCATCCAGTCTGGTGGACCCTAGCCATAAACAAGCTGTACAACACAAGGAAGGAGCTACTACAAGATAGAGTGTAATCCGTATGGGGGAAGACACCCCTGCTCATTGTGAGTAAAACACTGGGTTCCCCCATACAATCATCCGAGGCATGTTTAGAGAGTAAACCCACTCAGGACTCCAGGGACAATCATGAGGCCTTTTTACCTATGTTTGAAACCTGGGAGGAAACTCCCAGATATGCTCAGACTTAGTTCAGAATGATGTTGATATCACTGCACCTACAGACATTGGCAACATACTGGCTGACAGGTTCAGTGCAGATTTCTCCCCCCCCCCAACTGGGGGGGTATGTACACCAGAGGATTGTAGCCGCCCAAACATCTCCACTGCTGGGGTGGGAACTGCTCAATCCAAGGCAGAAAACACTTTATCCATGGGACCTGATGGTGTCCCCAGTTGTGTGCTCCATGAACTCAATGAGTAATTACACCCGCAGTTAGGGCAGCTGTTTAATCTTAGCCTCACCTCAGGATATGTTCCCAAGGAGTGGCATACATCAATGGTGGACCCACCTCACAAAGGTGGTGCCTCCACCAACCCCAGAAACTACCATCCCATCCCCTTGACAAGCCTGTTCTGCTAGGCTATGGAGAGGATCATAATGGGAATTCTAAATGAAGACATAGGGGACTTGCAGACATTGGGTCCAATCCAGTTTGGCTTTGTCAAGGGCAGATCATGCCTTTTAAACTTGGTTGACTTTCTCAAAACACTCACCCAGGCCATTGACGTGGGCAAGGCAGTCCACACAGCCTACCTTGACCTGGCAAAGGCTTTCGACCAATACCCCACTCAGGTATCATTGAAAACATCACCAGCTTAATTGTGAACCCATACATCACAGCATGGGTTGCAAACTGGCTAAGTGACGGAACACACAGGGTCAAAGTTGCTGGTGCCAGTTCACACTCCAGAGCTGTGACAAGTGGTGTCCCACAGGGCTCAGTCCTGGGCCCACATTTGTTCAGTATCTACTTTTCAGAAGTACGAGCAAGCACAGGAGGATTATGGCTGACAAAGTTTGAAGATGACTGCAAACTGGGAAGCATAGTTGGAAACCCATCTGACACAGACATCCTTCAGAAGGGTTTCATAGAGACGGCTAACTGGTGCCACAGCCATGGCCTTGCATTACACACTAAACAATGCATAGCCATACCCTTCAGGAAGAACAAGGTTACCACTACTTCCCATCTAGGTGGCAATCCTGTAAGCACAATGTACGTTATCAGGGACCTGGGCACCCAGATTGACAGTGACATTTTGTTTGACACTCACATTGCCAGGGTAGTTTGGAAGGCCTTCTACATTGGCCACCTCATCATGCAGTGATTCACATCTAGATCAAGGGAGGTCACTGTTCCCTGTACTCATCACTCATCAGACCAATGATTGCATACAATGCCCCATTCAGATTGGATGGGCCCACATATTCCTCGACAGGAGGTGAAAGGGTCTCAAACATATTTCTTATGCTGCCCGACTGAAGGAATTCCAGCTGTATTCAGTCGCTTACTGTCTGCTCAGAGGTGACCTGTGCCTGACATACAAGACTATGTCCAACCCAGGATTAATGAACATGCTTCACCTCAAGACCTGTACATCCATCAGAACTACAAGGGCAGGAGACCTAAACCTCAACACAGATATTAATAGGATGTGCTGAAGGGACAGATTCCTCACCCAGAGAGTCCATATGCTGTGGAACAACATCCTGGTACATGTGAGGCTGAGCACCTCACTGGCTTTGTTCAAGTGAGATTGTGACCAATGGATGGGAGATTGCAGGTATACCCCAGGGATAACCTCAGTATCACTGCTTGACAGAGGCACAGCAAACTAATGGGCATATTATCCATCAACTTGCACGGGTGGCAGAAGCCACAAAACTCTGGGCTAGGCTTATAAATGCCCTAGGGCAGATAGTCTAGTATGAACCTGTGAACATAGGCCTTGGGCAGTTCCTGCTATTAGGACAGTGGTCTGCAGCAAGCTATATAGTAGTAGTCGGTTTTAGCCATTGGTTTTTGACCATGGCTATTCCATGTTGCTTCTTGTTGTGGTACAAACATGGGTGTGTGGTTATCCATGCTATGTATTGCTAGTCACCCTCATTTTGTATCTTGTTCCATGTGTTTGCACATGTACATCACTGTATGATGTGCAGCTGTTTCCACAGGGTCATATGAGTGGATATGGATGTTAGTTGGGGTCCTCAGGTGTGCATATTGTACATGATATTACATTACTTAACACATGGCATTCATGCCTCAGGTGGTGCTGCAGGGCCACCTCTGTCGGATACACATACTACACTCCCTGTACGTTTGGAAGCAGGTTGTGTCATGTTAGGCATCCCTGTTACTGTATGAGTGAGTCAGAGCGGGTATCAGTCCCAGTGTTCCTACTGACCAAGCATATGTGCTATGCGTTGCCTCTTTGCCAAGGCCAGGCCATACTGGGCACGCCTCCTTCTTCATTCATGCTAACGAGTGCAGACCTGGTTTAGAGTGCTTAAAAGTGCCTTTATGGCACTTTGATTGACATGTCTTGTACTCATTTTGAAAGTCTGGAGACAAAAATAAATTCCCACTGCCAGTCTCGAACCCAGGACCTTGGTAACATTAGTCTGTATGACCTACCACTAAGCCATGACAGCCATACAAAGACACTCTGCTAAAATAAATATAACAGTCAATAGTAGGAATTAGTATAAAGGCAATATAGGAGATGTACCATCCAAAGCATGTGAGGCAAAGTTTTAATGGCCAAATCACTGGATTCCCATACTGACCTTCACACTCACAGAACACTGTCAACAGCATACCAGCATCATCCACGCCCTACAATCTGAAAGGGCTACGCCTATCTCACATACCTTTTTATAGCAGTGTCCTGAAATCACAGTGAGACATGCAATCAACACACACCTGGCTGCATGCAATTAGCAAATGCTGCCTTACAATTGGTGCAGGGGCCATCACATGGACCTATGCAGATACCTACAAAAGCATTCAGTACCCACACTCCACTCATGCAATACAGTCATTGCACAAACCTAATGAGAAAGAGAGAGAGAGAGAGAGAGAGAGAGAGAGAGAAGAGAAAATATACAGACAGCCAGCAGCAAAACCATGAGTAGCAAACAGCAAGCAGCAAGCAAGCACCACTGACACAGCAACAGCTGCCACAAACACAGGTAATGCAAAGTAGCAGGTTAATACTGTGTTTACTGTGACACCTCCAAATGTATCATAGTTCACTATCTATAGCTCTGTCCATGAGATAGGTTTTGTGTGCATAGTCCTGAAATATACACATATGTAATATTGCTGTACATGTTGCCCATACGTGACACTTCCGTAGCTTAGAACAGAAGGCCAGTTGTGCATATGATGCAGTAGATACCAGGGTCAGTAGAGGTTACTCCTCATTGGTGTGGGACCACTGTGTATGTATGGCACTCTTCAGGTACACATCCTGTAGTATGGCCAGGAGTAATATCAGTCTGTAATGTGGTGCCATGTCCTCCTGGGGTGAATGTAGCACACATCTAGGGATACCATTCTGTAACAGTGATGCTATGTGTCCTGCAATGTTGAGGGTGGCCCTCACCTGGACATGTGAGAGGATAGGGAGGTTACAGTCATCTGTGATAACTAATTCCACTTGTGTAGGAGAATGGGGGATATCTGCACCTAAACTGTCTGCAACAATATTGCCAATATCTCAAACATGTTTTCCATACGGAAATGCACACACAGTAACATAACACATCCACACACTTGCCACATTCAGGCTTCAAAACACTATCTAGGTATATTCTGGTACATCTGCATGTTACAGTAGCATGTAGCACTATACTGAGTAGTGTCAGTTGTCTGTTGCCATGTTGTTTGGATAGAGTAAAAGGAGCATTTGTTTATCCTACTTTGTTTTGTGGACATTACTTGAAATGTAACCTTACATGCATCATTGGTAACAACACCTTCTGTGTTGTTGTTCTGTTTGTACAGGGTGCTGTCAACATAACTGTTTGTTAAGGGAAATGTGCACCCTGCAGTGCATAGCCCCATTTGGCAAAAGAGACATCCCACCCCGCCATTGTGCACACACACCAACCCCACCCACAGTAAAACGCATACTTTCCATTTGCAAGGTCCAAACCCCTACCTAGATGTGTTATGACTCTAAAGGCAGACACATTAGCAGAGTGTGCTATTTGCATTAGTAGGAGCAATCTTTTCCAATGCTGTACTTAGAGGGTGCTGACATCATCTGTGTTTACGAAGAGGGATGTGCACCCTGTAGTGTGTTCTCCCAGTTGGCAAAGGCACCTTCCCTCCACAGCGTTATGCACACACACAAACCCCACTCATACTAACACACATACATTCCCGTAGTAGGATTCAAACCCCTACCTAACTATGTTATGATACTAGAGACGGACGCATTAGCGGAGCGCGCTATTCACATTACTAGGAGATTTCATTTCAGTTGATCTACTTATAGGGTGCTGACATCATCAGTGTTTAGAAAGTGGAATGAGCTCCCTGTGGTGTGTTTCCACAGTTGCCAAAAGGGATGTGCTTCTCATACACACTTATACAGACACTTACCCCCATTCACACACACACATGCCACTTGCTGGATTCAAACCCCTACCTAACTATGTTATGACACTAGAGACAGACGCATTAGCAGAGCATGCTATTCGGATTACTGGGAGGTAGCATTTCTACTGATCTACTTATAGGGTGCTGACATCTTCATTGTTTGGAATGGGGAATGTGCATCCTATGGTGTGTTTTCACAGTTGTTAAGAGGAACATTTGAACTAAGTGTGTGAGCATGCCCACTTCAGCCTTCCCATGGCATGTTGTGTGAATGATGTCTCATTTATCAAAGTGTGTGAGCATGCCCAGTGTGAGCTTTCCATATGTTGAACTATGCAGCCCATCACAGTTGTGGATGAGTGTGAACTCCAAAAATCACTCCTGTTTAAGGTTGTGTGTTCTGTGACATGTTGTGTAGTTACTGTCCAGATGCTTCCTGTGAACACAACAGGGATTATACTGTGCCTGCAGGTTTTGCATGGGATACTTTACATACAATTGTTAACATCCATTCATACTGACCTAGCACTGTTGTACTGTATAGTGTAGTGGTTCAGTACTTTCACTGTGGTGGACATTATCCTGGGCTTTAGTCCTATCACTGATTTACATTTCCATACTGTGCACAACAGCCTCTTTAGGGTCCAGTTGTGCATGTCTGCACAAAGGCAGTGCCTCTATGGACTCTGGTAATTACTGCCCCATAAGCTTAACAAGTGTAGTCTGCAAAGCTATGGAGAGGATCATAATGGAGCTCATGAAGAAAGATATGGAGGACATGCAGACATTGTACCTGTCCCAGTTTGTGTTGATCAAGGGCAAGTCATGCCTTTTGTACTTGGTTGACATTATCAAAACAGTAACTAAGGCCATTGATGAGGGAAAGGCAGTCCATAGAGCCTACCTTGCCCTTGAAAACACTTTCAACACAATACCCCACTCAGGTATTGTAGGAAACCCTACCAACAGAAATGTACACCCATATGTCACAAGATCAGGTTTCAAACTGTCTTACGGACAGGACCCACAGGGTTAGAGTTGCTGGCACTATGTCAGACACCAGGCCAGTCACATGTGGTCTCACACAGGGCTCAGTCCTTGGACCCCTATTGTTTGTTATCTACTTCTCAGAAGTACAGTCCAACATGGGAGGACTTTGGCTGACAAAGTTTGCAGATGACTGCACACTGGGTGCCATAGTGGACAGTGCATCAGACACGGATATCCTTCAGAAGGGGCTCACGGACACTGATAGCTGGTGCCAGAGCCATGGCCTGAAGTCAACTTGCAAAACATGTGTAGTCATACCCTTCAGGGAAAGCAAGGTAACCCCAAGCTACCATATAGGTGGCAATCCTCTAAGCACAGGGAAGGTTATCATGGACCTGGGGACCCAGGTTGACAGTCACTGTTCTGATGACACTCACATTGCTAAAGTGGCTAGTAGGACCTTCTACATTGTCCACATGATCAGGAAGGGATCCACATCCAGATCTAGTGGGTCATTGTTCCCCTGTACTCTTCACTTATCGGACCGGTGATCTGGTACACTGCCTTATCTGGATGTATCTCACCTGACATCTGCAGCAAGTGGGGAGACCCTGAATGTCCCCAACAAAGGATGAAGGGTCTCCAACATCTGTCATATGCTGCCAGATTGAAGACACTACAGCTCTATTCAGTCACATACTGTCTGCTTAGAGGTGACATGTGCATGACATGCAAGCATGTCCAACCAGGGATTAATGGACATGCTCCACCTCAAAATCGTCAGATCCACCTGAACCACTAGTGCAAGTGACTTACACCGTAGCAGGGATGTACATTGGACATGTTGGAGGGGTGGATTTATCACTCGGAGACTCCTATGCTGTGGAATACAATCACGGTCCATGTGAGTCACAGCACCTTGCTGGCTCTGTTCAAGAGGTATCCTGACCTGTGGATGGGAAATCATAGGTTTACCCGGGATCGTCACTGTGTCACTGCTGGAGACAGGCACGTCAAACTAATGGGCACAGTACTGTTTCCATATAAGGGGTGGCGTACGCAACCAGACTCTGGGCTAGGCTTAGAACTGCCTTGGGGCAGATAGCCTAGTATGAACCTATGAACCTATCTGACCATGTTGCATTATGTTCAGATGTGAACTACTTACAACGGCCTCAACCAACTGCAGTAGTGTATTCCACAACATGGGTGTACATTGGCAAACACTACCGATGTGCCCAAGGCCATTTCTAATGGTTATTGGATAGTGTGTTTGTCGATCAACACATCATAAGTGCAGTTTGGCATGACATATGTCTTGTTTTGTATACTGTGCCTCTGTCTACCTGTGACACAACATTGATACCCAGGGTATACCTACCATCTCCCATCCACTCGTTAGGATCCCTGTTGAGTAGAATCAATGAGTGACTCTATGGATAACCTGTACTGGTAGTTTACTCATGCGTGGTGGTGGCTTCTGTGTTATGGATAATGCAGTACAGCTTGTCCTATGTATGTCAGTGCTGGGGTTCAGGTCCCTCATGTGCATATCTCCTGCCATTCACATTGTACAAGGTGCGGCATGTGCATTGCTGACAGCTTGGACATGGCTTTCTACATCAGGCACAGCTTGTGTCTGGGTGGCCAGCATGGCAGTGTGTGGAGCTGCATTCTGTTTAATCAGGTGACACATTACATGTGTTCCAGCTCTTTGATACTCCTGGTGAGGTACTGTTGTGGACTTTACAGTTGCTGAATGTATCTGCTGAGGTACACCACACAGGCGCTGTTGTGGTCATTTGTAATGCTGCTGAAAGATAACTGCAAAACCACAATGACCTCCCCTTAGCTAGATGTCATAACCCTCATGATTAGGTTGGTATATGGATTGTTGCTGTTAACCCTACAGCCACATTTTTGTCCAATGCAGGATATCTATCACCTTGTGTCCCCATTCTGGCATTACATGTTAGGTATGTCATGGGTCGACACCTATGTGGGAATTGGTGGTCACTTACTGGATTATCCACAGAGGCTGACTATACTGTTTTCACCATTTAACATGCTGACATGGCTATGGCACCAGCTGTCTGTTTCTATGTGGCCCTTTTATGGGATGCTTGTGTCAGCTGGTGTATCAGATATGTCAGGCGGCTTGTTGTCCTCTACAAACATGTTCCAGCACAGTCCTTACTTGTTGGCCTGTACCTATGGGGCATATATACCAGATGGTGAAGGTCCCAGGACCAAGCTTTGTGGGATGCCTGTTATATGTGGTTTGTAGTCTGACATGGCTGCTGCATGTCTGACCATGTCAGTTCTGTCGTTGGTCTGGTTTGCAACCCCTCCCATGACATTGGGGTGTATATATCAGCTGGTGAGCAAATCTATACGGAACACATAGGGTATTGTACAGAAGGCTTTGCAAGGTCCGGCTACACTGTGTGGACCACATTGCCCTCATCACTGACTTCAAGTACTGTTTCAACTGAGTCACACATGTTTAGGGGTGGGGTCTGCACTTTGTAAACCCACACTGGGTAGGGTCGGGTGTCAATAGATCCACAATATCATTATGTCTGTGGTACATGCTGGTCCTTTCCATAGCTGTGCAGACCAAACCTCTCATGATTCTGTGGTGGTTGTTTTTCCTATCCATTCAGGAGACACCTTTGTTGAGAACACCCACTGTTGTTGTACACTGCTCTTTGGGACGTACCCTGTGGTAAGGGTGACATAATGTCAGGGAGGCGGCAGTCTGCTGGGGAAGGTATTTGGCATTATGGGGGGGGGGTTTGCACTGCACGTCAGGATGTATGTTGGCCATACCTGTGTGTGTCTGGTATGTTGTTTGTAATATCTGTGTGATCCGGAGCATATCCAGGAATCAACAACATGCTTACTACCATCATTTGCAACAGCCTTGGGGTTATCTGTAGTGTCCTGTACAATCTGTATCATAATGGGTTCATACTAGGCTACTACCCTAGGGCATCTGTAAGCCTGCATGTCCATTTTGTTTGATGGATTCTGGGGAATTGTCTACACCTGTGTCAGTGCTAGTATGATACCAGGGGTATAGTGACAAACAGCTCAGAAGCTGACTTCACACTTCTTCGGACTGAGATGGTATCCATTAAGCCCACTGGGCCAGTGGAAACCACAACACACAATGGTGACTCCTGCACAGACACTTTCTACGGACATCTCCGAGTAAGCATGGACCATGCAATCACAAATGAGAATGAGACCTTCACCACCAAGCGAAAGTGGCCTGTCTGGTGGACCCCAGCCATAAACGAACTGTATAACAGATGAAGGATACTAATGCAAGACAGAGCTACATCTCCAGAATGTAAGGCAGCTGTGATCAGCAGTAGTAGAAAGCTACATTCTCACATAAAGACACCCAAGTTCAACTTGGGGACATACATCACCACAGACGATGAAGGTAACCACACTGCTTTCTTCAGTTATGTCTGACGCCTGGGTGGGAACCCTCATATATGCTCAGATTTGGTACACAACAACTTATATCCCAGGGACCTGACAGATATTACTGACACCCTGGCAGACCAGTTCAGTGCAATGTACCCCCTCCCTCACCCCCAAGACATGATAGTTATCACAGCTGTATGTAACCTCACTGTCATCCTGGATGTCCATGTGAGAGCCGCAGTCAGCAAAGACGAGTACACAGCATCAATGGGACCTAATGGTATCCCCAGTTGCATGCTATGTGAACTACAGATGGAGATAAACCTGTATATGCAGATGCTATTTAACCTTAGCCTTGCTACAAGATCTGTACCTGAACACTGGCGTACGGCAACAGTGGTCCCACTCCACAAAGGAGATGCCTCCACAGACCCTGGCAGCTACCACCACACAAGCTTAAACAGCCTTGTCTGCAAAGCTTTGTGAAGGGTCATTATGGAGCTTCCACACAGAGACATTGGTGTCCTACAGACCCTTGATCACACCCAATTCAGCTTTGTACAGTGCAGATCCTGCATTTTGCACCAAGTTGACTACTTTGAAACTGTCAGTAGAGCCGTTGATGAGGGCTACACAGTCCACACAACCTACCTGCGCTTGGCTAAGACCTTTGACACAATACCCCACTCAGGCCTCATAGACAAGCTCAACAGCTGAAATATAACACCATATGTCACAGCATAGGTTGCAAAATGGCTCAGAAACAGAACCCATAATGTCAACATTGCAGGTGCCTTATCAGGTTCGAAGCCAGTCACAAGTGGTGTCCCACAAGGTTGTGTCCTGGGACCTCTCTTATTTGGTATTTACTTTTCAGATGTGAAAGCAAACATAGGAGGGTTGTGGCCGACAAAGTTTACAGATGACTGCAACCTGGGCACCATAGTGAATACATCAGCCAGCACACACATCCTACAGACTGCCGTCACACAGACAGATAGCTGGTGCTGGACTCATGGCCTAAAACTGACTGGGACTGATGTGTAGCCATTCCCTTTGGGAGGAACACAGTACCCACAGATCTGTACATAGACAGCAACCCAATGAGTACAGGAAACAAATCAGACAGTTGGGGACACATGTAGATAGTGACATCTCATGTGACACCCATGTTGCCAAAGTTGTTTGACAGACTTTCTGTCTTGGCCACCTTATCATGGAGGGTATTCCATCCAGACCATAGGAGGTCATTGTACCACTACACTTCTCCCTTATCAGGCCCATGCTTGAATACAACGCCCCATTTGGTATGTACCTCAACCAGCACTTGCAGCAGCTGGAGAGACCCCACAAGTACCTTACCATGAAGATCAGGGATCTACAACACATGTCATATACTTCCAGAATAACTAAAACAAGCTTTTTCAGTGTCATACCACATACGTACAGGTGACCTATGCCTGACATACAAGACCATGTCCGATCAGGATTTGGTAGACATGCTCCACTGCAAGCAATCCACATCCACCAGAAACATGGGAGCTAAAGATTTGAACCTCAGCACATACATGTATAGGACATGCTGAAGGGACAGAGTCATAACTCAGAGGCATCTCAAACTCTAGCAGAGTATCCCAGTTCATGTTAGACAGAGTACCTCACTGACTCTCTTCAAGAGACATCTGGACAGCTGCATTTGGACAGGGGCACAGACTGGACAGAGGCATAGTCACATTATTCAATTATGTAAGGTGGTCATAATGTGTCACTACTAAGTCAGAGGCACAATATTTCGTATCTATGCAGTACACATATTACCACTATGAGGGGTGGCAATAGCAATATTCATCAAGGACACCCTCACCTCATGGTTGGTGGCAACACACGATGCATTGGTCACCATCTGGGTGCAATTAACCATAGGCAAGACTGCTCTGAAGTTTGTAGCATGTTACAGGCCATCCTCTGAAACTCAGGTACCTCACAGAGCTTTCATGAAAACAGTGGCGGGATACATGTACCTGCAAACACCATCACACTGGGTGATCCCAACTATCCAAATATAGACTGGGATCAGTACTACAGCCACAACACTCTAGCCCACAGGTTCCTAGAGTTCATACACTCACATGCCATGGAAGAACTAGTCACCATCCCCACAAGAGGAGACAACATAGTAGATCTCATCATCACAAACATGGGCTCACAATGTTCAACACCAGAGGTACACCCATCATTGGTGAGATCAGATCATGACCTACTCTCAGTGGAAGTCCACATCCCACCCACACCCCAGATAGAAAAGACCACAGTGCAGAACCTCTCAGAAGCCGACTACACACTTCTAATGACTGTTGTGGTCTCTTCCAAAGCCCGCAAGCCAGCAGACACCATTACCCAAGCCACTGTATCACTTACAACTGCCTTCTACCAGCACCTTCAAGACTGCATGGATGAGGCAATCCCAAACAAAACACAGACTCGTTGTACCAGAGGCAAGCGTCCAGTGTGGTGGACCTCAGCCATAAACAAGCACTACAACACAAGGAAGGAGGTACTACAAGATAGAGCGATATCCGTGGAAGGGTAGACACCCCTGCTCAATATAGGTGAAACACTGAGTTCCCCTATGAAATCATCCAAGGCGAATATTGGGAGTAAACCCACTAAGGGCTCACGGGACAACAATGAGGCCTTTTATACATCGTTACACACCTGGGAGGAAACTCCCAGATATGCTCAGAATAGGCTCAGAATGCTGTAAATATCACTGAACCTACAGACATTGCCAACATACTGGCTGACAGGTTCAGTGCAGATTTCTCCCCCCACCCCTCCACCACAACTGGAGAGATATGTATGAAAGAGGATTGTAGCCCCCCAAACATCTCAAATGCTCAGGTGGGAACTGCTCTATCCAAGGGAAAGGACGCAGCATCCATGGGACCAGATGGTGTCCCTGGTTTTGTGCTCCATGAACTCACTCAAGAATTAAACCCGCAGTCAGGGCAGCTGTATGATCTTAGCCTCAACTCAGGATATGTTCCCAAGGAGTGGCATATGTCAATGGTGGACCCACTTCACATGGGGATGCCCTCCACCGACCACGGAAACTACCATCCCATCAGCTTGACAAGCAGGGTCTGCTAAGCTATGGAGAAGATCATAATGGAAGTCATAGATGAGGACATAGGGGACTTGCAGACATTAGATCCAACCCAGTTAGGCTTTGTTGAGGGCAGATCATGCCTTTTAAACTTGGTTGACTGTTTCATAACAGACACCAAGGCCATTGACAAGGGCAAGGCACTCCACACAGCCTACCTTGACCTGGCAAAGGCTTTCAACACAATACCCCACTCGGGTATCATTGAAAACATCACCAGCTTAAATGTGAACCCATACATCACAAGATGGGTTGCAAACCGGCTACGTGACAGAACAGACAGGTTCAGACTTGCTGGTGCCATGTCACACTCCACAACTGTCACAAGTGGTGTCCCACAGGGCTCAGTCCTGGGCCCACTATTGCTCAGCATCTACTTTTCAGAAGTACAAGCAAACACAGCAGGATTATGGCTGACAAAGTTTGAAGATGACTGCAGACTGGGAACCATAGTTGGACACCCATCTGACACAGACATCCTTCAGAAGGGTGTCATAGACACGGATAACTGGTGCCAGAGCCATGGCCTTACATTACACACTAAACAATGCATAGCCATACCCTTTGGGAAGAACAAGGTTACCACTAGTTCCCATGTAGGTGGCAATCCTCTAAGCACACAGGAGGTTATCAGGGACCTGGGCACCCAGGTTGAGAGTAACCTTTTGTTTGACACTCATGTTGCCAGGGTAGTTAGGTAGAACTTCTACATTGCCCACCTCATCATGCAGGGATTCACATCTAGATCCAGGGAGGTCATTGTTCCCCTGTACTCTTCACTCATCGGACCATTGATTGAGTGCAATGCCCCATTCAGCATGTATATGACCTGACACCTATGGCAATTGGATGGGCCCACAAATTCCTCGACAGGAGGAGAAAGGGTCTCAAACATATTTCTTATGCTGCCCGACTGGAGGAATTCCAGCTTGATTCCGTGACTTACCGTCTGCTCAGAGGTGACCTGTGCCTGACATCCAAGGCCATGTCCAAACCTGAGTTAATGTACACGCTTCACCTCAAGACCTCTACATCCATCAGAACTACAGTGGCAGGAGATTTAAACCTCAACACAGATATTAATAGGATGTGCTGGAGGGACAGATTCTTCAACCAGAGAGTCCCTATGCTGTGGAACAACATCCTGGTACATGTGAGGCTGAGTACCTCACTGGCTTTATTCAAGTGAGATCTTAATCAATGGATGGGGATTGCAGGTATGCCCCAGGGATAACCTCAGTATCACAGCTTGTCAGAGGCACAGCAATATAATGGGCAAATTATCCGTCAGAGTGAAGGTGCGGCAGACTCCACGGAACTCTGGTCTAGGCTTATAAATGCCCTAGGGCAGATAGCCTAGTATGAACCTGTGAACCTGTGAACATAGGCCTGGGGCAGTTGCTGCTATTAGGACAGTGGTCTGCAGCAAGCTATATAGTAGTAGTCAGTTTTAGCCATTGGTGTTTGACCATGGCTAATGCATGTTGCTTCTTGTTGTGGTAACAACAGGGGTGTGTGGTTATCCATGCCATTTATTGGTAGTCACCCTCATTTTGTATCTTGTTCCATGTTTTTGCACATGTACATCACTGTATGAGGTGTGACCCTGGTAGTGTCAGGGTGCTGATGTGCGCTTTGACCCTGTTTTCTATTACAGCACTGATATGTGCATTCCCTATACTGTGTGCATTTACACTGCACACATCTTGCTGTTTATACCTTTGGCATTGGGTAGCATTACATCTAGGTTCCTATCCCTTGTGATAGCTATGAGGTGGGTTTGTGTTTTTGTGGTTTATGATTGGTGAGGGTGGATGTTAGTCATGGTCCTCAGGTGTGCATATGATACATGGTATTACATTACTTAACACATGGCATTCATGCCTCGGGTGGTGCTGCAGGGCTGCCTCTGTCGGATGCACATACTACACTCCCTGTACATTTGGAAGCAGGTTGTGTCATGTTAGGCATCCCTGTTACTGTATGAGTGAGTCAGAGTGGGTATCGGTCCCAGTGTTCCTACTGACCAAGCATATGTGCTATGCGTTGCCTCTTTGCCAAGGCCAGGGCATACTGGGCATGCCTCCTTCTGCCTACTGGGACAAGGTCAGGTTGTTCCTCCTCCAAGTCACCCGCTGCCTGTGGTGGCCTTGGCAATGGTGGGGATGTTTGGCCCAGCCCTGTGCTGGTCCTGCTGCAGCTGTTTCCAGGATCATATTATGTAGCATAGCACATATCATGACCATTTGGGTACAGGTAGTTGGTCTGCACTGCAAACCCCCGCCAGGCGTGACCAGACACCGGAACCGTGACTTGAGCAGCCCAAACACACGCTCTATGATATTACGTGTTTGTGCGTGTGCCTCATTATGGCGTTCATGTTCGGGTGTGTGTGCATTTCTGATGGGTGTCATCAGCCACGGCTCAAGTGCATAACCAGCATCCCCACTAGGTGTCCGTGTGGGAAGTCCCCATTGGCAAATGATTGGTACAGCTCGTCAGATGCCAGATGTGGGAATCGTGGTAGCTCCCAGGGCAGCCAGCACACACATTCATTATTATGCCCTGGGCATCACACACGACCTGGCAGTTGATGGAGGGGTATCCCTTGCGGTTAATGTAGACTCTACCCCGCTCACCGGCTGGTGCCTTGATGCGTATGCGTGCAGTCTATTGCACCCAGCACCTCAGGGTATCCCGCTATTTGCTGGAAGAGACGCATATTGCTGGACACAACCTCACGGTCACTAGGGACATATATATGATCACTGACATGTGGTGACATGGCATCTAGGAACTGGTGCAGTACCCTGGAGGCTGATGCCTGTGATATCCCCATCATATCGCCAGTTGGTCTCTGAAAGGTACCTGTTGCTAGTATTCTTAGGCCAACACATACCTTGGTTTCCACTGGGATGGGTTCCCCTCTGTTGGTTCTGTGTGTGAGGCGTGGCCTGCACAGCTCAACAATCTGCTGCAGGAGCTCTCTGTCCACTCTATAGCGCTCTACTATCTCCAGCTCATGTAACCCATGGTAGGTGACCCTAGGCCTGTATACTCTTCTCCTTCTCCTCACTCTGGGTTGTCTGTCAGCATCTGCATTATCACCACCCTCAACAATTCGCCTATGTCTGATTATAACAGCTATGGCAGCCCCTAGCATTTCTGCTCTGAGTTCAGCTTTTTTCAGGTTTCAACTCTGATAGCTTAGTTTCTGGCAGTATCTCTTGTGAGAAACAGCCTGCACTGCTCTTTGTTGTGTTTTAAGTGCTGGGTTGGGCTTCTAGTCTGCCTGTGTAATTGCCTGCTTCTAATTGTTTCCACCAATTAACTTTAGTAGTATCTTCTGGCAGTTTCCCTGTATTTTGGTTGTTTCCTATTTCCTCTCTGTTTCCTGAGGGGGAGCAATGTGCACACCGGCTTAAACACGCTCACAGTAACTTAAACGCGTGTACACATCCCTACACGGTGTTACACGCGCGCACACATCCTTACACGGTGTTAGCTAGGCTGATTCATGCTAAAACGCGCGCACACCGCCTTACACACGTGCACGCCCGCGCAAACCGTTGTAAACAGTTTGCAACACGCTCCCACATGTTGAACCCGCCTTACACGCGCGCACACGCGCGCATGCACGTATATCAAGAAACTTAGAGTGTAGGGATAGCGTATGCCCTCAATTTCTTGACATTCCTAGTGTTCTGTTGGGACACACCTCCCTCCCTGATGTCTGTCTGTCATCTCTTACCTTACATTGCCCTCCAATCTGGTACATTTCTTTCTATCCTTCCCCCCCATGATGTCACCTACCTCTTACTCTGTTCCTCCCCCTTCTCTAACTCTTACACTACTCAGAAAGTGCTCATTACTTATGTGGCAGTGTGATTCAGTATTGTAACCCTCATTTACATAGGATTGCCTAGTAATGCTTAGTTACATATCTTACACGGAGCTTCCCCCCCTTGACAACCACTAAACGGAGGCCATATTGTTTTTGCTCTGCAAGTCCCTCCATTGACATTTCATGTAATATATAAATCCCACAATTGTGGGCTTATAAGCTTCGGTTTTCAGTTTTAGGTAGCGCACGACGTTTGCGAAGGTGTGCGCTACAGTTAAACACATAAATCCGTGAAAAAAAAAGTTATATAACTTTTTTGCAACACTTTTCATGCCAATGGCCAAAAATTTGGCCATTGACATGCTTAATGTAAGAAATGGACGCTTTATTAGGAGCTGACATAGCTCCGTATTGAATTTTGCAGAAATGTACTCAGTTGTCAGCTGAGTACATTTCTGCAGCTAACACGTCCGTTACACGGACTGGTTTGGGCTTCGTGGATCGCTCACATACCTCATTTGCATATCTTGGAGCTGCAAATGAGGTATTGAGCATTTCCACGCCCACTCCGTGTAAGAGATGTGTTAGCTGTCTCTTACACGGAGATTTGGGCTGTTGCTGAATCAGGAGGCTTACACGGAGGCTTACACTACTCTTAAACTCCGTGTAAGCCTTCCTGAATCTGGCCCATAATTTAATTTGGCATTTGGACATTACACTGATAATAATGAAGACATACTTGGCTTGGTAATTAAAAGCAGTTTCCACTTATCATCCATCACAAACAGAAATATTCATTACTCAGTACAAAGCTTGAGAAATAGTTGGAAATATGCCATAGTTTTCAAGTTCTAGATAAGCAATGTCGGTGCAATTTCTTTTTGGGAGCTGTTTCATAATGGCTAGTGTTGTGTGTATAATGGAAACATCTTTTAAGGCCAAATATGTTGTAATCTGGTGTCTCTCCTGCAATATCATGCACTCATAATTAATATACAGATATTGTCTTAATGTTTTTTAATGTCAGATGCAACAGAAGAGGATTTGTGAATACTAGAATTTAATGTGGTTAACAGCACACCAGCAAAGAGTGACACTGAGAGTTTAGGGATGTGCTAGGATTTGTCATACTAAGAAAGCCTGCACATTTAGTGAGTGGGATGGTAAGATACATCATTTCTACATTACAGCTGTATTCCAGGGCTCATGAGACAGAATAGTGGCGATCTGGTCACTGACATGTAAGGAGGAAATCTTGCAGGTGTAGACTGGGAGTTCTGATCACTGTAAGTATTGGTAAAGTAGGATAAGGGTGCTGTCATTTGTGACAGTGTGTGTTTGGGGGTAACTTGTTGTTGTTGGTGGTGGTAGTGGGCAAATGGAGATAACAATAATTTACAAGAATGTTGGAGAGGCTGTGTATGCGTGTGTGTGTGTGTGTGTGTGTGTGTGTGTGTGTGTGTGTGTGTGTGTGTGCGCTCATTCGCGTACATGTGGAAATGATAGGGGCTATTTGCTGTGATCCCTTATAGGACAGCATTGAGAAGCTACTAATTCTAGCTGATGACAAGACAGATAGCAATAGAAATGCAGTGGACAGTGACTGAAATAAGGAAGGATACAAGCAGGGAACAGTATTTGCGTATATTAAGAAATGATAAAGGAGCTTTTCTCTGAATACCAACAGGGAGCATGGGCAGTGAAGATGGAAACTCACAATGAATGATGTTGCAGGAGATTTATGGAATCTGTACTGACAACCAATGTGGGCAGTGTACACCAAAAGATTTCACTAATGTGAGAAAGTGTGAGTGTAGGAGAAGTATGTTAATTGGAGCTAAGAGTTCCTTTTGCCTTGTGGAAAAAGACACATGCTTGGACCGTTTGTAACTTTTTGCCAATACCGATGACTAGAAGTTTAATCTATCATCAGAGATATCAGGATTCAATTTGTATGCTCTTGGCAGAAGTATGACAAAGGATTGAAGTACTTTCTTGTTCTCATTGGACTCTGCCTTATAGTCCAGCAACAGCATGGGGGTCAAAGAATGATGCACCTTTATCTGCTGTAGGCTCCTAATCATAGTTGGGGCCCCATTGGTGTAGCATTTACAGATGTGTACACTATATTTGGCAGTGGGTGACTGGGTTGCAGACTCAGTGACACCACTTATACCTCCATATGTTAGAGTAAGGGGCAACTGCCAAATATATTTCAAGAAACACACTTGTGAGCTTTAAAATATTCCACATATATAATGCACTCATATACTGAAACATGCAGTCAGTAAATGCTGGTTTGAAAATACAAGGACTGGTATGGATTTCAACAGTTTTAACTTATAAATACACAGCATTTAATGATGTTGAAACTCTTTAATATATTGATAGCACAAGAAACTGCTCTGTGGCATAAGTAAAAGAACAATGCATAACAACTTAAAAATTAAACATTTTGTATTCACTTCTGAATTTAATGCGCACTAACACATGAACTAGATATTCATGTTTTGAACTTCACACATAAAATCATTTACTAAAACACTATAGGAGAAGATTAACTACAAAAATCTGCATTGCAGCTAATCATATAAATATTAATAAGATTGATTCAATCTCACTTTATGGAGAGTGTCTACATTACTACATTAATTAAAACCAGATTCACCTTTTTAAAAAATATGCAAATTCATTTGAGTAGCATTGACCTTCTAATTAATGTTTTATATGCTAAAGTTCAAGTTACTCTTACTGCAATGTAATTATAAAGTAAAAAAAATAAATAATGCCTCTTTGTCAATCTATATAGCTGCAAGGTATTTTTTCAAAGGTTAGTTTTACTTGAGTAAAAACAGAGATATCCTTTTAGCACCCATGTATTGATACACAGGAATAAAATGCTTACTTAGTTAAGTTATCTCATAAATTAAAATAGATTTTAACTAATCAAATAACTTTAAATATTAAATATTATGCCTGAAATTCTTTTCTTGCACTATTTTCTTTGTGCTGGTCAAGTCAAATGGCATTAAATGAAATATGCACATTTGTTTATATAGCAATATTAACATCAGAAATTTCAAGTGAAGCAATTTCTGGGTTTCTTTTATAACCTAAGCCTGTGCCCAAATCATAAGCAAAATAGATACTTATTATTACAAAAGAAATACTTTGAGAAGACACAGTAACACAAGACAGGAAAACAGATGACAGCTGATCATGCTTTTCATAATAAGGGATTAATTGGGGAAATTGCTTATACTTGTTTTATAATTGGTTCATTGTGTTAACAAAGTCATGTAATGAACTTTTTTGTATAAATTTTGCAAATGAAACATTAGATATTCAAAAGCACAAAAGAAGATTTTGGGGAAGATGCACTTTTTTATTTGTACACATATGTATATATATATATATATATATATATATATATACATACATACATAGGTTTACCACCATATGGTCGACCGGTGGAAAGGAGTGAGGCAACTTCCCACATTTGCGACCGCAGTTGTTGCAAATCGCAAACTTCTGCCCCCTTTTTGACCCATGGTAGCACTTGCTTCTGGATGTAAAGTGGTTGGAAATCTCATATTTGGTGTTTTTGTGACATTCCAACAATTTGACATGCCAGGATTCACTAAATATATTCGGACATATATAGGTTCAAGCACTGTGTGCTCGACCATATGGTGGTAAACCTATATATATATATATATATGTGGTTGTGTGTGTATATATATATATATGTGTGTGTGTGTGTGTGTATATATAGATTTATAGATTAGTACTAGGCTAACTGCCCTTACGAGCCATTTTAAGCCTAGCCAATTATCCCTTGTGAGACTCGAACCCTACACCTTGTGTTTGTAAGACAAGCACCTTAACCATTAGGCCACCCTCCCAACCCTCTAAGCTAACTGCTCTTGCGAGCCATTTTAAACCTAGTCAATTATCCCTTGTGAGACTCAAACCCTGCACCTTGTGCTTGTAAAGCAAGCACCTTAACCATTAGGCCACCCTCCCCATGTGGGTATATATATATATATATATATATATATATATATATATATATATATATATATATATATATATATATATATATATATATATATATATATATATATATATATATATATATATATATATATATATATATATATATATATATATATATATATATATATATATATATATATAGACACACACACACACACACACACACACACACACACACACACACACACACACACACACACACACATATCATATAGGGTTATATGTTAATAGGTAAGCACTAGGCTAGCTGCCTTGCGTGCCATTTTAAGCCTAGCCTATTTCCCATTTGGTGCTTGAAGTAACCTATCCCACTTGGTGTTAGATTGGTCTTACCCATTCCATAGTCAGCAATTATATATTACCCCTAGTGAAAATAACTGGAATAATAACATAGTTAGACACACAAATGAACTGAAAGCAATGGCTCCTGATATATAAACAGTTTGGTCGAACTGAAACAAACGCTCTAATGCACAGTAATATGTCCACAGACTGAAAATCCACATAAAAGCAAATTTTAAAAAAAGGACGATTTATTTACCAAACATGAAGTTAAGGACTTTTCGTCCCACAGATAATGGGACTTCTTTAGTCAACCAGAACATTAAGACAACAAGGTTTAAAAACCTATTTTGGTGCCAAAATACACACACCATTGCTAGGTGAGTAGTAACAATAGTGCAGTAATTAAAAACAATTTAAAAATGAATAATGGAAATTTACTTCCTTTTTTATATAATATGTGACATATGTAACATGCGAAAAGCTCGCAATAGTAAAAAATGTTTACAATATCCAAATCGGCTGTATTACATTTACTATATAGTTGAGCAATGTGATAATGTAAAGTGCTTTGCACAAGTATAACATTGCGATCATTCAACAAGTAGTGACAGGTGTTAACACTGACTTTTCATCTATAAAATTAGCTTTTATCACCCCCTTTAGTTTAGACAGTGACATTATCACCTTAATCATGAATAAAAATTGGAACTTTATTACTAATGACAGCGAAACTAGTAAAAAACTAGTCTGTGGACATATTACTGTGCATTAGAGCGTTTGTTTCAGTTTGACCAAACTGTTTATATATCAGGAGCCATTGCTTTCAGTTTGTTTGTGTGTCTTTTAGTTCACTAGTATTCATTGTCTAAAAACATAGATAATTTGAGGGGACTCACGCATGGTATAAAGCATTTAGGACCTGCCTTAACCCATTAGTAGTACAGTAGACAGTTTTGGGGGTAACTTTTCTGTTTCACATCAATAGATCCAAGTTGCATTTGCATATGAACAGGGATGAACTTTGTTTTACTTGAATGAGCAGACTGTTCCAGAGCAGCAGTATCATCTCTGAGATATACCTTTTCCTCCAAATCATTCAGTGGATGTTGCAAAAGAGGTTAAGAACCATAAACAAGTATTTCTGATGACATTTCACTTGCTGATGTGCAGTAAAGCAGTACTAGGTTAGGGGCTGCCTTGTATGCCAGACACAGGCCATCTTTTAGCAGTCTGCAGGATCCCTAGTATAGTGACAGGGATATGACTCAGACCATGTATGACATATTGTTTAGAAATTGCATCCTTTTAGTTAAGTATCTTTCTGGCACTCCAGCTATTGCATGTATCTGGACATATACATGCCAAAGTGGGCAATATACCTAATGACTGGTTTAATTATGGCTGAGTAAAGGGTAGCTATGATGTCCCTAGAAAGAGGGATATCATATCATACAGAACTACCGCCCAATAAGCCTGACTAGCCTGGTCTGCAAGGCTATGGAGCACATCATCATGGAACTCATTAACAGAGACATTGGGAACCTCCAAACTTTGGACCCCACCCAGTTTGGCTTTGTTAAGGGCAGATCATGCCTCCTAAACCTGGTGGACTTCTTTGATACAGTTACCAAGGCATTGGATGAGGGTAAGAAGGTCCACACAGCCTACCTAGACCTCACAAAGGCTTTCAACTCCATTCTCCATTCTGGTATTATAGACAATCTCACCAACCTGAACATTAACCCCTACGTCACTAGATGGGTTGCAAATTGTCTCATGGACAGAACCCACATGGTGCGAGTTTCAGACACTAGGTTCAACTTTAAAATGGTTACAAGTGGTGTCCCCCAGGGCTCAGTCCTAGGACCCCTCCTGTTTGGTATATACTTATCAGAGGTCCAGGCAAGCACAGGAGGACTTTGGCTTACTGAGTTTGCAGACAACTGTAAACTAGGGTCCATAATTGATTATCCGGCTGATACAGACACCCTCCAGACGGGTATCTGGTGTCAAAATCGTGGCCTCAAGCTGAATGTCAAAAAGTGCATAGTCATCCCCTTTGGAAAAAACAAAGTACCCATGAACTACCACATAGGTGGTAGTCCCCTAAATACAGAAAAAGTAATAAGGGATCTGGAGACCCAAGTAGATAGCAATCTCTCCTTTGATAATCACATTGCCAAGGTGGTTAGAAAATCCTTCTACGTGGCCCACTTAATCTCAAAAGGGTTCTCATCCAGAACAAAGGAGGTTATTGTGCCTCTCTACTCATCACTTATTAGACCCATTATAGAATACAACGCCCCATTTGGGATGTACCTTACAAGACACCTGCAACAGCTGGAAAGACCACAAAAGCACCTCACCAAGAGGATTACTGGCCTCAAACAGATGACCTATGCAGCCCGACAAAAGAAACTCCAGCTGTACTCGGTTGCATACCGCTTACTCAGAGGTGATCTCTGCTTGACATACAAGGCCATGTCCAACCCAGAATTGATGGATATACTCCACCTAAAAAAAAAACCAAATCCCTGAGAGCCATGCACTCTAGGGATATAAACTTTACCACAACGATAAATAAGATGTGCTGGAGGGATAGATTCCTGACCCAGAGACTCCCCATGCTTTGGAACAAGATTCCAATATACGTCAGGCAGAGCCCCTCACTAGCAGTCTTCAAGAGAAACCTTGATGGGTGGATAGGAACCAGAAAATTTATCCCGGGGATCACTGCAGTGGCTCTGCTGGACAGAGGCGCAGGGAACTAATGGCTCTGCTGGTCAGAGGCACAGAGAACTAATCTAAGGGGGTGGCAAAAGCCAACACACTCAGGCTAGGTTTATAAATGCCCTTGGGCAGATAGCCTAGTACTTACCTATAAACCTATGAACCTATGAGATTCATTCCCTTTGTTTCTAAGTTGTGTAATATAGAATGATTGTCTTATGACAATGGGCACATGTTGGTTGAAAGTTAGGTCACTGTCCACATAAGTTCCCAAATCCTGAACAACTGGGTCGGCTCTTATGGGTTTATTGTCAATGCAGTAGTTCCCCAGGGTAGATGGCATCCCACAGTATACTATAATTAATTTTTGACATTTAGAATCAGTATGTGATTTTGGCACCAGTTATTTATTTGGGACAAATCCTCTTGCTAGGTTGACTATGCTATTTGGGGATTCAGCAACTGCTCCTAGCTTGCAGTTAACTGCAAATTTAGACAGCTAGAGCTCTTTGTACTGCTTTTTACTTCACAGACTAGATGGCAAACAGGAGACATCCCAGCACAGAACCATGGTAGACTCTACTGGTGACTGGTCTCTTTGTGGGGGTAACTTTCCCTAGTTTGATTTCCTGCATCCTATCTGTGAGCCAGTTGGCAACCCAGAACATGACATAAGGATTTATTCCCAGTATATTTAGCTTTTCTACAATGCTCAAATGGGGAACTGTGTCAAAAGCTATAGCCAGGTTGAGGCATGCAGTGTGTACCATTTTACTTTGATCCATTGCTTTGGTTATCTTTTTAAAACAAGTCGGCCAGGCTGACAAAACATAACCTGACAGGTCCAGTGTCCAGTGTTTGGAGGTTCCCTATCTCCTTATTGATTAGTTCAATGTCTTTGCATGTGAGGCTGATCAGTCTTAAGAGTCTGTAATTGCCTGGATCTATGGAAGGTCTTCCTTCAATTAGGAAAATGACTGTAGCTGTTCTACATTCACTTGGTACAAACCCTGGATGGAGGATGAGGTTGAACAGTGTTGTTGGTGGAGGTGTGGCTTAATCATGCTTCTTGCTATTGAAGATAATCAATCAATGCAATATTGACACTGCTTTTAGGACTTGGTCTCGATTGATAGCTGGAGGTGAGTCAGATTCAGGAATTTGTTAAAGGACTCTGAGTGGAGAGAGGGGTGAAGATAGAGCTGAATTTATTGGCCAGTGGGTTCTTTATATTTACAGAGTGCTATGATTTTTAGTAAAGTCTGTCAATGGTTGAATTATATTACAGTTGAACTGCAACAGTTCAACTGTAGTATATTTTCAAGAGCTATACTCTCTCTCTGCGATCGTGTAGCTGCAGAGTTAGTATATTTAATTTCCACAAAAAAAGCAAAGTTTCTGTTTATTTTTTGTATGATAAATATGCCAGTGTAAAGGAATCCATACCTCACCTCCATTTTGTCGAACATAATTTTGACCCATTATGAGAGCTTGCAACCCAAATAATCTTCCTGCAGAGATCAGAGTAATGAGTAAGACTGTTTTCCATGATAAAAACCTAAAGTCAGCCTGATGAGCTGGTTCAAATGGAGCAAGAGTTAGTTTTTCTAACACTAAATTAAGATCACAAGGGGGAGCCACCTATTTCCTAGGAGGCTTCTTATGCAAAACACCTTTCAAAAACATTTTTATGCGAGGTTACATTGATAGAGGGTGATCTGTGGACAGATATGCTGAAATGCATGAAACTGAACCTTGATTGAGGAGTAAGACATGCCATAAGATATTAACTCCCATAAATGCTGTAGAACCAGAGAAACACTAGCCCTAAATCGGTGCTACATTTTATGTTGGCACAACAAGAAAACTTTTTACATTTGCTAATATATGATTTTCTAGTAGCAAGCCTTCTTGACTCCATTAGTACCTGCTGTACTTTTCAGAGAAAAGATGACTAAAACTGAGTTGTGATGTAAAGTGCTTGCAACTAGGAATGTGTCTGTGTGGTTTGTTTTAATTTTTATAAATGTATTATTGCCTATGTCATAAGTGATGGTTTGATAAAGATGTGTCTTGAAAAAAAAGGGCAGGAACTGAATAATAATATAATGTTGCTCAGGTTATATGACATATAGCAATATATGTGAAGTATAATGTTTGTAAACGTGAACTTGTTTATTCAGTTTGATTACTTTTATGTAAATATAAATTTGCCTTGTCACAAGTGATAATTCAATAAAGGTATTTAAAAGTAAACAAATATATATATTACAATTCTATCATCTATGCAATCATTTGTAAATGTTGGGAGCTGTGAAACATGTGAGTAAATCCAGTCTGTGAGGAATGTTTTGGTACTTATCCTTGGCCAAAAGTTGGAAGAACCACTGCTACCTGGGCCAGAATGGAGTCATCACAATTATCTTTGGGAGTTCTTCTGAATCCTCAATATGGCATGGTATATTACTGCAAGGAGTGGAAAAGTATACAGGAACATTTCTGTCTAAGGAAAAAGAGCACATCTGTTGAGGAAAATAGATCTATTTGAGGTGTTTCCCCATAGCTGGATCATTTCTTGGAACCCCCTTCAATTCCATTTCCATTCATGAGGGTCTGTCCTCACCCTGCTTAGTTTGTCTGACACACAGCCTTTCTCTGACTATAAGCAGGATGCCTACAGAGTGAGATAGTGCTGTAAAGCTACATCCCAAAGTGTCATGGCTAGTCTGCACAGAAGGTAAGATCTGCTTTCCCCTTGCTTGCTTGTTTATGTACCACTTCACTATGGTGTTGTCTGTAAATAATTAAGAAGTCCAGGAGACCAAAACAACTTGAAACAATTTAGAGCATTTACACAGCTAACAACTCTTTTATGCTTATGTGTTTTGGTATTGTCTTTTCTGATCCAAAGACCCTGCGATTGTATTCCCATTATCACTACTCCCCAATCAATGTCTTAGTGTCTGCTGTAACTTAACTGTGCTGGAGCTAAAAAGAAGTATGGCAGGCAAGGATTTTGAGAAATTTAGTGTCACTACCATAAAATCTCTCTCTTGACAGTTCCCAAAACTGGAATTTCAAAGGTCAGTGGATGTTGATGCTGGGACCAAGGAGTTTTCAGGTACTATTGACTTTTTTCATGTGGAGTCTTGCAAGAGATATAATGAGTATCTTTGATGCCATGAGGCCCAGCATTCTGAGGAATTCTCTTGCTGGGATGGGAGTCTGAATAGAAAAACCTCAGGAAAACGTCTATATAGATATCTATGTTTTTTTCTTCAACAGAAAATCTCTTTGAACTGAATTCAACTGAAATGTTCAGGAAACACACATGAATTATTTTGGTATCCCAACCTGTGTAGGAAATTTTACCCAACTGAGAAGTTTCAGACAATTTGAAAAAAAAACCTGCAAAGATAAGCATGTTCTCTAATTATGGACAAAATTGAATATCTTACAGTCTGCAGCAGGCTATTACTGTTGGCAGATGCTTTGGAAGCACCCTTGGAGCAGTAGATAGACTAAATGACAATGCAGAAAACTGATATCGTGATAGTCACATAACAAAACATCCAAAACCTGGATTAGAAATTTAATTATATTCATATTTTAAATCTAAAATTCAAATGAGGAATAACAAATAATAATATGGAAAGAGATACTATTCTGAACTTTGGATCTATCACAAAGAAATCCAGAAAAAAAGATCCATAACTGATTTCCAAGAATCCTTTTATTTGGCGCCAGAAACATCACGAAAAATAGCCCCTTCCCTTATCTGAGGAGAAGTGGAAGCCTCTATTACCCACTGACAGGCATATGCTGAATAACCAGAGGGAAAATAAGAGTTTGGTCTGGAGGGAAAAAAGGATCCACCGAAAGGGTGGAAGAGGTAGAAACTCCCACTGACATTTGGAATCTTGATGAATATTTCTCAGAACCCATCTGTCAGAAACAATCTGTTGCCAAAGAGAGAACTGGAAGGTCAGACTTCCTGAAAGGGTTGGAAGAGTGCCAGGGTGGGAGGAGTATTGGAAATCCTTCATATAGTCATTCAGATTTATTACTGGAAAGTCACACTTTCTGAAAGGATTGGAGGAGTATCAGGGTGGGAGGAATGTTGGAAATCCTTCATACATTCATTCAGAGGTAATTCTGAAAACTCACACTTCCTGAAATGATTGGAGGAGTTGCAGGGTGGGAGGAGTGTGGGAAATCCTTCAAATAGTCATTTAGAGTTATTACTGGAAGCTCAGACTTCCTGAAAGGATAGGAGGTGTGCCAGGGTGGGAGGAGCATTTGAAATCCTTCATATAGTCATTCAAATTTATTACTGGAAGCTGAGAATTCCTGGAAGGATTTGAGATGTGTCAGGGTTGGAGTGCCATTAGAAATCCTTCATATAGTCATTCATAATTATTCGAATTTCCGTTGTTCTAGGGAAAGGAGCCCTGCTTTCATTATGGAACATCCTTGCCATTGCATTTTAAACATTTGCTTTCAAACATCTTGCTAGGACTGTTTATTTTGGTTTTTAAAGAAACTTATGGAAAGAATATTGAATCTCTTGACAAACTTGGAAAATGAGTGCTGAAAAGAGATTTCTTGAATTGGTTTTCCTCTCTTATCACACTTTTTAATGACTACTGCAGCAGAAGGTCCAAAAATCATTCTCTCTCCAAGGAAGAATTCAAAATATTATGTTTGATATCATCTGGTAGGTTTTGAGAATGCATTGAGGCAAATCTCCTAATAGCTGTTCCAGTGGCAGCAGCCCTGGATGTGGCATAAGCAGAATCATATGCACACTTCAAACAGTGGGTTGTCACTTGAGACACAGAAGACACTAAGTTGCACAAAACAGATTTCTCCTCACAAGAAGAAATAGATGCCAAAATATTCCTCATATTCTCATAAGAATAAATTATAAACTTCTACATATGAGTTGATAGTTGTCTCTCTCTGTATATTCTAAAAACAATACATTTCCCTATATTTACAAAAAATCTTCTCATCCTTGTCAGGAGGAGAGAGATTAGTAATAACCATGTGTTTAGTAGCAACTGTTTTCACTTAAACAGTAGCTGGTGTGTGGGATCAGTTATGTGTGCATGAAAACTAAAGACTGAGGCACTTTATAAAGCCTGTCTTCTTTCTTGCGGGGGGGGGGGGCAGCAGGCTGTGAGGAAAAACATCTCCCAAAGCAGAAGAACAGGATGAATATGAATAGGTTCTACAATTTCCAGTAGTAACAAATCATAATATTTTCTGAGGGCCTGATAAACATCATTGTTTCTCAATGAAACAACTGTTTCATCCTAGTGCTAGTTTCAGAGAAAAAGAATCCTTCAAAATTACTGTCAGAAGCCACACTCTCTTAAGAATATCTAAATTATAGCTATTTGGAGACAGTGCATAAGCTGTGTTTCAAAAATTATTTTGAGCTTCAAACTCTTGAATCCATCCATTTATCCATCAACAACTCCTTTTTCCCATTTTTACATGTGGGGTTAGGGAGTCACTTCAATACTGACAATCACCTAGAGCCAATTTTCACACTGCTGGGTGGCTAGCTCTCATAGAACCATTTAGAATCCTTTTTTTTTTCTTTTGCCAGAAATATCCATACAAGAAGGGTCAAGAGCCTGCTCTAAACCCTGAGCTAAGTCTAATACATTACTCATGTCCAGGGTAACTGAACCAGGAGAATACATACATTTATTTCTTCTTTCTTTTTAACAGGAAAATCTGAACAGATTCACTTTTTCCAGCAAATACCTCCCTAGGGATGGGCACAGAATTTTGGGTAAACAGAGTGGCATTATCTGCCCCTTCTCAACACAAGTGGCTCTGTGTTGACAACAAAGGGCACTCCAACAACTATAAAGGCTATACCTAACACCATGACGCATTATCAGAATTGGAGGTGTACCAGCTTTTATGTAGTGTTGATATCTCACTCCACACATTTCAATAATGGGAAAGCATGGTGTTGGCATGTAGTCACTACAGGCATGCCCACTTCATCTGTCTCTGACACCTAATTTATGTTACTGTTTATATCTTCCTGAGTGCAGCATGATCTCACATGCTGTATATTTCCAGTGCTGTGCTGCTTGACTACATTCTGATTGCCTGGAACCAAAATATGAGCAGCCTTATCAGGCACTTAAATAGTGCCTGCAATCCCCACATGCATTGATTTATGGACAGTTAGATAACCTTTAGCATTTCTATCTGCATTATTCCCCATAAAACAATGCTAACATGAGGTTAACTTGCAAAATGACAACATGGTAAAATTTCAAACAGAGGTTCAAAAAATATGAAAATATACAGTTATAAAATAAATTAAAATTATGCTTCACATAGATGTATTTCTAGCTGGCGGTCCTCAAGTAGCTACAAAGGAAACAGTCTGGGATAGAAAACATGAAAAGGAATTGGCCATCAGCTCTTCAGAATATGTATTTTTTAAAACAATGTGTTACAGTGAACAGAATGACCATGCTGAAAGACCTGTGACCTCTGATCCCTGTCACACTAGTTGTTTTGGGCCCCATTAGGGATGATTCTGCTCAGAGTTGTAGCTAGCTCAATTGGCCCCTGGATAGTTCCTAGACTGGCACCCACTCCACCAAAAAGTTGAGGACCAATAAAAAATAAAAAGGGCAATAAGGTCCTCTCACAAGTTGAACATGAAAAAAAACATGCATATAATCTTCACGTGTCAGGTCAGACAGTAAAAGTTACCCTTGAAATAAAATTGGAGCTTGCTATACTAACAGCTCCTAGAATCTATAAAAACTTTTTCAAGGTAAATTTCCTACATATAAATAATAACCTGGCAAGTTTCACAACACCCCAAACCCAATAACCTCCTCTGAGTATGTAGAAATGAAGACAAGTAAGTAATACTAGCATGCTAATAACTGCACAGAAGCAACTCTGCCCTATAGGAACAAGTGTAGAGTTAACCTCAACAAACCTTCCTTTGGGACCCACAACATAAACTTTACAAAAAAGAAATAGAATTATAGCCATATGTTAGAAGAATACCTCTCAAATGTCCAGATTTTCACAGAATGTCCAGATTTTTGCCTCATATTTTTTTGTCTGTTCCTCATAAAGTATATGGTTTTCTGGTAAATCGTTGAGAATTAAAGTCACTAAATAATGACTTAGACTTAGTATCCTTCAGAAAATGCATGTTATGCAAAACCGGTTATTCTAGCAACTTTCTAAGTTTATAAGAGCGATATTTAAAATCTGACCCTTCTGTTTGGCCTTTGCCCACTGATTATTTTTCGTTTTGTCAAGAGTTCTTGGTCTAAGAGGTTGATAGGTATGATAAGAAGGGTAACCCTTAGCAGGCAGGATCCATCATCATTAAAGTAAATAAGCAACTTGTAAGTTAAATCAAAACCACAAAAGCCAAGCTTGAGACAAAGATGGTCACCCATGCAAACGACAGCCATAAAGCCTTATTTAGCTGTGTTCACAGTCTCAAGAACTCTATGCAGCAATGTGTTGAGCTCATTGTGAATTACACTAGCTACACCTATGCTGAAGACTTAATAAACTTATTAGCTGATACCAAACTTATTAGCTAATAATTTCATCTGCAACTTCACCCTCATGCACCAACCATTATCTCACAAGGTATCCCAATAATTAATAGCCCAACCCCCACCTTCTCATAGGAACAAGTCCTGGACATGCTGTCGAAGCCCAGGAATGCTGCATCAATAGGACATAATCATATCCCAGTATGCATCTTAAATAGGATGAAGCACAGTTTAACTGCCTTCCTAACAATGCTGTTCAGCCTCAGCATCCACAAAGGCTTTGTACCATGTGAATGTAGGACAGCAGCAGTCATACTCTTGTACAAGGGAAAGCTATCCTCAGACCCAAGTAATCACTGACCCATAAGTCTGAACAGTCTCATTTGTCAAGCAATGGAAAGACTCACCATGGAATTAACCAATAAGAACAAAGGGAAACTCCAAAGATTAGACTCAACCCAGGTTGTGTTTGTCAAATGAAAAGTTCACCAAAGCAATGGACGAAGGCACAATAGTGCATGTCACCTACCTAGATAGCAAAGCGTTTGATGTAATACTTCACTCCGGCATAGTACAGAAAATTACCAACTGGGAGCAAACCTTTATGCCACTTGATAGATTTACAAGTGGCTCAAAGAAAGGACAAAGGGGTCAGGATAGGGGAAACTACCTCCACAAAAAGACCAGTCACTACTGAAATTTCACAGGAGTCAGTTAAGGCATCTTTCTTTTTTTTATATCTGCTTCTTTGAAGTAAAGACAAGCACCAAAGGTCTCTGGATGACAGAGTTTGCAGATGCCTGAAAGTTAGGAGCAATTATTGAATTCCCAGATTACTCAGCCATTCTGCAGAGATGCTTGTCCCAAACAAATGACTGGTTCCACACCAATAGACTAAAACTAAATTAAAACAATGCATTATTGTATCCTTTGGGAAGCCCACTGCACCAGTAAATTACCTCATTGACAATATGCTGCTAAGAGTTAACTCTGTTGTTTGGGATTTAGGAACATATGTGGACAGAAACCTAGCATTCACCAATATTGTGTCCACACAAGTAAGTCCCTTTATATTGTGCAGTTTATAAGGGAAGGGATAGTCTCCAGGTCCATGGATGTCATTGTTCCCCTTTACTTTGCCCTCATCAGGCCAGACTTTAAATGTAATGTCCTCCTTGGCATGTATCTGGACAGGCATATGCAGCAACTCAAATGCCTACAGAGGATCCTTGCAAAGAGAATACAAGGCCTTAAGCAAAACTCAAAGCACTGTCACTGTATCCTGCAGACTATCAACAGGGGACCTTTGTCTGGCTTATAAGGCACCCTCTGTCCCTATATTAATGCACCTACTTCACACCTTCATGTCAGCTGGTATCAGAAAAAGTTGTTCTAGGGAACTAACCTTCTTCTCTAACTTAAACAGAATGGCTTGGATAGATAGGTGCATCTCTTAGAGATTACCACCACTCTGGAACACACATCTACTCCATGTAAAAGAAGGATCATCCCTGCCCCTAGTCGAGCGTAACCTGGATCTATGAATTGGAATGAGGAAATTTCCACCAATACTACTCCTGTACTACTTGTACGAATTACGGACAGTGGCAACACCTGAATGCTTTTACTACAGTATGACCCATATAAACACTAACTGGTATTCCTTAGAAATAATTAAAATTGTTATCTCACCCAGATAAGTAGCATATAAATGTAGCCCTTGGAACTAGGTATGAGTAATTTTAACTAATGGGATGATTGTATTAACTCAAAACTGCCTGAAAGAGCAGTTAACCTAGTATTCATCTTCAAACTGCAGAACTGTAGCATGGAGTTTCCCCAGTCACTTTGCTGCAGTCACTAACATCTAAATTAACTTAGTTAGCCAGCCGTGATACCAACTTCATGAATAAATGAATGCTGATAGTACAATCACACCCACATGGAATCTCTTCTGAGGAGCTATGCCCCCCTTCTCTATTTCATATAGAGCGGCCAACCCTTCATCCCACCCTAGCTATGTCAATGTTTCTAGACATCTCAGATCTAGGCACAAAATATGTGCCTTGGGCAGCTCTCTCGATGGCTGGATTTTACCTGTGGTCTTTAATGCTGCATTGATCTCTTATACCTTTTATTGGGCGTGATCCATCATGTCAGTGACCCTGTAGGCATTACAGGAGATTCCTAACTACCAGTTGAATTGACCTGATACAGCAATACTTGCTACATCCGTTTGTGCTCTTTCTTGAAAGACCACCCTTTACCTTAAAATACGCTCCCTGAGGCCCTACAGGAGGACTCTGTTTTTAGAAACAATGACATTTTCAGATTTTGGTGCTCAATATCAGATACCAAGAGAGATACAGGAAATGACTCAGTATGTGACACAAAACATACAATTTACACCTGGACCAAGCCAGCTACCATCTTTGCAACACATTATCTTCCCAATTCAGTATGAAATATTCATAATATTGCTTCAGGTTAAGAAAATAAGGTACCCATAAGTTGATACATACAGTAAGATAACTATCATACAGGTACTACAACTTTTTATAGCATTATTCTACAAATGCAGTAGGAGTCACACTATGTGTTCATAAACAAAGTACTCAGATAGCGACACGTGGCCAGAACATAGGACTATAGCATTCAGACAGACTATATGAGGAGTGTGAAGAGATGAACAGGCAGCAATTTAATGGAATTTTTGAATTACCCCTGTGGTGATTTGTAACTGCACTCCAATGGGATGGAATAACAATAGCCAGTCCAGCCAGTAAGTCATGTATTTTTTTTTTAGGTTAACATTTATTATTGATATTTTTTTATCAATTTGTCATTTTATTAGAAATTATTTTCAATCATGCAAATGTGTCTGCATAATCTGCTAGGACTGCATATAAATAAGCAATGTTCAACAAAATATGAATTACAAGGACGATTATACTTGGTACCCTATCTTTACTTAACACAGGTCATCTGTCCCTCCGAGGCACAAATGCTACATGCACCAGTAAACTTTGCCTGCCACCATTTTTTCTGTTTTTGTAGGTTGTTTTAATAGAAAATAGTTTTGATCATACAAATATGTCTACTTGTACTGCAAGAACTGCATGTATATAAGTACTGTTGAACAGTACATGTAACAGGAACAGTTGCGGATTATGTCACTTTCATATTTGCCCTTGGTAACCTAGTTTTTCTTCCAAGAGATCTTCTGTATATCTATGCTGCCACCTCATGTAGTCTATTTTGTGGATAAATATAGCTGCATGTCACCATACCTAGGCTGTATTTGTAAGATATATTACTACTGCACACACTATTTTACATACTACACAAGCTACAACATCATGCACCTGCAGAGTCTACAGTTCCTTTATGGATTCCAGGTTTCACTGTTTTCTTGCAGAGTTGTACAGTGGTGAGATCTCTGCTTCAAAGTACTGGGGTATGGGATTCAAATGAATAAGTTAAACTGATAACACTCAGCCTTCTTTCAGTATGTTTTTCTAAACACAACCAGATTGGTTGGTGGCTATTTCAATTTTTTAATATTTGTATTTTAAAAAGTTCATGTCGCTATTGTTATCCTTTTTAACTCATTCACTCTGATGGAGCTCTGGCGGTTTGTACCGAGGGCACAGCAAGGCAAAGGTCTCCCCTGATGAGCTTTATGGCACTAAGTACAGAGAGGGTGATTCCAGCCTTTCTCAACAGCTAAGATTTTTGTGGCCCAAGATTCTTTTTGTTAGGAACCTCTGTTCAGTTTGTTTATATGTCTAGTAATTTACATGTTGAAGAGTGGATTGCATTCCATAATGGGTCTAACCAGGGCCAAGCACATGGGCACATTATCACTGGGTTTGGAAGATATGCCCTTGGTGATTAATAATGATATATAAAAAGATTTCCTGACTATGATTGCTGCATGGTGAGGAAAATAAAAGATGCCATCTTCTCAAGTGCCCAGGTCTCTGATGACTCACTCATTGAAGAATGGGGCATGACTGATGCAGTAGATGGTAGCACTTTGTTGTTTTCTGAAGTAGACAGTATTGCATTTGTTATTCAGTACATGTGATAATGCATGATAATTCTACTTGAAGGAAATTTGTATCATTGGTTAATTTGACAGCTGCAACCAACTTGTAATCATTGGTATATTTAGTCAGCCAGAGATCTATGCTGTCAGTGTCGATATCCAAGAAATACCAGAAATGAGGGGACCCAAAATGGACCCCTGAGCAACACCACTGGATACCATTTCTTTAACTAAGGAGGTATCACCAACCTTGACAACATGCATCGTGTCCTTGAGCCAGTTTGCAATCCATGCCAGCACCTATGTGTAAGGCTATTACTTTCTTTACAATCACATTGTGTGTTATGAGATTAAATTCTTTTGCTAGATCCAGGTAGGCAGCATGAATATGTCCTAGATGGACCAGCATAAAGCCCTATCACTATACTCAGAATCTTATAGACTGCTATGAGGTGACCTGTGTCTGGCATACAAGGCATCCTCTGACCCAACACTGATGGATTTACTGCACATAAGTAAGTCAGATGGCATCAGAAACACTTGGTGTAGAGATTTAAACCTCTTCTGCACCTCTTCTGCAACATCAACAGAATGGTTTGGAGGAACAGGTGTATCTCACATAGGATACATCTGCTCTGGAACAAACATCCCATCTACATAAATCAAAGTTCTTCCCTATCCACATGCAAGCTCAGCCTGGCTCTATGCATGATAAACAGATAATTTATCCCAGAACTGCCCCCTGTACTACTAATGGACAGAGACATCACTTAAATGCTTTATCTTATGTATGGGCCCCTCAAATTATTTGTGGTATGATCCTAGTTAGTCTCACTAAGGGTAATATATAATTATTGACCATGGGATGGGTAAGGCCAGTCTAATATTACATGGGATAATTTAATTCAAGCACCAAAAGTGAAACTGGATAGGTTTAAAATGGCTCATAAGGGAAGCTAGCCTTTTACTTTAGTGCTTATCTATAAACCTATGAACCTATGTGAACAGAATGACCATTGCCCATGGCCTCTATGACCTTTTCAAAGAAATTCAGAAGACTGAGGAGGCATGACCTGCCCTTAATAAATTTGAATTGTTGCAGGTCAAGCCCTGTTAAATTCTAAAAGCTTTCTTGATATGTCAAAAGCTTTTTGCCACTGTTTCCCATCAGAAATTACTCACTGAACTAGATTCATTAAACCTGTCACAACCCACTCTCTCTTGGTTTCTTAACTATTTATCAAACCACCAACAGGCAGTCAAATGGAATAACAAACTGTTTCCCCTTCAACCTTTCTCTGTCAGTGTACCCCATGAATCAATACTCTGCCCACTGCTATTCACCATTTTCACAGATAAACTCTCCACAGCCAATCAACATGCAACAATTGTTCAATATGGTGACTCCTCTCTTATTTGTTCAGCACCCTCCATGTCTTCCCTCCTTTAGACAACCCAGAAAGCCTTCTCTGACATCAAAAATGTATCTAGCTGACTCCCAACTTGTTCTTAATCCAAATAAAACTAAACTCATGCTCTTTACTAATAACAAAACATATGGCTGCCATCCACCCTTCACCATATTCTCCTCCAATAAAACTATAATAGCACAAGTCAAACACACAAAGTTCCTCATAGTGACCATCAACAACAACCTTCGATTTGACATGCACCTAGCCATAACTATCAAAAAGGTACACATCAAGCTAGGCTCTCTCTACTGGATCAAATATTTCCTAACTGACCCCCACCAGAAATGCCATGTCTAGAACTCATCTACTTTCCACCCTCCTATATGCTTCTCCTATACTCACAAACCTCAGGAAACACTGAATTAAGCAAATTGGAGTCCTGTTACAACTAAATGGCAAAATTCGCCTCAAACCTTCCATATAAATCACTCCACTGCACCGCATTTCATCATCTAAAATGGCTAGAACTCCCTAATATTCTTACCTACAATCAATTAACTTTCACTCATTCCATCTTCCACCATCCAAATAACTGTCCTGCTTTTAAACACCTTGTACAACCCTATTCCAGCTCTAGAGCATGAAGACCTTTCAACAAAATCCTGCTAAAATTAATCAAATCTAACATCTTTGGAGATTCCCTTTTCTCTAATCAAGTATCTGAATTTTGGAATGCCTTACCACAAACAATACTTAATAACACCAATATTTCCAAATTTAAACAGCTACTAAAGGAACATTTCATCAACAACCAGCTGTGCTCCTGCACTAAGCCAGGCTGAAAAGATTGTTCCTTCTCCTCTAGGTCTTCTAATCCTCTCTCTGTCATTTGATCTCTTACCAGCAGTTTCCATTTTCCCCCTCTGCTTCTTGACTATGAAATGCTATGTGTTATTACAAGTCTTGTTTCCTCTTTCTTTCAATTTCTTCCACTTCTTTCAAACTTAACCTTGAGCATCCTCTCAATGCTACATCTAAATTGAGTAGAATCCAGAAACTTTTTCACTTCATCTACTACTCAACCATTCTTCTTTTTTCCCTCTCATCTTCCATCTCTCTGTCAGCGTCTGCTTTTCTTCTTCCCTTCCTTGTGTCAGTCTCACCTATTATCAAAGGTTATCTTATTTCGATTTGCTTCCATGTATCTACAGCCTACCCTTAACCACCAATGACTTTTCTAAGCACTGCTTATTCAAATTGTATATGGTTGTATTTTATATTATGTAATTTTTACTTCCTCTGTTAAAATACTGCATTTATTAGTATTGTTACTGTTTAAATATTGTCATTTGTAATTCTCCGTATGGAGCTTTTCTCCCGGGGAATCCACTGAAAACTGGTCTTTGGCCCAGTCGGACTTTCCTGGTAAACAAATGTAAAATAAAATAAATAAAAATAATGTCCTTGTTTATGAGGTCAGTAGTGATGTTTTCCATGGCTTTGCAAACTTCACTAGTAAGGCTAATGGGTCTGTAGATGATTGGGATAATGATAAGTCAATCTTATGAAGGGGTATCACCGCTGCAGTGAGTCATTGACTGGCAGCATAGGCTGTTGCTAGGCTTAGGATGAACAACTCAAGTGGGGATAAACAATGGCCTGATTGGCACTATTTACAAAACAACAGGGAACATTTTCAGCAACTATTTCAGAAGTACTTTCATCTTGGAGATCTCTTTAATGATATGGTCATTGGAGACAGTAAGGGGAGAGTGATAGCTTCAGGGTAGAAATTTGTGGCAAACATATTAGCTAGTATGTTGATAATGTTAGCATCTGATTAGGAGGTGCCCTTACAGGTAAGTTCTGAACAGTGATGTGAATTGTTCCTTAGTTTTCTAACATACCCGAAAAAAGGACTTTAATATGCTTAGCCTAAGAATTAAGCCTATGTTCATGGGAGGCTTTGCTGGCCTTAGAAGATAATCTAAGCAGTTTCTTCCTTCTGTTGTAAACTTGATTTATATCTACTAACAACCAGGAGAGTTTCTTATTAAATTAGCTTCTGTATTTGATCCTAACTGGGGACAGCCTTATCAATTTACTTATTCAAATGAGTATAGTTGGCTACATATCCCAGATCAAGTTTGGTGTTAGCATGGGAGAATTTTGTAATTTTATTGTACAGTTGTAAACAATTTTTTTTGAAGTTTCTAAAGAGTGTAGTATTAGTAAATGTGGAACTGGATTATCTGAGGTTAAAGGTATAGGTAAAGAGTTAGTGATTAGACCTAACAAGTGAAGAATCGACCTTGGCCAAAGAGCAGGCTGAACCTGATCTTATGAGAAACAGGTCAAGGATATTTCTGTCCGGATGGATTTGAAGACAATTAGATCCAGGTTATTCTCATTCACTTGATCTAAGAAATACTGGGAATACTTAACATTAGAAGCGTAAGTACTCCAATCTATGGAAGCATTGCTGATATCACCAAGGATTAGAAATCTATTTTGGTATCATGTAGGCTACTGAGAGGCAATCTCTGCCTCATGTATAGAGCCTCACTAAATCCTATCCTGTCAGACCAGTTGCAAATTCGCAAGACTAATGGTGGCATAATCACCCATTCAAGTGATCTCAATCTTTTCTGTAACATAAATAAATCATGTTGGAGGGAGAGGTATGTATCACAGATAATTCAGCTTCTGTGGAACCATCTTCAACTCTACATAAGGTAAAGTACTATATTTAAATGCAATTTGGATGAATAGATGGGCAACCACAAACTCACCTCTGTTTCAGCACCCTTGGATAAGGACATGTAGATGTCTCAACGTATCTTTGTTGTGCCCATCTCTGAGTTATTTGTACAAAGATTATAAGGGCTAAAAACCACCATAGAAATATACGGCTAGGCTTCTTAAGATCCTGACAGATCAATAGCCTTGCAAGTACCTAAGCACCAGTGAACCATTTCTAATAAGGATGTTTTCTAGGAATAACAGGAGCTTATGATAATAATGTGGGGTCATAGAAAGAGACGTGTAACAAGCTATAAGTTCAAGGTAAGATTTATATGATGTAACCTGGAGTTCAGTGAGCTAACTTGGAGGGTCAATGGGTGTTACTTTGGAAGGGATGAAATCTCTAATGAAAATGAGATGTATGGCTATTTCAGTGGGTGTGAAGACATGATAGACACAGAACTTGGGCACAGGGGAGGTGCTCTTATTACATTTGAATGAAGTCTCAGTCATTACAAAAATGTGGACTCATTCCTGATGTGGGCATGTCTCCAGATTGGGCATTTTGCTATTATAATTCCCAGCACTGAAAAGGGCGATCTTGATGTTGTATAGCTCATGAACTAATTTATTAGGCTAGGATGTTTATATTAGGAACTCTGCCTAAAAATGGCATTATGTGGGTAGCAAAGGCTTTAACCAGTGTGTGGAAGACCTTCAATGAAATGTGTATATCGTCCTTGAAAAAACAATTAGCATTGTCCATCATCAAGTCCAAGTGAGAAACATACTGCCCCCGCCCAAATGCTATTGGCTACTTTACCAGTTGTTGAGATGAATTATCTTTTTTTCAAATCTAGGCATCATTTTCAGTGAGGGAAGAATGCCACTCAAAGTCTCATCCTTGACTGAACTATGTGTAGCACATTCCAGCACATCCTTCAGTATGTCTTTCTAAATCAAATTGGTGTTGTATCCAAGGCTCACAAGGTTAAAGCTCTTACTGTGACCTAGAGAACCTCAAACTAATCAGTGATCCAGGTACTGTAGGTGATAACGAGGTAAAGTGGAAATGAGTGGCCAACATGCGCTCACCCATCCTGGAGAAAGTGGGGCAGTTTTATCACTGCAATGCTGGCACCTATCAGAAGAGTATGTCTGTAGAACATTGCACTACTATTTATGGGGTATGTGACTGCCTTTGTCAAGCCCTTAATGGCAGCCTTCTTTGGCATGCATACAAGAACACCTACACATTGGGGAGGACTGACATGACTCAGTGTGATGCACAAGCAGATACTGTCCAAAAGAGATTGCAAATATTGTCATAATGTAAAATGCCCTAACATCTGTATCATGGATGACATGGCTTTAGAATAATTAGGGTCTTCTCTAAAGTACAGGGGGCCCTGATCTAGAATGATAAATCCAGACCTTCTGACCATTAGCATGACAGTACTGCTTAAACTATAGACCTGCTAAAGTATACATGCAACAAGCCCAAACAAACTCCACAGCTGCCTGGATGAGAGACCCTCCAGTTGGCCCTTCAACCATATAGCAGTAGAATGAATGACATATAGATTTTTGGGAAGGTGGAGAGACTGATGGTTAAAAAACATGAAGAAAAAAGCATCTTTAAAAATGAATAAAATTAATTAAGAATGGATTTCCAAGATGGCTGCACACAGATAAACAGCTTAATCTCAGCTCTCACAGTGTGGAATAAGAAACTGAGTGATAAGGGCAAGTAATTCTTCCAGTTTTAGTAAAATTCAGTTAAATGCTAGTAATCACCCAGCCTGGATGCCAACAAAGAAAAAACTTAGGAAGCCTGTAAGAAAATCAACTAGAAAAGGTGAAGAGAAAAGACTGACTGGGAAGAATCTTGCAGCTGTTAAGCAAAAAGCAGTTCAGTGTCTAGCTTGGTACAGGAGATGGATTCTAGCAATTTAGAGGAAAAATAAATCAAATGTGCTCAGAGCTGATTAAAATAAACGAAGCATTGCAGGAGAATATCAACTAAAAAAGGCTGGAAAATTGAAGAAGCTTTAAGCAGCTATTCATATGAACTGATAAAACTGCAAAGATCAGAAATCAAAATAAAGAATTGACTGGCTGAGTATGAAACTTCGCAAGAAGAGCTATTTTAAAAAAATTATAGCATTAGAGGACAGAGCATGCAGATAAAACCTGAGATTTTTCTGATGTACCAGTGAAACTGGAATGAACAGAAAGCACAAATAATCAACTGGACTTGTATTCCATAACAGGATTTGTTAAAAGAAAGGGCCCATTGTGTGCATGTTTCCAATCTGGCCATGAGAAAGCAACCAAGACCTCTATTAGCAAATATGCAATCTTACAAGTATAAAAAGTTGATCCTGGCAAAACTGAAAATTGGAGAAGTAGTGCATTTGTTTGTAAAATGATTATTCACTGTACACCAGGCAGAAAATAAGTAAATGTATATTAGCAATCAGGGAATGTTGAGAGGCAGGTGTGAGATTCAAGCTGCTGTATTCAGCTGACTTCAGAATATTTTTTCCTGGAGGATCAAAGATATTTGTGATGTTGAACAGGCTAAGGAGGAAATATAGACATTTGTTAAACAAAATATGAGCCATCAAACAGAAAGAGACTCTGCTTCTCATTCTTCTGATAATAAAACTCATAGAGACTTTGCCAGTGGAATCCTTTCAAATATTCCAAAGGAAAAAGCTTGAGAGACAAAAAAAAAAAAAAAACAAAAAAAACAGAAAACAAATGCATAAGTTAACTAGAATTGGGAGTACCTTGTACTTGGACCCAAATCTGAGGTTGGAAGATGGAGAAGAACAGGAAGAAGACCAGCAACACTGGAATTTGTAAGTAAATGTGAGACTATAAAGCACTGACCACATTTGTGAAATATGGCTCTACAAAAAAAAGTGTCTGAGGAAGACTACAATTTTGTTGAATTTGTTAAAGTTATGTGTGGACTGAATAGCATATACCTCCCTTCATGTCATTAATGTTTGGGAGGAGAGTAAAAAGAAAAAGAAACTGTAAGTGAAACAATTTTTGTTCTTAACAGCATTTGTATAAAACATTTCATGATATATGTTGCATGTCATACAGTAAAACAGATCTGTGCCATATGTAAAGGGTACCAAAAAACATTCTTAAGTTAATATACTGTAATTTTGGGCTGTTGGGATGGGGAATAGGGTTTAAAAGTGCACTGATCATAATATATGCAGAGCTGAGTTGTTTTTACTTACTTTTGCATAGGTTAATGTCTGGATAAATGGCCTTGGCTTAATTTATGTTTTCTGTTTAGGCATGCAGTCTTTTAAAATAAGAGAACACTGTGAATGCAGTGAAAAGTTCATTTAACAAATAAATGTTCAGTATGAGTTGAGAAGTTAGCAGCTGAGGGCAGTAGTACATTATGTTCTTATTCCAGGAAGATAAGTTGACTACTGGTGCAGGCAACACATTTTGAAGCTGAACATTGTTTGATAAGTGAAACATAACATTTAAAGATACAAGGGCAAGCAACTCAGAAACAATGTTTGAAATTATTGGACGTGAATAAGAGATAGCAGCTTTCCTGGTACCTGAATACTTCAATGTGTTTAAAAGAACAGTGCATAATTTAGTTTTATTTAAATATAGCCAGTATGCTTTCTCTTAAGGCTAAAAGTTAATATTTTCTGAAAGCATGCAACTTGTTTTTCATATCTGGGAAGGAAATGCAGACAAGACAACACCTAAAAGCAATTAATGTAAGCAGTAGCACAGGCTGTAACATGTGCCTTAGCATGGATAACCTTAATTTTAGCTTAGGTAATTCTTGTGGGTGCAGTTGTCAGTTTGCGACAATTGCTCTTATTTGGAGGGTTAAACTTCATTATTTAATGGTGCATGTAGTTTTATATGTCTGTTTTAAGTTAATAGGTTATAGGGGTGTTATGGGGACTTGTTTGAAAGTACTCATAAAAAAGTCTTGAAAATGTGACACTGATAAGAATTGAGGCAATCAGGTTTCTGACTACTAATGTAGGTAAATATTTGAGCATTTGAAAATAATGGTGAAGCCTGCTTATATTCCAGCTGCACAGGATGAACATGGATCTATAACAAAAGAAATTAAAAGGCAGAGTTACCATCATATGTTGAATACTAAAAGGATAATAGCATCTCAGTAAAAGGCACCAAGAAAAGTAGCAATATGTAATCAATGCCTCTATAATGCAAAACAGCAGAACCGAAAGGCACATAGAGTATGAACAGTTTGAAATATGCATTCAAACTTCCAAACAGTTGTGCACCAAATACACCAGGGACATTCCCTGGGGATCAGAAAGGCTTATTGTGATGTAAAAGCCTTAATGTGGAAGGTTTCAATGTCATAGTAAGCCTCACTAATTCAAAGATCATGCTCACAATACTGTTTTACACTGGTAAAGACTGTAGTACTGTTTTCAACTGGCAAAGACTCTAGTACAGAGGGTGGTCTTGCTGACAAACTTCAAAGGCAAATGCTGCAGTCTAGTAGGAATTTTTAATGCAAATTATTCATGTGTTTTCCTCGGAAATGTCATTGGTGGTAGATTAACATGTTAGAGTGATTCAACCACTCTCCCAAGTTAATTATTTCTCTAGGAAGAAACAAATAAATGCTGTCTTTAGATGGAGTTTACCAATTCAATACCATAAGGATTGTCTTGGTTTAGTCCACAAGTATAAGTAGGTATAGCAAAGGCACAAATGTGCATGTGTGTAAATGTGTGTTTATTTGCACGTGTGTGTGTGTGTGTGTTTGTGTGTACATGCTGGAAGGGGCAGCCGTGCTACTACAATGTATGGTCTAGTAAGGAGAACTCGCCTAGTAGACTACTAGGCATAAGCCATGCCGTTACTTATGACTCTGTGTTCAATTTACCTTTTCACATCACTTTCATCTTGGTATCTTCTGTTTTCTCATAACTCCTGCACTACAAGAATTGTCACACGATTATGTCATTCATATTTTGGTTAATCTGTTGGGTAGGATTCAGAAAAAGTTAGGACAATGGATAACATGGAATAGTGTGGTGAGATGCAATGGACTGGGTGGAGCCCATTCATAGAAATGCATAGGCATAGAATACTGCAGAATATCCAGATTTTTCCCTGATATTTTTGGTCTGCTTGTAAAATTTTGTTGTTTACTGGCAAATTGTTGAAGAGTGTTGTCACTAAATAATAACAGACATTGGACATTCAAACTTCATTTTCTTCAAAGAAATACATGATAATGCAAAGCAATTTATTCTAGCAATTTTGTAAATTGATAATATCAATATTTAAAGTAGTCCTTTGTCCTTTCATTATTTTTTACTTTGTCACCGTTTCTTGTCCTGAAAGTTTCAGACATTTGTACAGCAGGGAGACAAAGTAGATTGCAGAAGCCTGTCACTATCCTGAGAAGGTACTAAGTGATCCTATCAGTATCACCTACTTTGGTAAACAATGCTCTTATGGGTACAGTGACCTACAGAAGAGCAAAACTGACCTTCTCAACCAATCCCTGATGTCCTGGCACTATCCTGAGAAGGTACTAAGTGATCCCATCAGTATCACCTGCTTTGTAAACAATGCTCTTATGGATACAGGGACGTACAGATGAGCCACACGGACCTTCTCAATCAATGGTAAGAAGTTAGCACAGGAATCCTAGGTACTACTGTGAGTGTGACTACCCGATTATTGCTTTTGCAAAAGTAGGCCAGACTGTACATCATTATGCACTTACTGATGTCCTTAGTCATGCAGCTTTTTTTTTTCATTTTTCATTTATCTTCTCTGTTTCTCACCACTTGACCAGATATGGGAAAACAGGCTAAATTGCCAGAAGAGGCAAAAAAGCCTCTCCAGACATTTAGGGTAGATATATAGAGTTGCTTTCTTTCCTTTATATCCCCG
>NC_056731.1:1232259440-1232279440 GCF_019279795.1 Protopterus annectens | reverse complement strand
CTGGCCATGGCACATATAGGCACATTTATGTTCAGACATGAGATAAATAGCAGGGTTTAATGTCAAAACAGGCACATCACAGTCTTTCAATGATAGATGTTTTGTTTCACCTTGACCACTATCTTCACAATATTCCCCTTTTTGCCCTGCCTGGGAACAGTGTCAATGAAATGTTCAAATGCTTTCCTTCCTTCCTTAAACTAATATACTTCTAACTTTTCTGGAGGGTCTTCTGTGTGGAGTCTGCATGTCCTCCCCGCGGTCGAGTGACATCTAAAGACTTGCAGGTAGGTGCATACGTGAATGGGTGTGTCTTCTTTGAAGGCTGGCTGGCAATTCGGCACCATAAAAATCCACTGCCAATCATTAGCGGACCTTAGTTCAGCTGTGGCGACCCCTAACCGGGAAAAGCCAAAAGACTTTTTTAAGAATGCTGATTAGTGTACAGTCTGGGGCGCTATTTTTCTTATCTAGTGATATCTAAAAGATACATTGTTACTTAAAGAGAATAAGCTGACAAAGGACTTTAGCACTATCGAGTATGAGGTCAGGTTTTGGTAAACAGAAATATATTAGGCACATCTTTCTGAATACCAACATTTTTGAAGTGGTTGAGAAAATTAAGTACCATGAAATAAATACTAGTAATAAATTGTACTTTATGCAGACTCATGTATCTATAATATGCAGTGGAATTACTCTATAAACCCAGTTAATCATACACCCAGTACTAGAATATAATGTTTCTTTTTTGTATATACACATGATCTGAAATAAATGTGACAGTTTTTGGGAAAAAAAGAGGTTTTAGAGGGGAAAGGGGAAATGTGGTCCTTTGGGATATTCCCTATGGTTCAAAGCTAAAACAAATCAGTATTTATTACTTTATTATTAGAGGTAGGCTTCAATTAGCTAATAAATTATTTCAGGATAAGTAACTGAGGTGTGGTTTGGATAGGACTTATGACAATTTTTAGAACACAGAGGCATGATTCAGGCCAATTGAAGAGTCTCCTGTAAATAAATTCCAAAACAGACCTTTCTGGCAATAAATTATTTCAAAACTTTAAAACAAATTGCCCTCTGAAATTAAATTGCTTATAATTTTTCTCTATTTAAAACCATGTTCAGCAAATAAATGCTGATTTGTAAATAAAATTTTAATATCAGGAAGTCTATGTTCCTTGATGAACATCAGACTTCAACATGGATTTATTTATTGCCATTTGTTAACTAGTTAGTGGGCTGCTCATTTGGCTCTTTTAAGCTATGAGCCAGGCTCCAATGAGCAGCAGACAATAAGTATACCAGATATGACAGATCTACACTTTAAGACATTAATTGGACAATTAAACACCCTGCATAGACATAATACACACAGCAGAAAGGCAAAAGAGTGGCTGTCATGTTTGTGTTACACAGATATTTATACACTATTATTATTTTTTCAGGAGGTTTTGAGTAATATCACATATACTGTAAATAGTAATTAGTGAGGCATTTAGTTGCATTGCAAATTAATCTATACCACAATTTCATCAGTGTTTAAATGATAGTTTGAACATTTATACTGTGCGGCTAGCCCCGTGTCAGGATTCTTTGAAATGAATGTTTTGAAATCACCTCAGATGCTCACTGTGTACAGGTCACTTTTTTTATTTAATGTGAGCTACAACATGCCTTTGTCCCAAACCTTAGGTCACATGACTTCTGAGCAGTGGTAAAACTCTTTTTTTTTCATTCAGTAACACATAATGTGACACTATCTTCATTAATAGGTTCATAGGTTCATAGGTTTATACTAGGCTATCTGCCCTAAGGCATTTATAAGCCTAGCCCAAAGTTTTGTGGCTTACGCCACCCCTTATGTTAGAAATAATGTGCCCATTAGTTTGTTGTGCCTCTGTCCAGCAGTGACACAGAGATGATTCCCGGGGTAAACCTACGATCTCCCATCCACCGGTCAAGATTTCTCTTGAACAGAGCCAGCGAGGTGCTCTGCCTCACATGGACCGGGATTTTATTCCACAGCATGGGGAGTCTCTGGGTGATAAATATATCCCTCTAGCACATCCTATTTATATCCGTGCTAAGGTTTAAGTCACTTGCTCTAGTGGTTCTGGTGGATTTGGATTTTTTGAGGTGGAGCATGTCCATTAATTCCGGGTTGGTCATGGCCTTGTATGTCAGGCACAGGTCACCTCTGAGCAGATGGTATGCAACTGAATAGAGTTGGAGTTTCTTCAGTCTGGCAGTATATGACAGGTTTTGGAGTCCCTTTATCCTTTTGGTGAGGAACTTTTGGGGTCTCTCCAATTGCTGCAGGTGTCGGGTGAGATACATCCCGAATGGGGCATTGTACTCGATCATTGGTCTGATAAGTGAAGAGTACAGGGGAACAATGACCTCACTTGATCTGGATGTGAATCCCTTCATGATCAGATGGGCAATGTAGAAGGTCCTTCGAACCACTTTAGCAGCGTGAGTGTCAAACGAGAGGCCACTGTCAACCTGGGTACCCAGGTCCCTGATAACCTCTTCTGTGCTTAGTGGGTTGCCACCTATATGGTAGCTTGGGGTTACCTTGTTTTTCCCGAAGGGTATGACTATACACTTTTTTGCGTTTAACTTCAGGCCATGGCTCTGGCACCAGCTATCAGTTTCCGTGAGACCCCTCTGAAGGATGCCTGTGTCCGATGTACTATCCACTATGGCACCCAGTTTGCAGTCATCCGCAAACTTTGTCAGCCATAGTCCTCCTATGTTTGCCTGTACTTCTGAGAAGTAGATGCCGAACAATAGGGGGCCAAGGACTGAGCCCTGTGGGACACCACTTGTAACCGGCTTGGAGTCTGACATGGCTCCAGCAACTCTAACCCTGTGGGTTCTGTCCTTTAGCCAGTTTGCAACCCATCTTGTGACATATGGGTTTACATTTAAGCTGGTAAGTTTCTCTATGATACCTGAGTGGGGTATTGTGTCAAAAGCTTTTGCAAGGTCAAGGTAGGCAGTATGGACTGCCTTTCCCTCATCAATGGCCTTGGTAACTGTTTCGAAGAAGTCGACCAGGTTCAAAAGGCAAGATCTGCCCTTGACAAAGCCAAACTGGGTTGGGTCCAAGGTCTGCAAGTCCCCTATGTCCTTGTTTATGAGTTCCATTATGATCCTCTCCATAGCTTTGCAGACCAGGCTTGTTAAGCTTATGGGGCGGTAATTACCAGGGTCCATAGAGGCACCACCTTTGTGGAGTGGGACCACAGTTGCCGTACGCCACTCCTTGGGCACATATCCTGTGGTAAGGCTAAGATTAAACAGCCGCCTTATGTGCGGGTTTAGTTCTTCATTGAGTTCATGTAGCACACAGCCGGGGACACCATCTGGTCCCATTGATGCTGTGTTTTTAGCTTTAGAGAGAGCAGCTTTCACCTGCGCATTTGAGATGTCTGGGAGGCTACACTCTGTTGAGATAGTTATCTCTCCTTTTGGGGGGGAGAGGGGGGTGAAGTTTGCGCTGAACCTGTCTGCCAGTATGTTGGCAATGTCTGTGGGCTCAGTGATTTTTGTATCATTTTGGACTAATTCTGAGCATATCTGGGAGTTTCCACCCAGGTTTCTGACATAGCTGAAGAAGGCCTTATGAGTGTCTTTTGAATCTATGGCAATTTTTTTCTCAAAGTTGGCCTTTGATGATTTTATGAGGGATCGTAGTTTCTTGCTAGTACTGATCAAAGATGCCTTCCCTTTTTGGGATTTTGCTCTATCATGTAATAGCTTTCTCCTCTTATTGTAAAGTTTGTTTATGTCTGGGATCCACCAGACTGGACGTTTGCCCTTGGTGGAAAGAGTCTTGGTTTTATTTGGGATTGCCTGATCCATGCAGTCCTGAAGGTGTTCATAGAAGGCATTTGTAAGGGCTTCCAAAGCTTTGGTTGTGGTTTCCATTGGCTCAGGGGCCTTGAAGGATACCACACCTGTCTTGAGTAGTGTGAAGTTTGCTTTAGAGAAGTTCTTCACTGTGGTCTTTTTTGTTTGGGGTGGGGGCGGGATGTGGATTTCTAGTGAGATTAGTTTATGATCTGATCTCACCAAAGAGGGATATACTTCCGGTGTGGAGGATTTTGTCCCCATGTTTGTGATGATGAGATCTAGTATATTTTCTCCTCTTGTGGGGACGGTGACTAGTTGTTCCATGGCATTTGAATTTATGAACTCCAGGAACCTTTGGGCTAGAAAGTTGGGGCTGGAGTAATATTCCCAGTCTATATTTGGGTAGTTGAAGTCACCCAATATGATGGTGTTTGGTGATACATTTATACCCTCCAGTGTCTTCAGGAAGGCTGTGTGGGTTTCCTGAGTTTGAGAGGGTGGCCTGTAGCATGCTACAAATTGTAGAGCAGTTTTGCCTATGGTTAATTGCACCTGGATGGTTTCCGATGCTTCATGCGTAGCCACCAACCTGGAGGTGTGGGTATCCTTGATGAATATGGATACACCCCCTCCTTTTGTGGTATGGTCCGGGTTTTGGGGCCGGAACGCATGATATGAGGTAAAACCTGATAGTGCCGGGGTGCTCTCAGGAGCCTTGAACCAGGTTTCAGTCACAGCACAGACATCGATGTTCTCCATACTGAGAAGGGCCTCGAGTGCGTGCATTTTGAGATTTAGACTTCTGGCATTGAGCAGCATTACCCTTAGTTTCTTCCTGTTTTTGTTTTCTATGGTGGTAGGTTTAGAATTTGAGCCTTGCCTAAAAAAGGCACTATGAGGGTGGCAAGAGCCTTAGCCAATATCCGGAATCCCAGGGGTGACAGGTGCAAGCCGTCCCTTGCGAAGCAGCATGGCTTGTCAAGCATGTCATCCCAAGCAGACAGACACTGGATCCCCTTTGAATGACACCAGAAATTAAGCCAATTGTTAAAGCTGATCATCTTGTCACTATATTGTGGCATCATTCTTGGTGAAGGAAGGATACTGCTCAGGATCAGGGTCATACCTGCCTGGGCTACATAATCAAAGAGCTCCTCTATGTCTCTTTTCATGTAGTCCAGGGAGGTACGTCTCAGGTCGTTCACACCAGCATGGACAATGACTGTGTCATACTTGTACTTGCCGTGGAGTGACCTGAGTGCTTGTGTTATGTGGCGGATTCTAGTGCCCGATAGGCAGCTTACCATGACCTTCTCCTTGTTCAGCCTGGTGAGTGGGACGTCAATGTGTCTGACTATGGAGTCACCTATGACAAGTATGTTTGGTGTTGTATTTGGCCTTAAGGGCAGTGACTGCTTTGCACACTGATTTTTTTTTTATGTGTTGTTTGTGTGGTGTCTTGAGTTTGCAGTTGCTTGGGTGTCTGCTTTGGAGGCCTTTGCTGTTTAGGTAAATTTTTACTCAGAGCCTCCGAGTATGTCTTAGTGTGTTTATGTGTTTGAATCAGTGGTGTGGTTGAGTTATGTGAGACTTGTATTGTGGTGTGTGTAGTTGCCTTCTCCTCCTGCCTGGTCTTGCCAGTCCTGAGTTGAGAGAGCTCAGCCTCCAGTTTGGCTAAATAGCTGCATCTCTCGCAAGTGTTAGTGTTATGTGGGAGGAGGAGAGGGTTGTCCATGTACATGAGGCAATTGTAACATTGCCTCAGAATTCCCAGATTCACCAACTGGGCAGGAGAGGACGCCAGCATCTGACCCTTCGACATGCTAGAAAGAATTATGAGTTGGTATGAGACAGAAAAGTAGAGGGCTTAGCAGGGAAGTGGGCACTCCTGGGGAGTTTTGCAAGTGAGGGATTTGTATAATATAGGAGTGCTTGACCTGCAAAGAAAATGCTTATAAGACAAGGGATATGCTTTTAAGACAAGTGCTGAGCTTTTTGAGAAGAAAAAGCAATTAGGAACAAGTGCTGCGCTTTTTAGTGAAGGTGTAAACTGTTTAGGTTCCTAACAGAGCAGTTCTAAGGGAAAAATTAAAGAACAGACTTTATGGAGCCAGAAAAAGTTTAACCTTGTTAACAGGGGCTGGAAAGAAGCAGGAATAGACCCAACACGGACAATAAAACTACAGTTTCAAGTCAGTAACCACTCCTATGGGGGGCAGGGAAGCTGCTCAATGTTATTCACTGCCACTGATCAACAGAGAGACTTTCCTTTAGCCCAAGCAAAAATTGCCTCACAGAAACTTACAAACAGTTCAGGAAACAGCAAGCCTGTAACTGAACTTTTTTAAATCTCAGAAAAGTGGGAAAAAAGCAAGATTTTTTTTGTTTGTTTTTTCAGAGATAGCAGAGGTTCACAGGTAATATCAAGTTATAACAGTGCAGTAAATGACCCCACACAAGAGTGCTAGGTCAAGGACAGAAAATATGCAAGTTTTGAGAAAAAACGATTTAAAATTAAGTGCAAACAGGAAATTCAGTAAACAACTTTTGGTTGTGCTCTAAATACAGCTACTAATGCAGAAATCAAGTTTAACAAGCCAGAAAATGCTCAAACTAGGCAGCTATGCAGAAAAACTTAGCAAATAAACAGAGAAAAAATACTTAAAATCTCAAAAGTGGCTCCCTTCTTCTCTCAGCGTTTTCTCCTCTTGGTGGGTGCTTTACCAACAGCCAACAATTCTGAAAAGACGCCAAAACCACGAGGCAACTAGGTTTTAAGAGAGGAAGATGAAGGAGTTTTGGAAATAAGCCCTGTTGGCCAATAAAACTACAGTTTCAAGTCAGTAACCACTCCTACGGGGGGCAGGGAAGCTGCTCAATGTTATTCACTGCCACTGATCAACAGAGAGACTTTCCTTTAGCCCAAGCAAAAATTGCCTCACAGAAACTTACAAACAGTTCAGGAAACAGCAAGCCTGTAACTGAACTTTTTTAAATCTCAGAAAAGTGGGAAAAAAGCAAGATTTTTTTTTTTTTCAGAGATAGCAGAGGTTCACAGGTAATATCAAGTTATAACAGTGCAGTAAATGACCCCACACAAGAGTGCTAGGTCAAGGACAGAAAATATGAAAGTTTTGAGAAAAAAACGATTTAAAATTAAGTGCAAACAGGAAATTCAGTAAACAACTTTTGGTTGTGCTCTAAATACAGCTACTAATGCAGAAATCAAGTTTAACAAGCCAGAAAATGCTCAAACTAGGCAGCTATGCAGAAAAACTTAGCAAATAAACAGAGAAAAAATACTTAAAATCTCAAAAGTGGCTCCCTTCTTCTCTCAGCGTTTTCTCCTCTTGGTGGGTGCTTTACCAACAGCCAACAATTCTGAAAAGACGCCAAAACCACGAGGCAACTAGGTTTTAAGAGAGGAAGATGAAGGAGTTTTGGAAATGACCCCTGTTGGCCAATAAAACTACAGTTTCAAGTCAGTAACCACTCCTACGGGGGGCAGGGAAGCTGCTCAATGTTATTCACTGCCACTGATCAACAGAGAGACTTTCCTTTAGCCCAAGCAAAAATGGCCTCACAGAAACTTACAAACAGTTCAGGAAACAGCAAGCCTGTAACTGAACTTTTTTAAATCTCAGAAAAGTGGGAAAAAAGCAAGATTTTTTTTTTTGTTTTTTCAGAGATAGCAGAGGTTCACAGGTAATATCAAGTTATAACAGTGCAGTAAATGACCCCACACAAGAGTGCTAGGTCAAGGACAGAAAATATGCAAGTTTTGAGAAAAAACGATTTAAAATTAAGTGCAAACAGGAAATTCAGTAAACAACTTTTGGTTGTGCTCTAAATACAGCTACTAATGCAGAAATCAAGTTTAACAAGCCAGAAAATGCTCAAACTAGGCAGCTATGCAGAAAAACTTAGCAAATAAACAGAGAAAAAATACTTAAAATCTCAAAAGTGGCTCCCTTCTTCTCTCAAAGTGTTTTCTCCTCTTGGTGGGTGCTTCACCAACATCCAACAAGCCTGAAAAGATGCCAAAACCACGAGGCAACTAGGTTTTAAGAGAGGAAGATGAAGGAGTTTTGGAAATGACCCCTGTTGGCCAATAAAACTACAGTTTCAAGTCAATAACCACTCCTACGGGGGGCAGGGAAGCCCCCACCCAAAGCCTCTTGAAAGTCCTTCTCACACCTATAATTGCATGCCATGGTAATGCTACTTCTAATACTCATGTGTAACTTTGTTTTGCTTTCTTTTTTGTCATGAAATGGTTTACCTCCTGTACTGCATACTTGACACATCAAACACACACACACACACACACACACACACACACACACACACACATTCATACTACACCTGTCTTTAATTACATGCCAACAATTTCATGAGTGTATTCACTGATACTGGGCTGAATTTTAACAAAACAAACTATTACAAAATAATTTCAAAACTCTCCTCATTATTTGACTAAATCAAACTTGGCCTTGGATGATACAGTGTTTACATACAAATTCAACCTTCTATGTAATACACATAGACTTTCAAAATAAGGCTTGGCAGTTATTTGGTTTAACCTAAACTATAGTTCTAATAAATCACAACTAGTGTGTTTATATTCTGTAATCCAGAGGTACGACGTAGCTGTTTAGCAGCGGCATCAAGACCTTGTATTTTTGTCACTGAAGATATTTATACTGATGCTAATTCAAACTATCATGCTGTCATCTCAGTGTGACACCACAGTAGCCAATACCTCGTTTGTCAGTTACACCTGCATCGTAAATATACTCATTTTGTTTATGTCCCTCTATTGTCTTCTAAGTACCATATAAGATTGCTTAAAGACATATATTTCTGTAAAATGCATTAATGTATTTATACCTTTTCAATAAAACTAGCCTAGGCATGCATTTACTTTCTTACTTATTTTTTTTATTTTATTATTGTTATTTTGATATATTGACATTAACAAGTTCACTCAACTGGTTAGAAGTAATTTTCACAAGAGGTCTGAAAAAATATACTTTATTACAAATATTTAGGAAGATTTTTTTTTTAAAAGTCGTTATATAGTTAAGGACATATGATGTTGAATATAACATACACTACCAGGTGCATTCTTAAAAACATAAAAATAAACACCTAGGCTATAGAAATAAATATATGAATTACTAAGCACTGTCAATGTTAACTTGAAATGAACGTACAAATATCTTGTGAGTACCGCCAGCACTTGCAGTGATAAGTGCTATTACATCATTACGATCATTCAGGACAAACATACAGGAAAGGCGCGGTCATTGTTAGAGTCCATTGTCCATCGATATGAATCATCCACAGAATTATTGGTTGGGAAACCTTAATATGAAAATAGATATTCTTTGAGACAAGATTGGCCTGCTGTGGGCTAGGACATAAGAAGAAGTAAGGGCTAACTAATTAGATGATACCACATTGACAGATTTTCTGGGTCTATATTAGAACACCAAACGTTCAAAATTTCGAGTGTTCTAATATCGACCCATTTTCAGCTGAAAATATCGAAGAAACAGAAAAACAAATTTTTTCCTAGGGAAAGAATTCATTTGTCTGTTTCCATTGCTTCAGTATTTTCAGTGCTGTGGTTGAAAGTTACAGGTCGGGTTCAGGTAAGTGTGCAATTGTGTTGACGTGAGGGTTAGGGCGGATTAGGTGAGTTAGGGTTAGGGTGCGGGTCAGGTAAGTGTGCTATTGTATGGACGTGAGGGTTAGGGCGAGGTAGGTGAGTTAGGGTTAGGGCATGAGTCAGGTGACTGTACGATAGTGACGGACATTAGGGTTAGGGTATGGATTAAGGTAAGTGGATAGTTAGTGGTGTATGTATAGTTTAGTGCACGGTTAGGTGTAAGATTTTAGGTGTATGTGTGTGGATTGCTGTTTGTTTGGTGTGCTTGTGTTGTGTGTATGTGTTTTGAAACAGCAAACTTTTTCCTAGGAAAAAATTTGCTGTCCTGTATGTTTGATGTTTTAAATTTTCGATTCATAGGGTTCAATATTAGAACACTCTAAATTTTGAATGTTCGGTGTTCTAATATAGACACGATTTTCTGAGCAATCCAAATACTCTGCACCTACCATTTGAATTTGTTTGGCATAAACATGTTTGTAGGCATTTTTTCCACACTGTTTGAAAACAATTTTCAAATAAATCATGTGCATTTCTTGTTTTTGTCATACCCTCCATGTAGTGATATGTGGATCTGGTCTCTCTTGCATGGTCAAACCAGTTCACTATGAGTAAACTGCAAGAGGAAAATTTGATTCTTTCTAGAACAACTGGTCAGATAAGTAGTTATTACTGAGTCAGAAGGATGATATCTGTAGCTAGGCAACTGGATTTATCAACAGCCATTGTGCTGTTGGAAACAATATGGGTAATGTCTGGGTTGTGGTACTCCAAAGTAGGCATTTCACTACATTCTGAGTAATTGACACAGAAACATATATGGTTTACGGTACAGATTTCAATACACAGGTCATATGAGCAGCACACTGCATATGGCTATCTCCACTGACACCTTAAATCCTTGGACTGTATGGCAGGAGCACAGTAGCCTATGAACCCCATAACCATTAAAAGCAGAGCATATGGATGTAAGGATGTCATGAATGCTAGAGAGCATGAGTAATGTCGATACATTGTAGTGAAAAGGCTCTGCAGTTGCTTCAAATTTAGAGATAAATATAGGGGTGCCACTAGAAACACACTGTTTGACCATACAGAGAGAAGCACTGGGGCCAGCTATGTAGACTGCAGTAATGGTGCAGAGGATGTCATGTTGTGCAAGCAGAATTGTTAAAAATCCAGCGACTAATGCAAGAAAAGTGAGGATTTGTGTTAGGATAATAAAGAATTGTAGCCTTTGCATCTAAATAATACATGCTGCTATAGGCAGCACTATGGAGACATACTCCTTGCATCTCTTCACACAACACAAGACCACATGCACAGAGAACCATGTGTGCGTTTGTGTGTGTGTTGTATGTTTGTGTTTCCTACTTTAATACTGTGAACATGATATAGTATAACACTAGTTTATAATATAGTATCTTGTGCATCCTCTGCAGGTATAATGCTGTTTTTATTGATGCTTTTAGGGTATGGACAGTGTTTTTATTTGGGGGTGCATACTCACACACACACACACACACACACACACACACACACACACACACACACACACACACACACACACACAAACATGTGCACGCAAAGATATGCAAATATCTTTTTATTTCTGTGTGTACATCTTAGTGGTTCACTATTCATACCTGTGGAACAACCTGAAAGCTACAGTATTATAGATGAGATTCCTGTTTTTTAGGATTGTAAACTTATTTCATGATATGTATGTACTAAGTCCGGCTATTGGACCATTGCATCATAGCAGGCACCATCATCATCTCATTAGCCACTTCTGCTCTACAGCTGATTTTGTATCAGTGCTTCACTACAAAATCTCATTGGCCTATCTTATGGAATGTTGAAGAGTGTTAGTCATTCAAGATGCTACATAATGCTTTTCCTCCTCAACAGTCGCAGTAGATTCTAACATCAGCATAACATAGCTTGCTTCAGAATCAAACTTGGTATATATATATATATATATATATATATATATATATATATATATATATATATGAATACAGATGTGTAATATGCAAATGTCTGAGTGTTCAACTATACAGAAAAATATGTGTGTGTTTAAGTGCTCAAGGTTTGCCTTGTCCTTTTGGCAGTTATACTGAAACACTGGTAATACTTCTACAACTCTCAGTGACACTGGCAGAATCCCATGGCTCATTCAGAGGTGGCTAGCACCACATTTCAGTGTCACAAGAGGAGAACATCATAGTACTCTGTATTGCCATCTGCAGGTTACAGCATCAACTTTATTTCTGTAGTCTTGCTCATTTGCAAAAGTTTAATGCACTGTCAGACAACTCATATGGTATCATATTTTGGATATAGCCCCACTGCTATGTTACTTCTGAATAATATCCATATTTAGTCTTTTTTGCACATTTTACAGAGCCTTAACCCATCGCACTGCATGGCAATATTATGTCTTCCAGTCTTATTCACTAAAAGTTACGTTTCAAGTTTTGATGAATGAAAAATGTTGTCTATAATCAACGCTTTTGTTACTTAAATCTCATTAAGCTCTATAAATTAATCCTATATCATTAATGATATTTATTTGCTAGAATTCCTGCAGTTGCAAAAAAAATGTCACTGCTGTATTTGTGAATATTTATGTCTTATGGACTTACCAAGGTTTAGCACATTTAATATTTTGCATCCTGAATGTTTCTTCTCCCCTCTCAAATAACTTAGTTTTAGAACTGGCTCAATAAAAGGAAGCTTCAGTTTTTAATGATAACATTGGCTTTGATGCAATTTCTCTAATTTGTATAGCCATACTTCTGAATTACTTCAAACATGACTGAGGAAACCACTTCCTTCATATTAAGTAACTAACTTCCAAGAGCAACTATATACAGGAGGGCTCAAATCAAACTAAATTAGTGTAATTTCTATGAATTAGTTCTCAGTAGTCCTTCAGGAAACATATAACAAATATTGGTTAAATACCAATGTTGCACTGCCTTTGTCTCACTCTGTCCCTGCCTCTCCCCCAACACACACACACACACGCACACACACACACACACACACACACACACACACACACACACACACACACACACACACACAAAATAAGTTTCTCTTTTTCTCTTATGTATCAAGATTCCTTTTCACACACAGAAAAGTCATTCTATTATTACATTGATTTTAGGTCATGCTTCCTTTTTCATGCAACCTGCCTAGTCACCTACATTAGTAATTTATCGCTGCAAAGTTGGGCATGTAATCTAATACTGCTTTATCAGCAGATGCCATCTAAACTGGTCTCTTAGCCACAAGTCAATAAATCATTGAAGTATCAATATCTTTCTGGAGTTCCTGAAAGGTAGCCTAATAGAACATCAGTTTTCTTTCTTTCTTTATTTTTTTTTCTTTTAAGTTGTCTTTTGTTTAGAGTCTGTTTTTATGGCTTACTTATTGAATTGGTGCAGTGATCTATCTCTGTTTTCTGTTTTGACATCTCTTACATCTAATAGACCATAATATTTAGATGGTAATTTTTGCGTACATTCTTCACTCTGATTATCACTGTTTTAAGTTATAAGTTGATATCTGTCCATTATTTCCATTGCTCTAAAGGTAATTTACTCAGCTGGAAGTTGTGTGAAATCATAAAGTACACTTCACAAAGAATAAGTTTTACTTCACAACTCAGTTAAAAGGACAATTACAAAATTAAAATAAATTTATGAGACAATGTAGCACTAGTAGTAGAAATGTAAAAACATTTTTGCTTATGGGGACAGGTGCTCTGTCAAACCACATCAACTTACCTGCACGAGAGCTCCGTAGCCACTGTCAGCACTAATCTGTTACAATACCATTAAAATGACCAGGTGAGCTTGACAACGTATTGTATGGAAAGTCAGTCAAAAATCTGTAAGGAATCTTCAAAAGTGAAGGCTGATGAAAATTTATTTGCCTTTCCCTCTCCTTCATATTGAATATATTCCAGCCCATCTTATGCAATTTCAGAAAGCCTTCATCTTTGCCAGTCTAATAGAGTTACTTCTGCATCCTTGTTTAAATACTTAGAAAACAAGATGACGCAGACTTCTCTCTTGTAGACCAACATTTGCATACTGTGATTTAAGTATCGTGCTAGCCTCTCACTTATTAGTGCACAGCACAAAGTAGTAGGTCATAAATACACCAACTGTAGTCATTGTCTAAGCACCTTAGACAAGTATGATCTGAGGTGAGACTGACAAATGTACAGAACCTCACACACATGCTTTCATTAAAGCTACAGTTCATATTTTTCTGAAACCTTGTCAGTGTGGCACAAATAATGTTGGATGATTAGAAATGATTTTAATAGGGTTACAGCCAAATATAATTCTTATGTCAAAACAGCAGAACCAGAGGCCTCACCTCTAGCCTTATCATCTCCTCCATTCTCACTTAGTACTTCATAACATTTCCATAACAAAAAAAAATAAAAAAATAAAATTCAAAGGATGCCAATTTTTTTCCAGAATGATGGCTTTGAATTTCCTTCATTTGTTTTGTTCACTTACTAATTCAAGGTTATAGGAACATGTTGATGTTTAACATTGTAAACACCAGTGAAGCCATTCACATTCCTCATTTATTTGTGGATGCATAGCACAAGGTGTGTAAAGTGTAACTGCATTGAAGCTTTTGATATGTTTTTGTTTTCCTCATAGGTATACCTCCCATGGTGTTCCAATGAAAATGACATAAGCTGCTTTGTATCAATCACTTCTTTGCATTGAAATAATCCAGTTTTCATGAAAACTGGATAATGGTAACATGCAGAAAGCAAAGACTGCTTTCACTTATTTCAACAGAATATGAAATATACCTCCAGAATCAACAAACTTTGGATAAGCAAGAAATAATGCCTGACAGGATAGGCATCACAGGAATATAACATACCACTCTGGGGTGCTGTGAGGTGTGACACCACAGACCACAGGATTCCAATTTTAAGAATTTAGGAAAATAGAATTTACTACTACATTTGAGGGAGTAGTCTGGGACTGAAAGAGCTAATTAGGATTTGGGAGAATAGTGGAAAATCTTAGTGAAGATTTTCATCTGTATAGAATAAATAGAGAATACCACTGTTATAAATCTTATTTATTTATTTATTGTTTATTTATTTAATTATTGACATTTGTTGACCAGGAACATCCACTGGGTCAGAAACCCATTTTCAGTGGAGGCCTGAGGAGAAAACCTCCACAATGAGTAAAATAACAACATCAGATTACAGAAGATATGTAGTTATACAACTTTAGAAAGAAAGACTTTAAACTATATAAAAATATAGACAACGATTATCACATCACAGCAAACTTTTTTACAAATACTGTAGTACCTTCTATTTAACACAGAGGTGAAAGTAAAGATATCTTGTAGGAAAAAAAAAGAAATTATATTTAATTAAGTTTAAGTACTTTGCCTAAAAACTGAGGTATACACTAATACCCACTCACTATACTTTTTCACCAGGGAATGAGTTAGGGAGAAATAGTAGGTGGATTGGTCGTGAGTCATTGGTTATAACTTTGGATAGAGGGAGTAATAAGATTATGGGGGTCTGGTATTAAGGGAGCAAGAACATGTGGGGTTAAGTTAGTAGCTTTTTAGTGAGGATTTAAAAGCATTAAGGGAATCTAACAAAGTAATAGATGTTGGTAGAGCATTTCATAATTTAGCTATGAAATAGGAATATAGGCTTTGTCCTGCTCTTTTGTTTGTTTTTGATATGATCAGAAGCTGCTTATTTGTGGACCATAGATTTCTAGAGGGGAAATAGGGTTGAAGGGTTGACAGTAGAGAGGGGCATTTCTCTGAGTTATATACTAGCTTGTGATCCAGAGTTAGCTGGGTGTAAATGTGGTATTGGGAAAATTCCTACCGATTGAGCACTTTGATAGCTTGGCAATGACAGGTACGGTGTTGCAACCTTGAGGCAAAGTTTGCAATTTTGTAGTAACAGCATTGTAGTTTATTAAAGAGGGAGGAGTGAAGGTTTGTGAAGATGGGAGTACTGTAAAAGAGGGATGGAAATAGTAAAGACTTGGCCAGCTTGATTTTTGTGGGTCCATCCATGTATTTTTGATGTCTGCAGAGTTTACCTATTTTAAAGTGAGTTTGTTTTATAGTGTTAAGAATGTGTTGCTCATAGGAGAGTTTATCGTCTATTGTTATACCAAGTAGTTTTGCAGAATGAACAACCAGAATTTCTGTTTTATCTTGGGAGTAAATTTTAAAGTTCTGTTGGGTTGGTTTGGTGTAGAAAATAAGTAGTTTAGTTTTTAGCATTTAGAAGTAAGTGAGCGTCATTAATCCAGGTTTCAATGGATTCAAATGCTTTTTGGGTTTTTTAGGAGGTCTTGAAAGTTTTTGGAGGAGGATATGATTGTAGAGTCATGTGCATATTGGACGAGTGTGGTTTGAGAGGACCCAAATGTAAATTGTTTATGAAAATATTAAAGAGCAGCAGTCTGAGGATGGACCCTTGTGGTACTCCTATTTTATTTAGCAGACAGGTACATGTTTTGGTCTACTATTTCACTGATTATTGTCTGTTGTGTAAGTAGTTATCAACCAGGATAGCGTATGTAGGGAGCAGCCTGTTTCTGACAACTGTTGAAGTAGTTTAGTATGTGACACTGTGTCAAATGCCTTGGATAAGTCCAACAGGACTGCTGAAATTATTAGATCTGCATATAAAGCCTTGTACATGGTGAGGAGGGCAGTGGTGGTGCTATGGAATGGCCAAAAAACATGTTGTGTTGGGGCAAGGAAGTGGTTGTCCATGAGGGTGGTTGAGTAGTTGACTATATATACAATTTTCTAATATTTTGGAGAGAGGAGAACAAATAGAGATTGGTCTATAGTTGGTAAGGTCATTTGTATTACTGTATTTATGGAGTGGAGTTATAATGAAAATTTTCCAGATCTGTGTGGTGATTCCTTCAGAGATGGATCAGTTTATTAGAATACTGATGGAATATGTTATTGCGTCAGCAGCGATTTTTAAGTATTCTGAGGGGACCTTGCCAGCAGATAGGGAACAGGGTTTCAGTTTTTTTTTCAGGTTTTAGAATTAGAGAGGTGGGAACAGGTTTTAGAGAGAAACTGTGGGTTTCTGGTGTTGCTTTAGTGGTAGTTTCATGAGATGCAAGATGATTGGAAGAAGTTTGTATCGTTGCTTGCCTAATGTTTGTATTATTGGTGGTGTATGGATATGAGTTTGTAGGGGGTTCAGGATTGAGTTAAAGGATGGTATCAATAAAATGGGAGTTGAAAGTGTGGATTCTGTGTTGTGGGGTCATGTGAAGGGATGGAGATTGATTTTCACTGGTTCTCGGATTCAAGACAGAAGACACAGATTTCCAAAAATTCTTGGGTTGATTTTATGGATGGATAGTTGTTTTGAGAAATATTTTTCTTTGCTATTGATGACTAGTTTTTTGGCTTGGTTCCTGAGTTGTTTAAAGTTAGATTCATTTTTCAGTGTCTTCTTACTGTGCCAGATTTTCCAGGCTCTATCCCTAGCTAAACGTAGTAGTTTTGTAGGCTTAGTAAACCATGAAGCATAGCTAATTTTGATTATTTTTGTTCGTGTAGGGGCAAGAGAGTTATGGGTTTCTAGAAAGATTTTGTTAAAATACTTCACAGCTTCATCTAGTTGTAGAGAATGTAGAGAGCTCCAGTCACGGGCTTTTAGAATGGTATTAAATGCTGATGGGTTGTACTTAATGAGGTTTCTGGTTGTTTTGTAGATATGGGGTTCTGCTGCCTGGGTTTGGGTTCTATAGATGAAAGCAAATAGATGATCATTCACGGAATTGGGAAGGGCGTCTGAGTTAGTGAATTTGTGTGGATGTGATACAAGGATACAGTGAAGGGTTGTTTCAGGTTGTTTATTTTGTACTCTGGTGGGGTATGTGATATGTTGTGTGTATTTGTAGAGATTAATGCTATTTGTTGGGGAGTTTAATTCTAGGTTTTGCCAATTTATGTATGTATCCCTAGTATTATAGTTTCAGAGGATATATTGTGTGTTTTCCAGGAGAAGAAATCTTCAAGGGTGGGGATATTTTGCCCCGATGGAATATATAAGGAAGCAATGCAAACCTGTTTATTGTCATTTATTTGTAGTACTGCTATGACTATTTCCAGATTGTTAAAGGATGGTATGTTTTTTGTGAAAGGTGTAATAGTTAGTGAGTTGAAATAGACTAGTGCTACCCCACCACCTTTCCTTAGAGGCCTGTCTGTTCATAGTATATTATAACCTGTTGGGACTATTTCTATGTCTGATACATGTGGCTTGTGCCAGGTCTTGGTGATGGCTATGATGTCTAGGGAGTATTGCTCTAGCCAGGTATGAAATTCTGTGAACTTGTTGCAAATGTGACGCATATTTATTGCTGCCAAAAATAAGTTTCTAGTGAAGCATGGTATATTTGGGTTCATGGTGGGTCTTATGTTAGAAGATTTCTCCCCCCCCACCACCACCTACAGGGCCTATTACCATTCCAGGGGATTGTGTAAGTCCAATTATTACTGATACATTGGTTAACAAGGCTCTATCTAAAGCTAAAAACACTGCCTCCATGGGACCAGATGGTGTCCCAGGCTGTGTAATACGCGAGCTCCAAAAGGAATTAACCCCACATCTTAATACCCTGTTCAGTCTCAGCCTCTCCACAGGATATGTGTCCAGAGAATGGCGCACGGCAACGGTGGTCCCGCTACACAAGGGTAGGACCACAACTGACCCTGGGAACTACCGAACAATAAGCCTGACCAGTCTGATCTGTAAGGCTATGGAGCGAATCATTATGGAACTCATAAATGGAGAGATTGGGAACCTCCAGTCACTGGACCCCACACAGTTCGGCTTCATCAAGGGCAGATCATGCCTCCTGAATCTGGTGGATTTCTTTGAGACAGTTACTCAGGCTATAGATAAGGGAAAGGAGGTACACACGGCTTACCTTGACCTTGCTAAAGCATTTGACACCATTCCCCATTCGGGTATTATTGATAAGCTCACTAGCCTGGGCATAAACCCTTACGTCACAAGATGGATCGCAAACTGGCTCTCAGACAGATCTCATAAAGTAGGAGTAGTGGGATCTATGTCCGAATCCAGACCAGTAATGAGTGGTGTGCCTCAGGGCTCTGTCCTAGGGCTGCTCCTGTTTGGCATATACTTCTCAGAAGTACAGGCAAGCATGGAAGGGCTGTGGCTGACTACGTTTGCGGACGACTGCAAACTGGGTGCTATAACAGAGTCTCTGGCCGACATGGAGATCCTCCAGAAGGGCCTAAATGAGACTGATGCATGGTGTCAAAGCCATGGTCTCAAACTAAATGCAAAAAAATGCGTAGTAATCCCCTTTGGAAAAAACAGAGTACCTGCAAACTACAACATAGGAGGTAATCCCCTGAAATCTGAAGAAGAAATAAAACAACAGCAACAGGGTGGGATGGTGGGAAAAATTCTGTGTGACTCAGAAGAGGCACAACTGTGGTCTCTTTCCAACTTTTAATATGCCGTACATGTAAAATACAGTGTAAAGAAAACAAAGCACAGTATACAAAACAGAAAAAGGCAATAAAGTAATACAAAATCCAAGACATCAAAAGTAAACTAACCTTTTCCTCACATCAAGCTATGGCAGAGTCTGGATGAATTTTTCCAGTACAAACTATCTAACTTAACTGCACCATAGTTACTTCATTTTAGAGCACACACATTCCTTTCATCTTTGATTTAATATGAAAGTTTCATTTTATTAAATAAAAAAGTAGGTTAGCTACCAAAAGAAAAAAAAATGGTCAGGCCCTAAATTACGATGCCACATTCATCACAATCCACTTAAACAAAGACAAAGATAATAACTGGATAAAAGTCTTTTACTTGTCCAAACATGCATACAGACAGATGCATGCATTCACACACACACACACACACACACACACACACACACACACACACACACACACACACACACACACATATGCAAACACATGCACACACACCTTCCACTCAACATCTTCGACCACAACACACAAAACCATACACAAAACAAAACACAACTGTCTTTCTGCTCTAAATGATGCGGGTTAATATCTGGCCATAAGAAACATTCACTTCATACCTTTTTTGACAAAACATTTTCCTACATTTGGTGGCATTGCAATTTTACAAATAAAACATAATTTAGACTCCTTTCCAATCAATAAGCAATTATAAGATGTTTGCAATCCCACCCATATTCCAAAATAATTTATAAGAGAATTACGATTTGTGACAAGTTCACAGACATTTGAGGAATGTTGGAAACTCGGTGTTGTGCCTTGTTTCAGGCATGAATTGTTTTGGAGGTCTTCCTGTAGAAATGCTGGCATGTAAGTACTGAAAAGCTGAAAAAAAAGACCA
>NC_056731.1:1232234440-1232249440 GCF_019279795.1 Protopterus annectens | reverse complement strand
TAAAGCTGCATGTCTTAGCAAATGACGCTAAATCATTACCGCATAACCAGTTTCTTTAATAGTGATAACAGAATATGCATACTAATATTTAAATTGTGTTAACATATACCCTAAATGCAACTCAATTTAAAATAATTCATAATATTTGTATTTATCAGTAAGTAGAACATGATCTACACTGACACACAAACACACACACACACACACACACACACACACACACACACACACACACACACACACACACACACACACGCCATAAAAACATGTGCATGGATTTACACACAAACACACACAAGTACACAGCTAGACAGACAGACAGACACACACACACACACGCACACACACACACACACACACACACACACACACACACACACACACACACACACACACACACACACACACACACACACACACACACACACTAACACACACAAACATACACATACACATTCCACAAACACACACACACACACACACACACACACACACACACACACACACACACACACACACACACACTCACAAACATACACATACACATTCCACAAACACACACACACACACACACACAAACATACACATACACATTCCACACACACACACACACACACATACACACACACGTGCACACCAAATAAAGAGAAATAAGCACGCACACATAATAGTTTTGCTGGGATGTGAATAAATGTTAAGTGTATTCTTTGAAAATGGGCACTGTGAATCAATGTAGTTTTTATAGTAATGCATCAACCAATATTAATTTCCAGAGTGAAAAGTAGAGAACTGACATAATAGGTTTCAAATCCTAATCATTCACAAAGCTGAGTTGCTCTGAGGTAGAAGTATTTTTTTTTTCTATGTATCATAAAACTGGTGCAGTGGTGCAGTGGTTAGCATTGCCCCTCACACCAAGAAGTTCTCCAGTTCAATTCTTGACTGAGGTGCCTTATGTGTGGAGTCTGCATGTCTTCCTTGCATTTGTGTTGGTTTCTTCCGGGTGCCCCAGTTTCCTCCCACATTCCAAAGACATGTGACTGGAGCATTTCTCCCAGGGCCTCTGCTAAAACTGGTCTCTGTCCCAGTTGGACTTTCCTGGTAAATAAATCTTAAATAAATAAGTAAAAAAAGGGAAATGCATATAGCAACACATCAGATGTCACATGCTTAAAGATAGCTTAGCTTAACTTTAACTGTCTTACTATACTTATATTAATGATTTTAGAAAGAGCAAACAAAAAGCCCCAAGGATGAAAATCATAAAACCCCAATTAGCTAGAAAGGTGGCATACATTTATTGCATTGATAATTCACTTAATGCTGCACTATGTGACTTGGCACATACTTTCGGGTACGCCTGCTATGTCAGAGCTCTATGTCCGTAGTTCTTAACAGGTTTGAATCCAGATAAAATTTACACATCACGTCAGAGTAGTATGTAACCAACATTCTCATCATGAATTTCTAGGAGTGTATAATCATCGTTCAGAGTCGAATGTGCATAGATACATCCCCAGAGTGTTTTCCTGAAGGTAGACAATATCGTTGTCTAGAGGCCATCTGCTGTTATACTGCATTTCATGGTTTTAGAAACCATATCTAAAAGCATGAAGTAGAACCATATACTTCTGTGTGCATACTGAGTAACCTAAGTGGAACATCAAACAATAGGCCACACGAGGAAGAAAATGCTACATCTATAATCTAAGTCATCAAATCTAAGACACCTTCCTCATAGCAATGAGGCCTAGAAGCTTCCTTATATGATTAGAAGTTCATCTCTTATTCATACACAATAAGGCACCAAGTGGCACCTCTAATTAGTTTTCTAAGTTTTACTAATTAGCTTTGTTGTTGTTGTTTTTCTTCCTACTCTTTCACCCCAAGATCCTCCAACCCCCCAGTAACATTCTGTTCGGGCCTGCTTCTGCATGTCTAGCACTTCCTGTCACCTATTGTAGAAAGTCCTCTATTCCTCAACAGAAATGTGAGAAAGATAATGAGCCACCATCCATGGCTGGCTTAGCTTTTTTGTACTAATCCAAGCCTTTCCCTCTGGTGGTCTGCAGATGTGTTACACTCTGTAATGTCAGGCCCAGCGATGAGGATACCATTCTTATTCACAGACCTCCTAATCCAAGATGCTTACTCTCCTTTCTGCGCTGTACCTGTTTTACTTTCCTTTCTGTGCTGTACCTGTTTTACTCTCTTTTCTGTGCTGTACTTGTTTTATCCCTACAGCTTGTGGACATCTGCTCAGACATCCAACAAGAGGATATCAAGAAGTGAGACTTTGAGGGTATCTCCATGAGCAAGTGAATAAGTTCAACTCTCTGCAGCTGTTATGCACAACTTCATAAAAAAATATATGCACACTTTCTCATCTTTGAGAGATAGGTTCTGGCCATATCTTTAAAGATTAATGCTATTTTTATTCTTGCTACCTCACAATTTGCTGTATCTTGAAACTGAATGACTAAGAACTTTGTTAAAGGGTGGTGAGATTTCTTCTAATTGACTAAATTTCAAATACGTGTTTCTATAATTAAGATATTCAACCAGTGATTGAGCAGAGAGTTTGCCAAAGGCCAAGTTCCTAAATCTGAAATCTTTTAGAAGGCTCCATGATTTGTTGTCATCTTAGAAGTTTGTTTTACTATGGAATGATGCTGCCATCATCAAATTGGATGATCATTCTACCATTTACACAGCAGTAAAGGCTTAGTCACTATTCTGCATAATATTGCTCACTGTGTGTTAAATCTAAATTCCCTTCCTCTTTTGTAGGTTAAACTAGGCTATTGATCTTCAGACTATTACAATCCTAGGCAATAGCCAGATGTCAGACTAAAATCCTGTACCTTATATCAGTTATATTAACACCTTTAACAATTATCCACCAGAAAATTGACAAACCTGTAGATTAACAGCTTGCAACCAAGAACAAGAAACAGTCCACAGACAGAAATAAAACAAGCCACAAGTATAAAAAAGTAATACAAAGAAAGTTAAGATTTTTCATCCTGTTTTATTCAATGGACTTCATCAGAATTAATTAGCTGCTTTCATCACTCCCTTTTAAAACTTCCCCTAAAAACACTCTACCAATTTAAAGATGATTCTTATACCAATTTCTGGACAGTGCAGTGGTTAATGTTATCACCTCAAAACAAGAGGTTCTCCAGTTTGATTCTTGGCTGGGATGCCTTCTGTGTGGAGTCTGCATGTCCTCCCTGCATTTGTGTGGGTTTCCTCTGGGTGCTCTGGTTTCCTCCCATGTTACAAAGACATGTGTCTGCAGTGTTTCTCCCTCGGCCTCTGCTGAAAATTGGCTCATTCCAAGTCGGACTTTCGCAGTAAACAAATGTTAAATAAAAACATAAATAGAGAGAGTACTAAATCTTACGATCATCATGAACATAAAATGCAGTAAGACAACACATGTTGCTATACCAAGTAAACAAGACAGCTCATGTATATATAAACAACAAACAAAATCATGGCTAGAAATACTGATGGAATATAACAAACCTAATAGTAATAAAAACATAAAAAAATTCTGTATACCTAATTACTCTTTATATGTAAAAGAATCACATTTAATGCATGCCATATAATTATGTCATAAAATCACTACAATATATACAATATAATATATATGTTCATTTAATCAATTATTAAAGCATTCTAAATGTGTTGGAATATTTAAGTGTGAAAGGGTAGGTAGTGATTGATAAAAAAGTTTATTTATAATTTCTATTTAAAATCTCTGATCATAATGTATGTATATTCATCTCGGGAGCAAAGCTCAAGAGGTAAACCTTGTCATCCACATTGAGAACACATAATACTTTGCTATGTTTGCAAATTTAATTATAATTCTTTGTATTGTATTGAGATTTATCTGTTCCATGTCCTACAAATTAGTCAAAAATAAGAGTAAGGCAGTAGAAGGATGGTTGACATCTATACATACTCCCTGTCTAAGGGGAAGCAGCGTGTTTTATAATACTGTGTGCACTTTAGACAGCATCCTTACATACTCCCTGTCTAAGGGAAGCAGCGTGTTTTATAATACTGTGTGCACTTTAGACAGCATCCTTACATACTCCCTGTCTAAGGGAAGCAGTGTGTTTTATAATACTGTGTGTACTTTAGACAGCATCCTTACATACTCCCTGTCTAAGGGAAGTAGTGTGTTTTATAATACTGTGTGTACTTTAGACAACATCCTTACATACTCCCTGTCTAAGGGAAGCAGCGTGTTTTATAACACTGTGTGCACTTTAGACAGCATCCTTACATACTCCCTGTCTAAGGGGAAGCAGCGTGTTTTATAATACTGTGTGCACTTTAGACAGCATCCTTACATACTCCCTGTCTAAGGGAAGCAGCGTGTTTTATAATACTGTGTGCACTTTAGACAGCATCCTTACATACTCCCTGTCTAAGGGAAGCAGTGTGTTTTATAATACTGTGTGTACTTTAGACAGCATCCTTACATACTCCCTGTCTAAGGGAAGTAGTGTGTTTTATAATACTGTGTGTACTTTAGACAACATCCTTACATACTCCCTGTCTAAGGGAAGCAGCGTGTTTTATAACACTGTGTGCACTTTAGACAGCATCCTTACATACTCCCTGTCTAAGGAAAGCAGTGTGTTTTATAATACTGTGTGTACTTTAGACAGCATCCTTACATACTCCCTGTCTAAGGGAAGCAGCATGTTTTATAATACTGTGTACTTTAGACAGCATCCTTACATACTCCCTGTCTAAGGGAAGCAGCGTGTTTTATAATACTGTGTGTACTTTAGACAGCAGTCAGAAAAGGCACATGAGACAAAGGCATTTCATGTCCTGCTGCTGCAGTTTACTGGTCAACATTGTCTGGTTTAGAGCAGACTCTATGTTAACAGCAATTATGGGGGTGCTTAACAATTCTTAATCAACCCTAAAAACATTGTTAAGATCGGGTCTTGTGCTACTGCAGCACTGAAACAGAATGTAATTTAGCCATTTTTGAGTGTAATCATGGTGCTCCGTACACTTCATAACAATTAGATATAGATGAGGAGTTAGAAAAATCAAGAGAATTCCACAGTGGTTGTATATGTGTCACTGTGGTGATAAATATTATCTGTAGTAAAGGATTCAGTGCACTTTAAGCACAAGTCATTTAACTAGAACCCTAGACTATCATTGGTCCACATGGTATTTTATTTATCCAAGCTCCACAGCAAATATCTCACCTGTATGTTTTCAATTAATTATCTTAAATCAGATATCATAGAAAAGTGGAGTGTGATGGCCCAGCTGTGCGGAGGAAAGGGACGCAGCCCTGACTGTGATCTAGACTATGCAAGATGAAGAAGCAGTTTGAGCACTGGAAGATGTGGGTAAAGGAGTCTGAGAATTAGCAGTTTGCACCAGATCTCCCATCCTGGGAAGAGAGAATGGTGGTTGCCCAGTTGTCAAGTTACTTACATGTAAGAGGAGGCTTGCTGGTTCAAAGGGCATAGACAAGCCAAGGGTGAATGTTGGCTTGGCTCATTCAAATCATGATGGTACCATTTGTAGTTGTATATGTGGGAACATGTATACATTAAAGGAGGGAGCAATATTCACTTGCAGTGATTGGGAATCTTATATCAGTCACCAAGGGTCAGGACTCTGGATTTAAATCAGAAAAGCTGTCATGGCAACCGTAATGCCAGCGTCTATCACCGGCTTTTGCCTCAAAGGGAATGAGTGGACCATACATTGCTTTTGCTCTGAGAGGAAGAAATCAACAAAACAGATTATGAGGTGGGCTGATAATGGGTAGGTAGCAGGGAGTGAAAATTAATAAATACGTAAGCAAATGAAGAAAGAATAGTTAAATGTTTAGTTATTTAGACTTCATAGGGGAGACTTATGCCTGGCTTTCAGAGCAATCTGCGACCCAAACCTAATGAATTTGCTGCACATCTGTAAATCAAAAGGGACTACAGCTACCCATTCCTGGGACCTAAATATGGCTTGTGACTTAGGATATGCTGGAGGGACAGATTTATCTCCCAGTGACTGCCACATCTTTGGAATAGGCTACCAATTCATGTAAAGATGAGCATCTCTGTGACACTGTTCAAAAGTATCTTGGATGAGTGGATGGGGCACCATAAATTCTACTGGGGATAGTACTCACAGGCCACCTGGACATGGGCAGTCATTACTAAATACAATCATGGGTATCGATTAGTGTATCTATGATATTACATTGGGATGAAATGGCTAGGCTTGAAATGGCCTCCAGGTCGATAGCCTAGTAACCTCCTATGGTCTTATGAGGTATTACTGATACATTTTCTTGCTGCAGCAATGCAGCAAACATGCAACTCTACAATGGAGGGGTTCCACTGTATTGCCGTTTTGACCCTGACAAGGCCTCGCATGATGTAGGTGGATACAGATAGATAAGGATGAACATAAGTAGTCCATGTTAGCTCACTCAGTCCAGGGAGAATGATCTGGAAGAGTCCCAGGACAAATGCTGCACTGAGGGATAGAGTGATGGTCCAGCTCATGCACGTGAGCTTTAGTCATTGTAAGCTCACTAGGAAGTGCTCAGAATTCTACTTGTTTTGTGGATGCCTGAAAGCATGCATTTGCATTTGCATTGTATCCAACCCTGTGACTATTGCAACATACATCAGTGCCAGCAGGATCAAGACATACACAGATAATAAATATGCTAATATTTGGAATGATGCCACAACAGAAAATGTCCAGTCTTCCCACCTGATCAGCTTTAGTTTGAGATATCCAGCTACAAAACCCAAAAGGACACTTACATTGCACTGCAATTTAGAAAGCTCACAAGTAAATGTCTGATACTTACATTGCTACTGTAGCTATAAAGATATATGACGAAGAAAAAAAAATAAAAGAAAAAAAAAACATATATATATATATATATATATATATATATATATATATATATATATATATATATATATAGAGAGAGAGAGAGAGAGAGTTCCCCTTCAGAAGACTGAAACATCATAAGCTTGAAATTCATAAGCCTGAAACCAAAAGCCTGAAAACTCAAAAGACTGAAAACACACAGAATACAAATAATGCTAATATGCCAGTACAAAGACACACAGAAACACATACAAAACAAAGCATAGCAGTTGTGACCAAGTATGAGCAGGAGATGAAAGTCCCCCTGCACCCACCATATGGGGGGCTGCGCCCCCCCCCCCCACACCCCCTGCTACTTAAATATATCAACTCCAAGATTGCATTTAGTGTAGTGAAGTGCAATCTCAGAGTTGATATATTTAAGTAGCAGGGGGTGTGGGGGGCACAGCCCCCCACATGGGGGGTGCAGGGGAGGCTTGTCCCCTGCTTATACTTAGTGGAACGTAATATGGTTTATGTTGCCTAAAGTCAGTATATGTATTTTGTGTGTTTTCAGGCTTTTGGGTTTCAGGCTTTTGAGTTTTCAGGCTTTTGAATTTTCAGGCTTTTGGTTTCAGGCTTATGAATTTCGAGCTTATGATGTTTCAGTCTTCTGAAGGGGAACTATCTATACATATATATATATATATATATATATATATATATATATATATATATATATATATATATATATATATACACAAATAAAACATGATACACTGAGGTTTTTTTACACACCCTTGATTTGTGAACTTCCACGTCATTAGTTCATGACTGAGGATAAAATGTATGGTCCTGGCATTCTTTGTAATCTAATTTTTGTGTTAATAAATTTTCAAGAAAATACATTCCATTTTGTTTAAGAAAATTAGGGATGTGTATTCGCACAGTGCAACATACTGAATAAGCTGCCATCATTTGGTAGCACTGTTGTTCTTTTCTGTTATTAGCTCAGACTTTATATTTCATTTATTGACCAGCTACTTGGGGTGTAACATTTGTTCCAGTCACTTGAGTGAATATACAGTATCAAACAATGACATGTAACAAACTGAGTCAGCAAATCATACCATTTACCTTGGAAATGCAAAGCTCATGTTGTCATTACATTTAATGCTTATTTGTTTATTTATTCATTCTCTGACATTGAGTTTATTACATTCAGCATGATGTAGAGAATAACCCTATACTAACACTTAAATGGTATATAACCACACACACACACACACACACACACACACACACACACACACACACACACACACACACACACACACACACACACACACACACACACAGACACCTAGATAAATACACATAAACACAATCACATGCACTCTGCAAGCACATTTACTAACAGTTTTGAAGCTCCCCAGTTTCTTTTCAGCATATCCATATGATGGAAGGGGAAAGAGGATTCTCCAATAAAACCTTTTCAGCTACAGAGAGGGCATGCGGACTCAATGCAGAAAGCACTCTGCTAGCAACTGAACTGTGGAAGTAAGTGCTCTGAGGCAGCAATGGTAATTATTTCATTATTTTGAGTAAATGTTTTAACTGCTATTTTGAAGCATTTGGTCACTGCCAGATTTTTTTTTCAATTTAGACGTAGGAGACATGAAAGGAAACATATAATCTATATATAGATATTTTAATGCTTGAATATTTTTATTATGATATGTTTAAAGGTTTCCTGACTTTTACTTGCTTCTGCTAAAATAGTAGTTATTATTTTACAGATTTTTCAAGTATCTGTATACATGATTAGTACTAAGACAAAACACTTTTTATGCATTCCTTATCATTCTGAAATGGAGACCATGCATGGGTGCCAGAACCATAGAACCAGGGGGAGGGGGAGCACCCCCCCCCCCACACTTTTATAGCTGCAAGACCTGTCAGGAAAAATTAATGAAGTGGAGTTTTCATGCTAACATGGATTCGCACGTGGAAGTTAAACTAACTAAATTAGCTGTTCTTGTTCTCTTATTGCTCTGTGTTACAGGAGTTATGCTGCCGCTGTTCCGTTGGTGCTGCCAGAGCCAATCATACCAGTAAGGAGAGCTTTGTTCTTTTATTTGCAGGAGTTATACTTCTCCCGTGTGTGTGTGTGTGTGTATGTGTGTGTGTGTGTGTGTGTGTGTGTGTGTGTGTGTGTGTGTGTGTGTGTGTGTGTGTGTGTGTGTGTGTGTGTGTGTGTGCACACGTGTGCGCGTGTCTGTAAAATGCCCCAGTTAGGTATACCTGCTGGTTAGTGTTACTCAGGCTCAAACAAGAGCCTGAATTCACCACCATACCACCACTTGTGATTCAGGGAGTTAAGTCCATAGCTCTCCACTGTCCAGATTTTCACAGAATATTTGGCTCATATTTTTGGTATGTCCCTCTTAAAATTTGTGCTTTTCTGGCAAATCAGTGAGAACTGAATTCACTAAATAATGATAGCTCTTTCAGTTTCAGTCTTCCTATTTTTCAGGAAACACATGGTAACACAAAACACTTTATTTTAGCAACTTTCTAAGATTATACAACCAATATTTAAAATGTGTCTCTGGTTTTGGGCCTTTGCCCTCTCAAATAAATTTTGGCTTTTTCCAGATTTCTTGTGCTGTGCAGTTGAGAGATTTAGTTGATCATCAAGTGGATTTTACAAGGAGCTGAGAGCTTCAGGGGAAGAGAAGTTTAGTACTACGTATGCTAAGGTGTTTGCATTGTAAGTAACACAACAGGTAGTATACTAGCTTTTGATGCAGAAGGCTGTGGGTACTACTCCCACAGTATGCAGATGGATCGCTGATACTGTACTGTGTTGTACTTTAACGGGAGTGGATGCGGCAGTCCTATGAATGTTCTCCTTTGGAGAAGTTACCTAGTAAATATGAACCCATTGTCAGTTTGCCATCCATTCCTCATTGCAAAATTACTAACTTACCATTTTTTAATGTAACATAGGCAATTTATTCTTAAAGGGCAACAGGCACTTTATTTGTAGATGAAACAATGAAATATAAAGTTGTTTGCTAGCAGCAAAGCAACCTCTTCATTAGTTACAGGTCTCTTTAATGTAGAATTATTTAGATGACTTACGTCTGCAGATATTTTGCATATTTACTGATATTGGTGGCTTGTAATGACAGAAGTTTGAGTGGCCTTTTATGGTTGAAATTTTCTAAAATGGGTAGATTTGTCATTATTGGTTCATGCATTTTGTTTCATTGCTTACTAGAAGACTGTTCCAAACTACAAATTTAAAACATATTCTAACAAGTGGTGCTGTATTATACAAGGAATATAATTTAATACAATCAGGTTAACACAATCAGGAAGGTGAATCAAAGAATGTATACACGTATGCTTACTCAGGATGCAGGAGATCAAAATAGGGGAAGAGACCAGTCACCAATGGAGACTCCAGGGTTCAGTGCTGAGACTTTTTCTGTTTGACATAAACATCTCAAAAGTAAAAGGAAATACCAATGGGCTTTTGCCAACTAAGGTTGAGATGACTGCAAGCTAGGAGAAGTTATTGAATCCCCAAATGGCTTAACCATCATGCAGAAAGGCTTGTCCCAAACAATAATTGGTGCCAGAATCATGAATTGAAACTAAACTCCAAGAAATATATTATCGTATCCTTTTTGAAGTCATCAACTCCAGGGAACTGCCAAATTGACAATGCCCCCTGAGAGCTGACCCAGTTGTTTGACATTTGGAATTTGTGTGTACAGTGACCTAACTTTTGACCAACATGTGCCCAGAGTCATAAGAAAGTCTTTCTATATTGCACAGCTTATAGACAAATTGATTGTGATTATATCTAGAGATGTTAGTGTCCCCCTTTACAAAGCACTCATTAGGTCAATCATTTTGTATAATGCCTACTTTGGCATGTATCTGTCCAGACCCATGCAAAAATTGGAATACCCACAGAGATACCTTACAAAAAGGATACAAGTCCTAAACAATAGGTCTTGCACGGACCACCTCAATGATTTATTACTATACTCAGTATCCTACAGAGTGCTTAGAGGTGACATGTCTGGCACACAAGGCATCCTCTGGCCTAATACAGATGGACCTACTGAACATTAGCAAGTCAAATGGCATCAGAAATACTCAGTCCAGGTATTTAATTTGAATGTTGTGGAGAGATGGATATATATCCACAACAGACTATCCATTCAAGTAAAACAAAGCTCATCCCTGTCCATATTCAAATGCAACTTGGATCTAAGTATGGGTAACAGAAAATATACTGCAAGATTGCCTCTCATGCCACTAATGGATAGAGGCAGTACCTAAATGCTGCATCCCTTACATGGGTCCTTTCAATTTATATATGGTATGATCACAGTTATTCTCACTAGGGCTAATATACGATTATTAGCCATGGGATAGGTAAGACCAATCAGGAAATATTAATTCAAGCACCAAAATGGAAATTGGCTATATTTAAAATGTCCTCCAATTTGTTGTGGTAGTAAATAGTTTTAAAAAATTGCCCTTTTTAGATCACTAAATGCCCTTGTTACCCACTGCACCCCCCTCCCCCGGTCTTCAACAGCCTCTGGTGACTCTGAGGCCATGTTTTAATTTGTGTAAGTGTCTGTGTGTGTGTGCGTGCGTGCGTGCGTGCGTGTGTGTGTGTGTGTGTGTGTGTGTGTGTGTGCACCCGCATGAGTGCATGTGTGTGTCTGTCAGTCTGTCTGCGTAGCTGTATAGTGAATAAGTATATGTCTTGTGTGTGTTAAAGGGTTTTACACAGCAGCCAGTAAAACAGAATCTTCCTTTAAAAAAGTATTGAAATGTGGCAGAAATTATGCTAGAGTTTTCAAAAAATGCTAAAATAGTGTTAGAAAGTTCTTTGCTTATTGGGTTTACAATGCTATACCTGCAAGTTTATCTGGTCTTTGAATTTCTAATGCTACACCCTTCTAGTGTCAGTTTTGATGAAATGGCACAAATGAATTGTTTATTTATTTATTTGTTTAGGGTTAGTCCCACTAGACTAATGACCTCTTAACAAGTGAGACCCAAGGTTGTATTTATACTGACTTTGGATTTTCAGTAATACTGTACTGGATAAAACCTTTTCATCTATAACATTGAAACTAACCTTTAGGAAAGTTTGAACTAAGTCTTCCCTGGAAGAAGATGAGATAACTTATTTTTATTATAAAATGTTAGATGAATGGCAAAACACTTATCAACCAAAGTCTTTAATAAACGGGAATGTTCATGGAGAGTCAGTTGATGTGAAACAGCCTTGTTATGTGCTTTTACTAACGTTAATATGGGAAGAGAAATGTAATGAGAATCTTGATAAATGTAAGTCTATTTCACTGCCTGACTATGACTATTAAGTGTTAGTATATAATTATTTTTATGGTCTGCAATAGAATATATTGCAATAGTATATTATATTGAACAATGTTAGTTACTGTGTAGATTAGACATAGAAAAGTCTATCCCAGGAATTCAGTAAGGTTCTATGCAGGAATAGCTTATTCCTTCACGGAAATAACCATTTAGGAGCAGCACGCCAGCAAGCCATACATAGTAAAGAAGGCGAGCTGCCTCTGCTCCTAAATGGACACAGAGTGTGGACAAGTGCAGGGGGTGTGTCTGAGAGCAGGGCTCTCACAATACACATGCCCCTGCACTCAGGAAGTGCCGTTCAGCAATAACAATGAGCGAGAATGCTCATAGGAGGTTGCATACCTCCCAACTGTAGAAATCATTGCAAAATGTCCACATTTGTTGCCCATATAGTTGGTCTGTACCCCAGTTGTACCCTGAAATCATGGGATGATGTCAGGAATGAAGCTGTGAAATAATGGCATACATATGAGTGTCAGACACCAAAATCCTTCAGAAACATATATTAAAACCAATCCTGTTACTCTAGCAACTGTCCCAAGTTTATAAAAGCAATAATTAAAATATGTCCATAGTTGGGCCTCATGTTGTCAAGGTTTGTCCAGATAATGTGCATTAAGAGGTTGAGAGGTATGGGGGTTGCTAGGATGTCTGCCAAATGTGCAGATGCATGCAGGAATCCACAGCAATAAGGGAAACCTGTCCCTTCCAAGAGAAAATAGCAGAAGAAAATTTTTTGATCAAACAGATTAAATTTAACTGTAGGTGCGCGGGTTTGCCCATTGCTTAGCTCCACATACTTTAGCTTAAATGGCATAAGAAGATAAATAGCAAGATACATGAAAATGAAGTAGTATTGTAATAGTGTAGTGGTCAGAGCGTTCGCCTTACAAGCAGTCATTCCCAGTTCGATTCTCACTGTAATAAATTCCATTTTTCATGTGAAATCACTTTATGAACATTTTTTTTTGCCATATAACCTACTAAATAACATATATTTGTGAACTGGAGTACTGCATTAATTGCAGATGTGAGGTGTCATTGTATAAATGCTGTAAAATCCACAGATAAACACAAGTGCCCCATATAGTATATGTACACATGAATCAAGGATACGAATTAAAAGTATAATGTGTAATGAATGATAAATCCATAGTGTGTTCAAATCCACCACCTTCCCAAGAGCTATGTTACATTTCTGTCTAAATTAGTGTGGAGGTAAGTGGGAGTAAGCACTTGTAAGCAGTAGTAACTGGGTTTAAGGCCGTTTGCATGGGGGTAAGCAATGCACACACAGATTAAACAATATTGAAGCGAACTCCCTGCAAGCATATTTAACTGGAAGTTAGCATTGCTTGCCATCACGCAAACCCATGCAAACCTGTTTACAATTGCTTAAAAGTGCCTTAATCACTCTTTACCCAGCAACCACTGTTCTGCTCAGCAACAAAATAAACAGCCATTGCAAGTTTTGAACCCAGGAGCCTGTACACTATAGTTACAGTAGTTAGCCAGTAAGCCATCAAGCAATGAATAAGATTGAGGTATCTCTAAACAGATCCTCACTAGAGGAAAATCAAAATGTACATGTGAAAGGAATCTATATACAGTTTTATGTTGTATAACCTACTACATAACATAAATATGTGAACTGGAGTACTGCATTAAGTCCAGATGTGAGGTGTCATTGTAATAAAGTGTTGAAATCTCCCAACAAACACAAGGACCCCATATTGTGTAAGTAGACATGAATCAGGGACACTAAACATATATATAATATGTTATGAATGATAAATCAATGTCAAACAGCAAATAGTGTGCAAATTTAAAATTAAGCAACTCTAAGAATTGCACACCCCTGCTTACTAGGTGTGAGCAATGGGAGGCCAGCTAAATCAGTTTGCCCAATGGTATACCCCTTTAAGCAATGCCACCCTTAGGTAAGCAAGTTTGCCAATAGCTTAGCATTTTCAAAACTGTCCAGTCATGGCAAAGTGTGGGAAATTTGCCCTATTCAAACCCCACAGGTAAGAATACATCTCATAACGTTGCAGCTTCCTCCTGTAGGCACTATGGCCGATGTGGGTGAAGGATCGTGCTTCAGGGCACAGCACTGGGGCATCCAGAAGTCCAAAGTCAAGGCAGGACTCCTTGTTAAAGGCCATGACCAGAGATTGCTGCAGGGCCAGTACCAGGGTTCCCAATATAAACTGGAAGTCTGGGACTGTCTTGCCCGTGACCTCACCAGTGCCACTGGCATCCCTCGAACTGGTAATCAGGTCAGGCATCACTATGCCAACCTGAAATGGAGAAAGTGGGAGCTCTTGGATCAGTGGATTCAAGAGGCTAGGCAGATGGGTGATGTCCCAGCCATGTGTAAATATCAGTCTACTACCTGCTTAATAATTGCCATCTCATGTATATTATGGATAGGTATGGCTAAATATTCCTCCTATGTCTTTGACAGTGGCAGACGAGTGGGCTGTGAATTGGGAAGCCCATGTCTGTAGACTGCAGAGGATGTATCGCGAGGCAGGTTAGTAATAGTCTTGCATATACTGTCATAAGAAATAAATCTAAAAGTAGTAGAAAGTTAATTGCCAGTATAAAACCTGTATTGTGTATGCCATGTACTGAATAAACCAGACAATATGGCAGGAAGAGTCTCATATA
>NC_056731.1:1232064440-1232229440 GCF_019279795.1 Protopterus annectens | reverse complement strand
ATAGGGTTGTTATACACTGAGAAAATTGCTGGTGTGACAGGATAGTCTACAACATACCCTTAGTCAGGAATATGAAGTCAGAAACACAAATGGATGTAACCATGTACTGATAGCACTCAACAGACAGAATGCCAGTGATATATCTGACACAAGACCTGTGTGGTGGACAGACAAAACATATCAGGCAATCCTCTGGCCATCATGTGGATATGTCCACAGTTGTGAGCTATACAGACAGACTGCATTCCATGCTAGACTAGTATGTACACACAAACCCTGTAGGAATGGTGGTATACAAGGCATATAGCAACACTACTCACACTGTCTGTAGGTCTGGAACCTTATACAAATATGTAGCAGGCCTGAGTCTGTAAGTCCTCTTGTAAGAAGTATTGCTACCTGCTGTCTGTAACACTGCTGCCCACACACAGGAAGGATGTCCTCCATACAGGAAAGGGACATTGACCATGCCCACATGATGTAGGAATTCATAGTAGTGGGTTGCCATGACAGTGGCAATTGGAAGTACTACACAGCATGCTGCATGCAGGTAGCAAGTGGTGGACACTGATGCAGAGGCCATTACCTGATCATGTGCATCACCATTAAAATCCATGCTGCAATCTGTTCAAAGCAGCTCAATCCATTTAGTGGAGAGAGACTGAGATAGATAAAGAGAAAGAGAGAGTGAGAGAGAGAGAAAGAAAAACAAAAAAAAAGCAAATACAATAAACAAACAAAAAAAAAAACACATCCATCCAGCCATCCACACAGCAAACTGTATCCAGAAGAGACATAATTCCCACAACAGGTATGTGAAGTATATATGCATGTAATTGAATGTAGTACTTGGTCCATAATAATGGTATAGATTATGTGGAATAATTTATATGTGCCATCAGGTGTTGTTGTAATGATGTCCAGCTGAGCAACTGCTATATAGAATAGTGTCTTTCCCTGTGGGCAGTGGCCATATCTGTCAACTGTGCAGATCAGCATTGACTGACAAGATGTAAGCCATCATAGTGTGTGTTGTGTAAAGCAAGACATGTATATTAGTGTGGCCAATAGCTGGTGATGGAAGTAATGCCGTTATGATGGACACGTGGGTTCCAGAGCCCACTACTTGCAGGACAGTCATGTTAACGTGCAATGTAGCATGCACAAATGCCATAGATGTTTAAAAGGCTTATCTGCAATCTGTCCCTATATATATATATATATATATATATATATATATATATATATATATAGCTGTCTCTCTCTCTCTCTCTAGATATCTATCTATATATATAGATATATATATATATATATATATATATATATATATATATATATATATATATATGTGTATGTGTGTGTGTGTGTGTGTGTGTGTGTGTGTGTATATTATTTATTTATTTATTTATTTATTTATTTTTTTATTTATATTTGTTGACGGGGAGTGTCCAATTGGACGTAGGTCCATTTTCAACGGAGGCCCGGGGAGAAAAGCTCCACAGTTAAAATAAACAGACAGTAGTTACATTGGATTATGTAGTGATTAACAAGTACATAGCAATTACTTACAACATATTAACAGATGAAGAACATAGTACATCAGTAGACAACTAGAATCTTTATCTGTGAAGTACATAACAGACATTAACAAATGTTAAAATGAGAAGTTCCTGCTGTATAAGTACTAGGCTTATGAGCATCTGAGCTTGCTATAATCAAGGTAGTTAGTGGAGTGGAAAGAAAGGTAGTGGTTGGATGGGGTGGGTGATATTAGAGTGGGAGTTGCAAGGGCATAGCCAGCATGTTTTAGGTGCGCTTTTAGTAAAGTTTTGAAGTGGGTGCATGATGGTACGGAGGTAATTTTGGGTGGGAGGAAGCTCCATAATTTGGCTATGGTGCAAGAGAATAGTGCTTCACCAGCAGAGTTATTGGCTTTAGTGATCTGCAAGTGATTTTTGTTGCTGGATCTTAGTGGTCTGGTGGTGCGATAGGGTTGGAGTAGATTCTGGAGGGATGGGACATTTAGTGGATAGTTTACTAGTTTGTGGGCGAGTGAGAGTTGATACCATTGAAGGAGGTGAGGGAGTTCAAGCCAGCCCAGTTCAGCAAGTGAGAGACTGTGGTGACTACAGTAGGATGCCCCTGTGGCGAATTTGGCAATTTTGTTGTAGCAGGTCTCTAGCTTGTTTAGATCGCATTGCCTTAGGTTGGTATATATTGGAGAGGCATAAAGTAGGGTGGAGATAAGGTGGGAATTTGCTATTGAAATCTTTGCTGCTTTGGTGAGAAGATGCTTATTTCTGTATAACGCTCTTAGTTTTTTGTGGACTTTTTTTATGGTCATGGATATGTGAATGTCAAATTTTAGTTTATTGTCTATTTCCACTCCTAGCGATTTGGTGTGTTCAGTTGGGTATATAGTGGTGTTGTCTTTTGCTGTGATGTTAAAGTGAGAGTTGTTTTGAGTATGTTTAGTGGGTTGGAAGATGAGTAGTTTAGTTTTGTTTGGGTTGAGTATTAATTGGGCATTGGATAACCAAGTTTCAACAGAGGAAAAGGCTTCCTGTGTGACTTTTTGCAGTTTGGGTAGGGACTTGGCTGAGCAGATGATGGTCGAGTCATCTGTGTATTGTATGAGTGTGCCATGTGTGGTGGCAGAGGCTAGATTATTTGTGAAAACAGAGAAGAGTAGGGTTCCAAGGATGGATCCTTGGGGAACCCCTGTGGAGACAGGTAATTGGGGAGATATGCAATTCTGCCATACAATGGATTGTTGGTGGTCAGACAGGTAACTCTGAAACCAGTTGGTGACTGATTGTGAGAAGGATAGGTTATTGAGGACAGAGATAAGTTGTTTGTGTGGGACCATGTCAAATGCTTTAGATAGGTCTAGGAAAGTAGAAGAGGAGAGATAGCCATTGTATTTATGCTGAAGGATAGTGTTAGTAAAGGAGAGTAAGGCAGTGGTGGTGCTATGGTATGGTCGGAAACCATGCTGAGTATTGGAAAGGAGGTTGTTAGTAAGGAGGTAGTCTGAGACCTGAGAGTGTATGCATCTCTCTAGTATTTTGGAGAGTGGAGAGAGAATAGCTATGGGGTGGTAATTGGTTAGTTCTGTGGAGGGTCCGCCTTTGTGGAGGGGAATTATATGTGATACTTTCCACAGTGTGGGAACATAACTTTCTGACAGAGATTGGTTAATCAAGATGGATAGTGGGTAGGCCAGAGCATCAGCTGCGATTTGTAGGTATTCACTTGGGAGGTTGTCTGCTGCTAATTTGGTGGGTTTAAGTTTAGTTAAGAGGTTTTTTTTATGTTGGATATATATATATATATATATATATATATATATATATATATATATATATATATATATATATATATATAATATACAGACACCTATACATATATATATATATATATATATATATATATATATATATATATATATATATACATACACACACAACATATATATATATATATATATATATATATATATATATATATATATATATATATATATATACACATATATATATATATATATATATATATATATATATATATATATATATATATACAACTCATATATCTACACACACACACACATATATATGTGTCTGTGTGTGTGTGTGTGTGTGTGTGTGTGTGTGTGTGTGTGTGTGTGTGTGTGTGTGTGTGTGTGTGTGTGTGTGTGTGCATGTGTCTACATATGTACAAACACACACACATGCATATATAAATACATGTCCCCTACTTTTGAATGACAGTGCTGCATGATATGTGTGAGGGAAGATCACACATATCAATGCACACATATATATACAGAAGTAAGTGTGTGCAAAATGGATGGTTATGTCAGGTGTGAACCCCATATTGGGAACACATTGCCCTTGTTTGTGAAGGTGGGATTGGTAATTTTGGGATGGATAGCAGGTATATTTGTGGAGGTGAGTTGGATTGGAAGATAGAGAAGACAGCCTACAGGGGTGGTATATGACACATGTGGTGGATAAACACCCTTGATGGGGAGTGTCATCTGTGATGTGGAAGCCCATGAGCCCCCATATGGAAACAATGGGATCAAGGTCCCCACCCATCGGCAGTCACCACATTGGCTTCAAGGCCCTGAAGCTGCCTGGGCTTGGGGCTGAGCAGGAGGAGCATGCGGACCCTATGAGTGTGTACTGAGGGCCTCAAGGTGCTGTAGAACATCCCCCAAGTCTCTGTAGAGCTCCCTATGCACTAGACCCTGGAACTGACCTTGGGTGACAGGATCTTGTCTATGTGTGCTCCCGGGGGGGGTGAACACCATCCCCTGAGGTGGTTTCACCTGAAGGTAGTGCAGGCCCAGCAGATGAGGAGGCCCAAGGGTGGGTCCCACATGTGATGTGGCCTGGTAACATGGCCAGATGAGGTGAGAGAGGTGGTTCTGCTGGCAACTGTTCCCCAAAAATGCTATTGCGTCACTGTTATAGAACATATGTGGGTAGTAATAATCCACACATTCCCGGATCATGTCTAACAGCATGCATAGATATCCCCAATAACACAAAACAGCAGATGGGCAGCAATCACATTGCAAACAGAACACATGCATATATGGAACCATAGTGGCCCTTACAATGCCACGCAGGTGACATTGTCTGTAACAGCTCACCAATGATAGTGTCCCCACAGGGAACATGACTACAAATACATAGCGCAAAGTGTTGTAAACACGATATATGTCCCAATGGTAGATATTCTGTAGACATACCTTTTGAGATTTGTGATCATATTGTTGTTGCAGATATGGTGGGGGAAGTCAGGGATGTGCATTAACAACTATGATAACCTTGCAGTATGAGGTCCTCAGACCTGTTTCCATCTTTATGTCTTTCAGGCAATATGTTCAGGGAGAAGTTGCCCATTTATACAGTGGAGGAGAGTGATGTCATCATCTCACACTTGGTGCAGCACTACCAGGTGTTGTTCGGCCAAACAGCCCAAAATCAGCCAGATCAGACCGCCCTGTGGAATGATCTTGTCCACAGGATAAACAATGTCGACCTGCATAACTGCAGTTATTAGCAAGTCCAGCATCGATGCACAGATCTACTTCAGCATGCCCATTGGTGTACTGCTGCAGTCAGGGGGGACCAGCTTGCAACAGGGGGGATCATGCCATTCAGCACCCCCGACACATGTTGGGAAGCTCCTTGCCAGCCTTGGGGCACCTGGCCGCCCACACACACAACACTTGCAACACTTGGCAGAGAGTATTGTGGAGATGGGTGCTATCCACACAATGGCAGAGGAGAGTGCAGGTAAGGCCACAGGGCACATCAGTAGACCACTGTTGTGTATCCATCTGCATCTGTACAGTTAGAGCATGCATATATGAGATTAAATATATATAGTCTGTTGCTGTGTAGTAGTAATAAACAGATATGCATAATCTGTAGTATTGTAGGCTTGTACTGTTGATGTACTGTAATGCTGCACCTACCCTGTAGCAATGCCACAGCTGTGGCTACTGACATTACATCTCTCACACACTTATGTAGGTCCCTCTGGTATTCCTCCAGGCAGCAGCCTGTAGCTGGTGAGTATGGTGTTTGCTCAGGTTTGCCAATAAACCAATCATACTATGGCCATGGTATATTCCATGTACACATATAACACACATACCCATAAGGCATGCTGTACATGTTCACATATTGTTGCTGTTAACTGCACTGCATCACAGTGGTCACCATGATGATGTATCTGAAGGGTTTGTCAGACTCCTGCAATATAACTAACATCCTGTCATTGCAAAATGTGTGCACAGAGATGGACATAATGGTGTGACAAATGGCCTACAGTAGGGACATGTGGGAAACATCACCCTTATACAGTGCTACAACAGTGTATATACCAGTATTACAATGACAACTGTTACAGATCTACACTACATCATATCACAATACTGCAGTCCACAACCTTTACAACCTGCAATGTGGTCCTAACATGAGCAATGAGTGTGTAATATGGAATCGTATGTTAGGACAGCAGATATGGGGAATACATACCTTCACAAACACTGGAAGCATGTGTGCATAGACTCCAGATATAATATAGTGGAAGCAGCTTTTGAGGTACTGACAGCATGCATTCTTCATGAGACTGTACCTTCCAGCAAGTACACATCCCCAATGTCACACCTAGAAATGGTCTGCTGTCCAAGACATTTGGCCATCAAATGTGCCACTAACCTGCAACAGAGGCAGCTGTGACTTGCACACATCTTACATGCCATGGCATGGACACCATACCCAACAGGTAGCACCCAGGAGTTGGACATGTAGCCATACCTCACCATTGCATATACCATGGCAAACAGTGCAGACAGTCATGTCTGTAGTGAGGATGTATGGGACAGGATTAATGTAGAAAATAAACAGATGGCCATCCAAGACAGATGATGTCATATGTAGCAAACCAGTCATGCAGGCTGCCTAGTAACATGCCACAACACTGACAGAGTTGCAGGGATGTCAAGCAAGTACTAGCTGTGCAGTACCCGTGTCAACAATTGCCTGGACTCTGCATACGTGTGGCCCATGGGTTAGAGTAATCAGATGGGACAGTTGTACCACAGGAAACATCAGCCAGGCCTCTCTACAGGCAGCATATGCATAACATCAAAGGTCCCCAAAAGGCATGCTTTGCAATGTGTACTGGTGTACCAAGACCACGTTGGAAACCTACAGACAGTATCAAGTAAGATGCATGTACTGCACAACCAACACCTTACCCCACCTCAGACCCACCATCCCCATCTGTACCTTGCTGTTGGCAGTGTACACTTGTATGTTTGCCATTCATTAGCTGGGCTCGGCTGGTACACATCATGTTCAGTGTTTGGGACACTGCAAAATGACACACACGTGTAGGCCGTAGTTGTCAATCATCTGTAAAAAGGCTGAAGGTTGGGAGGGGGGGGTGTCATCATGACACAATAGTGCACTGCAGCAGTGATTCAAAGGATGCTATGAATGGCGGCATCTGTACACAGTCAGGGTCAGGAACTGTGGCAGACATAAGCCTGTCTCCACAGAAATAGTGACAGCAGTGTGTGAACTCCAAGGGATGTGCACATGAGTTGACCTTGCAATCATGCGGTGTTGGGGGACATGTGTTGGACAAACTGACCAAATACTGGCAAATGCATATGGCCCATGCTAGTATACCCCTGCCAGGAATAGTGACTGCTGTAGTACACATAACAGTAGGTGCAACAAACTATCATGATAAGGGTGTGCACACATATGCACCCATGAAGTGTATGTATCTAAATCAGCATCAGCACAACTAACATGTTTGTTTGACACTGCATTTGATTGTACAGGTCATGTGTCACATATCAGGTTCATGTAATGTTAACATAGGTTCATAGGTAGGTACTAGGCTATCTGCCCGAAGGCATTTATAAGCCTAGCCAGAACGTGTTGGCTTTTGCCGTCCCCTTAGATTAGTTCCCTATGCCTCTGTCCAGCAGAGCCACTGAAGTGATCCCCGGGGTAAACTTTCTGTTTCCCATCCACTCATCAAGGTTTCTCTTGAAGAGTGTTAGTGAGGAGCTCTGCCTAATGTAGATTGGAATCTTGTTCCAAAGCATGGGAAGTCTCTGGGACAGGAATCTATCCCTCCGGCATGTCCTATTTATTGTTGTGATGAGGTTTAGATCCCTAGAGCATATGGCTCAAGGGGATAAGATTTTCTTTAGGTGGAGCATGTCCATCAATTCTTGGTTGGACATGGCCTTGTATGCCAGGCAGACAGCACCTCTGAGTAGGCGGTATGCAACTGAGTACAGCTGGAGTTTCTTCAGTCGAGCTGCATAGGGCATCTGTTTGAGGCCAGTGATCCTTTGTTGAGGTACTTCTGTGGTCTTTCCAGCTGTTGCAGATGTCTTGTAAGGTATATCCCAAATGGGGCGTTGTACTCTATGATGGGTCTGATGAGTGATGAGTAGAGGGGCACAATGACCTCTTTTGATCTGGATGCTAACCCTTGTGTGATTAGGTGGGCCACATAGAAGGATTTTCTAACCCCTTTGGCAATGTGATTATCAAAGGAGAGATTACTATCTACTTGGGTCCCAAGATCCCTTATTACATTTTCCATATTTAGGGGACTACCACCTATGTGGTAGTTTGTGGGTACTTTATTTTTTTCCAAAGGGGATGACTATGCACTTTTTAACATTTAGCTTGAGGTCATGATTTTGACACCAGGTATCCATCTCAGTGAGACCCTTTTGGAGGATGTCTGTGTCAGCTGGAGAGTCAATTATACCCCCTAGTTTTCAGTCATCTGCAAACTTGGTCAGCCATAGTCCTCCTATGCTTGCCTGTACCTCTGAGAAGTATATGCCAAACAGGAGGGGTCCTAGGACTGAGCCCTGGGGAATGCCACTTGTAACTGGTTTAGAGTCGGACCTAGCTCCCACAACTCTCACCATGTGGGTTCTGTCCATTAGCCAGTTGGCAACACATCTTGTGATGTAGAGGTTTATGTTCAAGCTGGTGAGCTTGTCTATAATACCAGAATGGGGAATGATGTTGCAGCCTTTGTGAGGTCTAGGTAGGCTGTGTGTACCACCTTTCCCTCATCTATAGCCTTGGTAACTGTCTCAAAGAAGTCCACCAGGTTTAGGAGGCATGATCAGCACCTAACAAAGCCGAACTGGGTAGGGTCCAGTGTCTGGAGGTTCCCAATGTCTCTGTTAATGAGTTCCATAATGATGCACTCCATAGCCTTGCAGACCAAGCTAGTCAGGCATATAGGGCAATAGTTACTGGTGTCTGTTGTGGCTCCACCTTTGTGGAGCAGAATAACCGTTGCTGTGCACCACTCTATGGGTATGTAGCCTGTGTAGAGGCTGAGTTTGAACAGTGTTTTTAGGTGAGGGGTTAGTTTGTCTTTGAGTTCATGTAGGACGCAGCCTGGGACACCGTCCAGTCCCATTGATGCTGTGTTTTTGGCTTTGGAGAGGGCTGTTTTAACCTAAGTGTCTGTGATTTCAGGGGCTCTATGTACTTCTGGTATGGTTATGGGCCCTTTTGGGGGTGAGGGGGGGTCTGAAGTTTGCACTGAACCTGTCTGCCAGGATGTTGGCGATATCAGTTGGTTCAGTGTATTTTGTGCCATTTTGCACTAACTCTGAGCAGATCTGAGCATTGCCACTTAGATTTTTGACATAGCTAAAGAATGCCTTGTGTTTATCTTTGGAGTCCTTGGCAATTTTTCTTTCAAAGCTCGCCTTAGATGATTTTTATGAGGGATTGTAGTTTTTTGCTGATACTGATCAGGGATGTCTTCCCTGCTTGGGATTTTACTCTTTTCTGTACTAGTTTCCTCCTTCTATTATATAGCTTGTTTATGGGAGGGGTCCACCGGGCTGGTTTCCTTTTCTTGCAGGAGTGATTTTTGGTTTTGCTTGGGATAGCACGATCCATGAATTCTTGTAGGTGCCCTCAGAATGCATTAGTAAAGGATTTTGCAGCTTGGAGAGCGTTATCCTTTAGCATGGGTCTTTGAAACTTTCCACCTCGGTCTTAAGTAACGTGAAGTTTGCTTTTGAAATATTTTTCATGGTGGTTTCCTTGTCTGGAGGTGGGGGCAGAATGTGGATATCCAAAGTGATTTGTTTATGGCCAGATATAACCAGCATGGGGTTGACCTCCGGTGTGGAACACCAGTCACCCATGTTGGTGATGACCAGATCCAATATGTTGTCACCTCTGGTGGGAGTGTTGACCAGTTGATCCAGGGCATTTGAGTTTATAAATTCTAGGAAATGCTAGGCAAGGGAGTTAGTACTTGTGTAGTTCTCCCACTTAATGTTTGGGTAATTGAAATCACCCAGTATTAGGGTATTTGGTAGGACCTTTATGTTTCCCAGTGTTTCCAGAAGCGTGGAATGGGGGTCCTGGGACATGGTGGGTGATCTGTAGCAAGCTACAATTTGAATTACAGTTTTGCCCATTATTAGTTGCACATGCATGATCTCTGAAGCATTGTGCTGTGCCACTAACCTGGAGGTGTGGGTATCCTTGATGAATATGAATACTCCCCCGCCTTTTGTATTTCGGTCCGACTTCTGTGGCCGAAATGTATGGTATGAGTTGTAGCCTGGTAGTGCTGGTGTGCTCTCTGGAGCCTTAAACCAGGTTTCTGCTATTGCAAATATATTGATTTTCTCCATACTGTAGAGTGCCTCGAATGTGTGCATTTTGAGGTTTAGTCTTCTGGCATTGAGTAGCATTACCCTCAGTTTTTTGTTACTTGTGCTATTTACGGCGGTGGGTTTGTCTTTTGAGCCTTGCCTAAAAAAGGCAGTAATGTGGTCCCGTGGCATATCAAGGAAGAGGATGTCATATCACTAAGGGTGTGTACACTCCCCATAGCCATGGTAAGGTTTGAAGGTTGTCAATGTAATTGTATCGTATTGGCCATACATGCACCGCTGATGATGAGATCTGTAAATCAGACATTAGGCATTCTCAATTGACATCTGTCCACATATCATCCCAGGTATGTGTTGGAAAAACACATAGGGGCTGTTAGCAGCACAGCAGACATAACTGACACAGTAATACACATTCAGCAATGGTGTGTACACCTGTGAGGTATGGTGCATAGTACATGACAGGGTGCCGAACAGGTGCACAGCAATACTGTGTGCTTGAGTGCAGTGTGTTCCAGGGGAAGAAGCATTACCTTCTAGCACAGCCCATGCATCACACACATGTATAATTTTGCTAGCATGGATTGACTATTGCTGCACTGCATGCTGTTGAGTACCATATGTCATGCATGTTGACAGATGGGTAATGGGAGGTCTGTGTGTAATATCTTTGTGCAAGCTCACCTGTAGGTGTGTGTGTGTGGGGGGTGGGGGGTTATTTTGTCTGTAAGTGTAATCTGGTGGAGTGCAGGGGGGTTGATGTATGTAGGATGTGTGTGTGTTTGTATGTGTGTCCATGTATGCACATGTGTGATTGTGGGATTGTTCATGCCTCTCGACTTCCCTTTGAAATTGTGCAGTACATGGACATGGACAGACACATGAGACACCAGGAATACCTGTCTGACATGTAATTTCAGGACAGCTGATTGTATAATAAGGTCTGTAGCACGGAACATTCATTGGGAGGGAAAATAGGCACCAGGTATACTGGTATAATTGCAATCAGCAAAAAGGTGAAAGAATACCCACGTATGCAGCACTACAGATGCATTGGGGAATTACTAGACAACACCAGTGAGTGTTTCCAAATATTACTGTAGTCCACATAAGTTAATAGAGCAACAGATCTTGCATCTGCTGAGCAATAGTTATGTATGATATCCAGTACGTGGCATTACTGAGTGACTTTAGTAGCCCCTAACATATGGGGGCCATGCTCATGATGTCTGGACAAACCCAGGTTGAACACAGGATGACAGCAGTGAGTCTTTCTAAAACTGACTCCAATCAAGTCAATGAGGTAATGGAGTAACAGGTCATGTTTTGTGATCACTTGTCTAGGCAATTAGAAGAATGATACGTTAATGATTGGTATTAATGAGTGTAAGTTTCCAAGTCTGATGCAGGATGGGGAACTTAAGAGAATAAACTTGGGACTTTCTGAACTCAGGACAGGTAAGCATTATGGTGGAATGTCAGGGTGTGTGAGTGTGTGTGTGTGTGTCTGTGTGTGTGTGTGTGTGTGTGTGTGTGTGTGTGTGTGTGTGTGTGTGTGTGTGTGTGTGTGTGTGTGTGTGTGTGTGTGTGTGTGTGTGTGTGTGTGTGTGTGTGTGTGTGTGTGTGTGTGTGTGTGTGTGTGTACATGTATGTACTGTTAAGCAATGATGTACAGGTCTTAAAGTGCGTTTCTTGTTTCCCCACACAGGTGGCGAGGTGGGTCAGAGTCCCTTCTGCAGGCAATCTGAAGTTGGTATCCATACAGACACTGAAAATGATGATAGGTGTGTTGAGGCACAGGTGGGGTTGTCAGAGGCCAAAACTGCCCCATCGTTTGACATCCCCCTGTTATCAACCCCATCCCCGCACACAGTCACTGTGCCTATAGATACCCCATCACCAGTGGCCATAGCAGAGGGAAAGTTGGCAGTTGGTGGCAGTGCACAGGACAGTGTGGTATCTATGGCTGCTGTGTCTGGACACAGATGTCTGGCAGGGTACCACATAGACAGATGTACAGGAGTGCTCATTGGAGGGATGCTGGTCATTGTGCCCCTGGCAGAAGTGCCAAATCTGGTACCACCAGATGCATGTTTCAGGCTGTCATGGAGGTGCAGGCACGTATGGAATGGTACACCAGACAGGGTCTGAGGCTGCAGAGGGCTACTCTTTCAGCTGTAACTGACAACATCTGTGATCTTGCAGGTGCCCTCTGTTATTTTACAGAGGTCATGGATAAATGGTGGGGTGAGATTGTGGGACTCATCGACCGTGGATTGTCCATGCTAGAGCATGTGGTGGGAGTGGTGTGACAGCCACATGGACGTAGGCCAGCAACACCAACAGGTGGAGGTCAACGTGGATGTGCAAGGACACCAAGCTGCTCCCATAGTGGCAGTATCAGCCTCAGCACTGCAGAGGAGATGCTATCCACACCACACCAGAGCAGGCCATGTGCACATGGCTCTGGCCAGTCCCAGGAGGGACCTGGTTCCAGCGGACATATGTCATCATCAGGGGAGAGTAACATATTGTGGCTTGTACCTGGACATGCCTGTGGAACCCCTGGCAGGCACAGTTCTCATCTCAGTAGCCATAGGCAGTAAACTACACACCCTGCCAGGTATGGTCTGCAGCTGTCCAACAAACATCTGTATAGGGCACCCACATGGCAGAACTGTGTGCATGCATACTCACACACAATACAAATACAGCTAGGGCAACTCCATACCTACACATACCACATTACAATGGTCATATCAATAATTAAAACCCCTCACTAACACACATGGTGTCAAACGTATGGCTCAGCTTAGGTCTCTGGCAAGCCATCAACACACCCTATACATATGATGATACCTGTGCCACATCCCTGTCATCCATAACATTGATGCAGGGGCAGGTTAATATGGTTCTGATGCAGATGGTGACTGTACTACAGTGCACCAATGTACTGCTGTGTAGCATTTTGTCTGTGGTAAAGTTTAATGCTTACATGTCAGGAAGTGAAGCTGTCCAGCCATGATGCATTATAGCTGTTATTAACACTGAGTGATTGTGGCCTCCATAATGTTATCCGTTTGTGTTGGAGGTGTCCATGTGTCAGCAAGAGGATAGTCTGCTGTCATATCTCACAAGGGGTATGGCACTGTGGTGACACCTTGGTTGCACCATACCATCATATGTATGCTATTAAGAACAGGAAGAGCGATAATGCACTGGCTAAGCATATTGATTTGAACCCGGGTCATAGCTTTCACTTTATGGCTATAGATCATGTACCATTGAAAATCAGGGGTGGTCCATTCTCACTTATACTGGAGAATTGTGAATTAGAATGGCAGTTGCGTCTAGACGCTTTTCGGCACCCTGGTCTTAATACTAACTGTAACATTACTCCTGTGTTGAAACTAAGGAGCTATCTAAGATAGGTACACTGTGGTAATAATATTTATTTCATACATATATTTTTATACATTTTTTTCTTGTAATTTGCTATGAATTGCAGTAAACTGTGTTGGGTTTACACTAAAAAATCTTTGTTTCTGCTGCATTGCATAAAATGTATTGTTGAGTATTCCAATATGTATTAACCTCCTAAGAGAGTGTTGTTTTTCTTATTGGAATTTTGACTATTGTATTATTAGTTTTAGCAGATTGAATATATATACTCCTTTTAATTTTTTAATCCAGCTTTACGAACAATTCTTAATGTCAAGGGTGCACTTGCACCGTTTTAAATTTTAGCAGATGTCAATGTGTTGTATTAATTTGGTATCAGGAAGTTGTCAAGATGTCACTTCCTGATTTTTGAATATTTCTTCGGGGTTGTTTCCCCGGTTCTTATTTTCCTCTGATGAAGCCATAACATAGTTGTGGTGAAAACGCTTATTTAATAACAATAAAAACGCGTTAAGGTCTTTTGTAGCTGTGTTCTTCTGGACAAGGGTCTCGTGGATTGTGATTTTATCGGTTTATTTTTCTCTTACCTGGTTTGTAATTTATTCTCCATCCAACAAAGGTTTAAAATAACCAGACTGCCTCTTAACAACTATCTCATCAATAATAGTGGTTAAAAGATCATCAGGGTAGGACCTAGCTGAAAACATCTTTCTCAAATGTTCACATTACAACAAAAAAATCATCATTGAGGGTTACCATTCTGGGCGCCCTCACTAACTGCCCCATAACTACTGCCTATTTCTGATAAAAGGGGTGGTTACTCTCGAAATGTAAAAAATTATTCGAGTATGTAGCCTTCCTAAAAATTCTGGCTTCTCTTCTGTCTTTTTAAATATGGCATAACCCTGTTTTTTCTCTCACTTCATATTGCAATTCCTGTCTGTATTAAACTGCTTAATCTTTAATTTCTCTTTAAACTGGCTCAGGTTTCTCTAATTATTAAATTATTGCAATATAAATTATATAGGTTCATAGGTTCATAGGTAGGTACTAGGATATAGGCCCTAGGGCCTATATAAGCCTAGCCAAACCGTACCCTGGCTTTTGTCACCCAAGAAAATTATTTTCCTGTTCCTCTGTCAAGCAGAGTCACAGAAGTTTCCCTGGGGTGAAATTCCTATCTCCCATCCAATTATCAAGATTTTTCTTGAAGAGTGCTAATGAGGAGCTTTGTTTGATATAGATAGGTAGTTTGTTCCAGAGTATGGAAGTCTCTGGGACAAGAATCTATCCCTCCAGCATGTTCTGTTTATTGTGGTGACAAGGTTTAGGTCCCTAGAGCATATAGCTCAGAGGGATTGGGATTTCTTTACTTGGAGCATGTTCAGCAGCTCTGGGTTTGACATAGCTTTGTATGTTAGGCTGAGATTACCTCTGAGTAGGCGATATGCGACAGAGTAAAGCTGGAGTTTTTTGAGACGATCTGCAAAGGGCATCTGTTTGAGTCCGGTAATCCTCTTTGTGAGGTATTTCTGTAGCCTTTCCAGTTGTTGTAGATGTCTTGTGAGGTACATACCAAAAGGGTTATTGTACTCTATAATGGGTCTAATGAGTGATGAGTAGAGGGGAAATATGACCTCTTTTTTCCTGGATGAGAAACCTTTTGTGATGAGGTGTGCCACGTAGAAGGATTTCCTGACTACTGTGGCGATGTGATTATCAAAGGAGAGACTACTGTCCACCTGAGTCCCAAGGTTTCTTATCACACTTTCGGTGTTAAGTAGACTACTGCCTATGTGGTAGTTCATGGGTACAGAGTTTTTACCAAAAGGGATGACAATGCACTTTTTGGCACTGAGCTTGAGGCCATGTCTTTGACACCAAGCATCTGTCTCAGTGAGGCCCTTTTGTAGGATGTCCACATCATTAGGAGTTTTGATTATGGCTCCTAGTTTGCAGTCATCTGTGAACTTTGTTAGCCAAAGACCTTCTGTGTTAGCCTGTACTTCAGAAAAGTAGATACCAAACAGGAGAGGACCTAGGACTGAACCCTGTGGTACTCCACTTGTCACTGGTCTGAAGTTGGATTTAGAGTCTGCTACTTTCACAGTTTGGGTTCTGTCAGTCAGCCAGTTGGCAACCCATCTTGTGACATAGGGAATTATACCTAGTCTAGTGAGTTTGTCTATAATTCCAAAGTGGGGGATGGTGTAGAAAGCCTTGGCGAGATCTAGACAGGCTGTGTGAACCACCTTACCCTCATCTACGGCTTTGGTGACCACTTTAAAGAAGTCTATCAGGTTTAGTAGACATGATCTGCTTTTTACAAACCTGAACTGGGTAGGGTCCAGAGTTTGGAGATTACCAATGTCTTTGTTTATAAGTTCCATGATGATACGCTCCATAGTCTTGCAGACCAGGCTCGTCAGGCTAATGGGGAGGTAGTTCCTGGGGTCCGTGGTGGCTCCCCCTTTGTAAAGTGGAATAACCGTTGCTGTGCGCCATTCATATCTATCCTTAACCAATATTTTCACATTATGACTAATTTGGTGTGATTATTTCAACTATACATGTTTTTCTATTATTTTTGAAATTGTAAAAGTATTATTCTTAAAATGTTTTGCAATAATTTGGAGCTTTTCTCTCTGGGTCTTCTCTGAAAATGGGCACAAGCCCAGTCAGACTTCCCCTGTAATCAAATATCAACAAACAACAATGACAATAATAATTAAATAAATAAATACATATTTTATTGTCATAGAAAACAATAAATGCAGTCACTGTTTTTTTAATTTAACTTTATTCCATTTAAGTATATGTTTGGGCTTAGGGGACTGCATTAGCTGTGCTAGGATTTATTTATATCTTAAATATGGGTCCCTATCAAATTATCAAAGTTTCAAAATTTCGAAAGTCATATGGTCGGGACCACATGATTGAAGTTTTGAAACTTCAAATGTTTTGAATGGAGATTGCACTACAATGCAGAACAGGAAATTTACCCTTTTCTGCAATGTAGTCCGTTCTCGGAGATGGTATATTTAATTATCAGGGGGTGTGGGGATTGCAGCCACCCACATGTGGGTGCAGGGGGACTTGGCCCCCTGCAAAAAGGTTAAAAATAGATTTTTTTTAATGTTCACAATTCTGAAACTTTGATCATATAGTCTCGGGCATATGAATTTCGAAGTTTCGGAACTTCGATAATCTGACATAGGTTCCTTATATATAAAGAAAGAGAGAGAAAGAAAGAAAGAAAGATTTACATTTGTGTGTCTGTGAAAACGGTGAAATACTTCACATGAGCTATCCACATATGCCCCTTTTTTTTTGTTTGAACCAAAAAACCTTTTTTTTACCCTCACCCTTTTCCGGGAAACCTTTGGTTTTTTGAACCACTTTAAAAGGGAAGTTTTTTTTTTAAATTCCCCCAAAAAAAAGGGTTTAAAAAAATTTTTTTTTTAAGAAAAAAAAAAAAGGGAATTTTTTTTTTTGCTTTTTACAAACCTTTTGAACTTTGGGAAAAAAAAAAAAAAAAAAAAAAAAAAAAAAAAAAAAAAAAAAAAAAAAAAAAAAAAAAAAAAAAAAAAAAAAAAAAAAAAAAAAAAAAAAAAAAAAAAAAAAAAAAAAAAAAAAAAAAAAAAAAAAAAAAAAAAAAAAAAAAAAAAAAAAAAAAAAAAAAAAAAAAAAAAAAAAAAAAAAAAAAAAAAAAAAAAAAAAAAAAAAAAAAAAAAAAAAAAAAAAAAAAAAAAAAAAAAAAAAAAAAAAAAAAAAAAAAAAAAAAAAAAAAAAAAAAAAAAAAAAAAAAAAAAAAAAAAAAAAAAAAAAAAAAAAAAAAAAAAAAAAAAAAAAAAAAAAAAAAAAAAAAAAAAAAAAAAAAAAAAAAAAAAAAAAAAAAAAAAAAAAAAAAAAAAAAAAAAAAAAAAAAAAAAAAAAAAGGGGGGGGGGGGGGGGGGGGGGGGGGGGGGGGGGGGGGGGGGGGGGGGGGGGGGGGGGGGGGGGGGGGGGGGGGGGGGGGGGGGGGGGGGGGGGGGGGGGGGGGGGGGGGGGGGGGGGGGGGGGGGGGGGGGGGGGGGGGGGGGGGGGGGGGGGGGGGGGGGGGGGGGGGGGGGGGGGGGGGGGGGGGGGGGGGGGGGGGGGGGGGGGGGGGGGGGGGGGGGGGGGGGGGGGGGGGGGGGGGGGGGGGGGGGGGGGGGGGGGGTGGGGGGGGGGGGGGGGGGGGGGGGGGGGGGGGGGGGGGGGGGGCCCCCAAAAATGGGATAACCAAAAAGTTTGTAATAAACCCAGGTTTTCCCAAACGCCCCCGGGGGTGTAAAAAAGGGGTTTTTAAAGTATTCTGGGGCCCCGTGGGGTCTGGTAGTGGAAAAGGGTTCGGGGGGGTGCCACAACTATCCTAAAAATTTCAGCCCAAGGGTGACCTAGGGGGTCAATGGAATGAAAGGGGTAATAAAAGTTGAAAATATGGAGCTTCCCCGCCTGGAAAAGGACAACAGGGGGACCCACCCCATACACAAAATGTTATTAATATTACATATTTAAAACCCCGGGGGACATAAGGGGCATTCACGGATACATCCATATAAATTTTGGGGCCCTTTAACTCCCCATAGCCTAAAGTTAATCTAAATTGGCTACAATACCCCGGTTCCCATTGGGGAAATCCAGGTCCTGGGTGGAAATTTCAATAAAAATAAGTCCCCATGGGGACGGGGTACCCAATAAACCGCAAGGGTATATAATTCCAGGTGTGGAATGCGGGGCAACAGGGTGGTGGCTGGCCCCGGGAAGTAAATATTTATGTCACACTGTATCATATTCCCCAGTGGGGACATACAAAAGGTCCCTTTGGGGAGGGAGATACCGTGGTTGTGCCCCCCCATGAAATACCCACACATAAAGAACCCAAAATGAGGGCAAAACAAAAAATATGGTGTTCGGGATCTTGAAATCACGGGTTCCGGTGCTTGGATACATCCGTGGAGCCTTGCAGTACTCTCCAGGCACAAGTGCCCACATATTCATAGTATGTTGTATGCTACACAATATGATTCTCGCGGAAACAGCTGCTGCAGGGACATAATGCCGAGGGCCACCAAGCCACGCCACAACTGCCAGGGGCAAAGCACAGGCACAGGGCGCAGGCGCCATGGACACACTGAGCCAGCCCTCAGTAGGTGAGACAGAGGCGCATTCCAATATGCCTACGCCCTGGCAAAGAGGGAACGATAGCACATACTTTGACAGTGTAGGCCCCATGGACTGACACCTCCTGACCTGCACACACAGTAAATGGACGCCACACAAACATGTCCGCCCAGAATGTGTACCGATAAAGCGGACGATGTGTGACCTCCAACAAAGGCACCGCCAAACACTGCACACCCAATAGCCAGCAGAGCATGGAACGCCAACACCTCAACGCGACGCCGTTCAACAGCACACGGCGTGAGCCATATGCTGCACTATCGCCGCTATCATAAGTCGACCACACATGTACGCATGTGCATACACAGATACGGAAATACATATCAGTACACATGTAGACATATATGTACGCATACACAGATAGAAAGGACAACAGGGTAATATGGAACCCAGGGATGCAAGTTCACAGATAAGTAAGACGCGAAATCACCACATATTAAACATAGTGACCGACAACCCGATCATCCTGGAGGGTGGGCAGGGCAGGTAACGCCAGCCATGGAAATGTTAACCTGCAGCAATACATATCCGGTCCGGGATGGTCACCAGTCCACGGTACAGTAACGGGATATGTGTAGGGTCACCACCTGTCCCACGTTGTGAGGGACAGTCCTGTCCTGCAAAAACATTGACAAAATGGCAAATGTCCTGAGATTGTAGGACAAAACCATTTCCCATAATTACTTTATTAGTTGCAGAAAACAGTTATTTTGTAGAAGAAACATCTAAATATGATAATAAACAGAATAAGCAACTGTAATGCTACAGCTTTGTATTCCGTCAAAAAAGTGAATCGCTGTCCTTTGTACTGGCCGTGGGTATGTGTTGGCATGCAAAATCTGACGTACCTACTAAAATTTTCCCACTTTGGCCATTTGAAAAGGTGGCAACCCTACATATGTGCGTGTCATATCCATAGGACATGAGTGCGGAGATACACGCCGCCACCGGGCGCGGCCAACGAGGTATTGTGTTCAACCGCGGGTGCGAAAGGCGAAAGCATACCAGTGAACTGTACGCCATTCTGTGGAACGCACCTCATCTGGGGTGTAAAACAGTGCATGTTCCTCGTGAGTTCCTCCAAGTTCCACATTGAAAATGTCTCTCAAACAACCATTGTTAGGAATGTATATAAATGACATCCTGGTAAATAGAATGTACTCATAGTAAGTTAGTAAAGGTTCTGCACTGTAAGTAAATCAGCATATCATAATCAACCTATGACCTACTTAGCTGAAGTTGTCACTATGCCATTACTATGTGTTCCACATTATGCCCATGTGTTTCACATTACTACTGTGTGTGTTCCCCACTCCGAAATAGAAGGTTGACAGCCATGGCGGCAATATGTGTATGTGTGAGGTGAGGTTGTCGTGTGTTCCGCTGTGTGTGTGTAATGTGTGCCAGTGTAAACTGTGTATGAAGGTGACATGTCACAGCCGGAGTGTAATAACAGGCGAGGCATACAGTACAGGAACCATAGGCGCATGTACAGCAGTACCCACAAAGTAGTACTGACATCTCCTCAGTGGCTATGCATGGCGTAAAATGATGCAGCCAAATGTCCCAAAGTGTACCACAGGGCCATAGCACACAGGAGATGCAAAGGACGATGTACAAAACCACGACCGTAGGTATGGCGCCATAACGCATACACTCCACACGGTCCGCCGGCAACGCTACACAGCATCAGGCATGTACGGGCGAAAATCCGGAGTGCCATCCCGGCACCGATCGTGAACAGTCACGGTCCGGTAAATACCAAGGTGTGTTCCACGCACCGCGACGTAAGCAAGCGGCACACGAATAGGAGGCTACCCGTAGCATACAGTCCGCCCCAAGTATAGGACCACAATCACCGTAACTATCAGCCACAAAATGCCAATCGATGGTACGCACGGACTAACATCCGCAGATATATAACCGATGTGAAGGAGGAATACGTGCAGGAAGCACACTTGCAGGCGATACCGACAGCAGACGACATCAACAAAACAAACATTCCCGAACAACACACAGGTAACCCGCAGCTCCCCAAGCACGGATGGAGCACACACACAAGCATATCTGGTATGTATAAATGCAAGACTCACACCCTGCACTGGCCACCCACATCCGCAGATATACCCCATTGCACATATCAAAGGGATAACAGCTAAAACCGTAGCAAACACATACAGGCAGTGAATGACAGCGCATACCCACAACAAGCTCCTGGGAAACACTAGCAGCGGCTCATGCATCCATGCATTCGCTATGTACAGGAAAATAACAGCCATGTAACACATTTGAATGCACAACGCCATCGACAGACGCCGCCAGGACACGGGGACCCACATGTCGAACACAATACCATACCCAACACACACAATCCACGGCTAACACCACAGTGAAATGTACCCGACAACACACATAGCGGATGCAGTCACACAAACATGATACAATACATACCATCCTCAAGGTATTGCAAATAACCAACGCCACACGAGGAAAGAACCATGGCCTAGTGCCGACGCCAGAATCTAAAGGAAGGGGATCACCGCTGATATGCGATAAGTACACACCGAGGAACAGCTATTGGCCTGATTAACCCACATGCATCAGGCTTAATTTAATAATATAAGGAAGACTCCTGGATATTCAAAACCGTATGTTCATACCGAACGATACAAAGTAGAGAAAGAGAAACAGAGGAATAGAGACGAACTCAAAACAAAAGGTCGGAAAGGTATGTCGAACCCACGACATGTACTGGTGTGTAACGCATATACGTATGACGAATCTGTACAGTATGTGAACGTGTGTGTAGGTAAAGATACCTGTCCATCAGGCAGAGAGGTTAGGCTAAGGTTGGATATGTAATGCTAAAACGCCAGCATACCAACAACTGTGATCAAAGTGTGCACAGCAGTGGGACAACATGTAAACACCCGATAACCCCAGGGCCGCCTTGCCACCCTTTAAAAAGGCCAAAGTGGGAAATCGGCCGGGACACACTTCAGATGTTACAGGTGGACACATACCCATGGTCAGTACAAAGGTTAGAACTCTACTCTTTGCATAAAGAAAAGTGTAGTCTTGTAGCAGTTCAGTTGCTTATTGTGTGTCTTGTAACAGTTAGGAATGTACATACATAAATAAGTATGTTATGCAACTCTTACATAAGAATGGGATATAGTGATGTCCCACAATCTCAGGACATTTGCCATTTGTGATAAATTTGTCAGGACACAACTGCCCAAGGAGGGACTGTCCCTTGCAAAGTGGCACAGGTGGTAACCCTACCCCAGGTCTGCCATAGGGGTTGCAAACACAGAACAATGCCACCACCCACGCCGATGCTGGCAGTGGATATCCAACACTGAAGTGCCACAGCAGGGGATAGGACATTTATGTATAGTGTCACAGCACACATGTGCATGGGCATATACCGCCGATGTCATATCGGAATGTGCGCATCGACGCACCTACCCCACGCAGTACGGGGGACTATGTCAATTATGTGTAATGCAAAGCTGGCATGATGGATATGTTCACAAATCATAGACAGTATCACAGGCATAGCATGCATGATGGAGCGATGGCTAATGTTATATACATACACAAGATATGTATGGCCTGCACATATGGGACAATGTAGTAGCAGAATAGGTACCGAAATGGAGGTAACAGCAAGTGACCATGTCCAAACGTTCCATAGCAGGTGCAATGTGTGCCACAATGATGTCCAGCAGGGCCGTGTAAACACATGTGCAATGTACACAGTACTGACACCCCCCCCCATGGTAGTGTCCACTGAACGGCAGAACTGGATGTCAACTGTCATGTCTATACAATACGTCCGCTGTGGTGGTACCATGGGTGTGTGTCACCCACCAGCAAGGCAGCTATCACATGACTAGTGACACAGTGTGCCCCTGTGGGATGTGCACAGGACCTATGTCCCACAGCATGGTGTGTGTCCAGTCTGTGGATGTCACACAGACGCCTGGGCTGAGCAATGTGGCATGTGTGCACACATGCAGGACTGCTCCTCCCCCCCTGCTCACAGCAAACGCCATGTAGGAGTACTACATGCATCAGTACTGTGGAGAACATGGCCCATGGCAGAGTACATTACACCCCTGTGTTAGTGGCATGCAGGTGAGCACAGATGTGTTACATGACTGTCATTTGCATATGTCAACTGTCTGAGCTGGGTAGAGAGCACAGCATGACTATACTGAGACATGTAACGTTGTATCCATTGTGTAAGGTACACCACACATGTGTCATTGTAACACGGCCCGCGGTACATGTGTGTATGGCACAGGTACAAGGGCACCCAAGGTATCAGCTAGACATACGGTCCAGAAATGTGTAGTCCTGCACATGTGTACCCACGCCATGGTGTAATATGGCAACCACAGCACCATGTGGGCCATGTGTGTGTACATCAACCATGTACAACGTGATATGCCTGTATAGGGACAGTATCCATGTGATACACACCGCATGACTGTCAGCATGCAAAGGTGATGTGTATGCACTATGTGTGATGTAACTGATGCAATGATATCTACATGATATATCTGCCACACTGACACCTGTATGGGTGTCAGCAACATGAGTAGGATGAGCTAGAATGCTGCCAGGTATGTAGAAGTGGTATATGTAGGCATGTACAGTACTGTGTGACAGCAGGTAGTATGATGCAAATACTGAGCATGAGGGCCGCATGTCTGAGGAACGTGCAATGCCACACGCCCCTGAAATGTTGTAGTCAGCATGATATGCCTGCACCACTGTGTGAACTGTACAGAAGGCACATGGTGTAACATGCCGATACATAGGGTACGATGTGATGCTGGATGTGTACACCGTCAATAGCATAAAGTGGAATGGTGCTGAAGGGCAAAGAGCGGATCATGTCTGATGTGATACCCTCTGTACCACCCCAACCACCCATGCAATAATATGACAGGTGGCCAGCATGAGATGTGGTGTGCTGTGGCGCACAGGCCCAACAAGGGTGCCAGGAAAGGCATGCAGGTAGTCAATGAGTGTGTGAAGCATGTATGTCAAGATGTGGCCCAGTGCCATACTGAATGGCCCAGTCATGGGTGTAGAGATGCAGCCCCATACGGCAATGCAGTACCATCCATGTGTAGTGTGATAGATGTGGTAGTGTGGTGGTCAGGTGCACAACGACATGAATGGGCTAGCAGTCACTGACGGTGCTGCTGCAGAGACATGTAACAGCCAGGTTGGCGGGATACAACAACCATGGCGGTTGGAGGTGACATTGGGACTGTGTTCCCAGACATAACATGTGCATGCCAGTACTATGTATGTGTCCACAGGGTTAATACAATGTCCAGCCAAGGATTGGAACCCTGTAGTGAGTGAGTGTGTATTGTTGGTAGGTACCCCATTGGCAGGCAGGATGCCAGCAACATCTGTGTCGCCAATGCCTGCATGACCGTGGTATCCTGCATTGAATGTGGATGTAGTCAAACAGCAGAGACATACCACCACACGGCGTGAGGGCCCACACTGCAATGTCTGGCAGTCATGTGTAGGTAGCTAGCTGTGGAGTATGTCATGCACCAGCAGGACACACCATGACTGTCAAGTGACACACAACACACAGGTGAACAAAACTACCGGCAACAGCCTGCACATGTGCCCATACAGCACGCGTGCATGGAACAGGAATACCACTGTATGCTCTGTGAAAATGCCAGCACCACCATGTCTCAGTGTGGAATAGCATGGTCCCTACCAGTGTGTAAATGTAGCAGAAGTGCACTGTGATCACTGCTGGCATAGGCACATAGACCGTCCATCGGACAGGGTGCCATGCCCTCAACTACCTCTGTCAGTGGATGTCAGTAATACCGGCTGTAGTGTGTATGTACCATGCATGCTGCTATGGTTGTGTGCTTAGGTGTGGCTACCAGGGATGGTAAGCATGGATGTTCAGTAAACAGAGGGGGGAGGTGTGTAGGCCCAGCATACAGACACATGGAGGTTTGGTGCATGCTGAGGGTACTGTAGGTATGGTATGTGTCGTGTAATGTGTCACCCAGCTATGCACTGCATGGCCAAGCATGTGTGGGTACGCGGGAGTCCATACTAGGAAGGTCGGTTGCTGGCAATACATAGCAGTAGCAACTGTCCCAGGTGCAATGTACAGCATGCCAACCCGACTGGCATGTAACCTGTGGTGTACAGTGTCTGCACTGTCGTGTGTCACAATGTGTGTAGTGGCCACAAACATGGGTATCTGAACATGGACTACCTATGATGCAATGTGTCATGGGAAAATACAGTATGTGTGTAAATCACGGTGTGGTGGGAACCACCCACCTGTGTGTGTTGCAGTCCAGGTATGTGACTGGGAGGTATGATCTGTGTACAATCTGGACTGGCAGGTGTGCCGTGTAGGGCATGGAGGCAGGTCCCAGGCACCGTGAGATAAATGACATGTGTGCTGTACTGTGTGTGCAGTGCTAGTGTACAGCACAGTGGAGGGTGTAAGCATTGTTACACATCACTGCATGCTGTGCCTACCTGTGACAGCCCTGCCAGAGACAGACATGTGACACCGCTGCACAGGCAGCATAGCATGAGAAGATGTACATGTGGGCTGCACACCTTAGCCAGATGTCCACACGACATGTGTGCCACGGTAGTGTGGTTCAACACGACTATCAGACTGGACAAACAGCACATGCCTGCATAACAACAGTATGACCATAGTCAACAGTCCCAGTGACAGAGTAGGCCAATGTAGACTATCCCTGCATGCAGACCAGTGGCTACTGGACACCTGGCTAGACACACACCTGGACGGTTAATTCACCATTGAGCCATCACATGTCCACGCCCATGTGGGCGGAAAAATGTCATCACAGGGGGGTCACAATAGCGGGGGGCAGGGCAGACGGGGTGTACCAGGTGATGTGTCATGTGTGCATATGTTGGGTAGCACAGCCGCTCACATGTCTGCAACATACTGGTGCACGATGTATACTGTTACATGATGAATGGAACTGCACTGTCACCCACTACAGGGCCAGCTGGCACAGGTGTGGTGTGACTGGTGTAACCCATGTTTGCACAGGATACACACTGCTGTTGTAGGCAGCCATGCTGGTGGCCACCAGTGATATATGCAGTGGTCATACAAACAAACCGAAAACAGTGTTCAGGCAGGAATGTCAATTGTCGTGGACGATGTGCTGCTATGTGAATGTGGGTGTTTGTTGTGAATGTCACACATCCAGAAGACACCATCTGGTGCAGTCATGGTTGTCAACAGCCGTACACACATCCACACCAGTCAGAACCCCGCCCCGCCAATGTGTGTCAGTCACGCTTGTACCGGTGACATATGTGCACATGGCGGAACACCTCCCACTGTCATCTAAGCTGGCTACATGATGGCTGGAATGTGCTGTAGAAATGTACAATGCTGGTAGCCCAATGAAGTACCTGGAATCAGACACAGTACACTATGTCAGCCATGTAAACCATGCACAACAATGACTGCCCAACAGACACAAACAATGCATTGACACATGGAACATGTGCTCATGACAACCCCCACTGAGGTATGTTGCACATATAGATGTACAATTGTCATCTATGGCCATAGCATGGATGCAGACACACATACTCCACAGGTAGTACCATGTGATGTAGGTAGGGGGCATTGCTTGTGTATATGTCACAGTAGATGTACACAGACATGTCCTGCATAGCCGCCATGTAGGGTAGCTGTGGTATGTCACTACTGGACATGCCCATACAGATTACCATGTCCCGCAGGAGATGTGTTAGGTGTGTACCACATGTGACATGCTGACAACAATCTGCGATGTGTATGGCTGCCGGTGTACCTGTGTGACAATGTTCGTGATGGGAGCAAGGGCACAAAGTATCGAATTGTATGCACACAAGCCCCACATAGCTGCATAGCCTGAACATACAGTACAAGGAGTGTGTGGAATGATAGCAACCCACAGGTGGAGATGGGTATGGACGGCGGCCCACAACCACATGGGTGTGTACGGTGTTCACGTCCACGACACATGAGCATCTGAGAGGCTAGCGCCACAGTTGTACAGGGTCGCATGTACATATGTTCAGCAACATCCCTGTATGTCCCACCACTGGCCTGTGGACCGATGGACAACAAGCAAATGTGCAGGTATGAGATGTGCACAGCACATCACAGATGCCTACCGTAGAACAGGCTTACCATGTAGACATGTGCACAGTAGGTCTGCGCCACCTGCAGTCAAACACGCTAGGTGCCAAACCACACCAATAGTCCGCCCAATGACACAGATGGGCTGCATGCCTCTGTGTATGTATGTCTGTGAATGGTTCCGCATAGCAATATAGCCGTGTCACCATTGTGAACAACAATATGAATGGGTTGTATGTGTGAGGGGTGCATCATATGTGTATGGTCAGATCGACGATACCATCAGTGGGCCTGCTATGTGAACATCCATGTCCCCATACATGGATACCTCTGCTGAGGCCAACACCACATTCACACAGGGAGGGATGGCGGTGTGTAGTGCAGCAGCAGACATGTGGGTGGCAGCGGCAATGTATGTACACATATGTGTTACCCACATCAGTTCAGGCAGATATCCATGTGCATGGATAGCGTGTGTGTACACATACAGCACTGTGTCGATCAACATCCCAGCACATAGCACCTGCCAGGGCTACAGTGTATGCATGGATGTGTGATACCTGCATGCACCACACACACCCTCAACAAGCAGCGCACAGCATACCTCGCTGGAGGACAGTGTCCACACCATGGTGATAAACATGTTGAATGTCCATATTCACACAGCTATGACAAAAGCAATGGACAGCCACCCTGCCAATACCGTCAGCCCCTGGGTGGGTCACACCCATTGCCATGTATGTGGCATACCCTGCCATATCATGCAGAGATGACCAGCAAGGCTGCATGAGCTATCACAGTCCCACATGGTGCAATGGACAAAAGGCACTCTCACTATCAACCATACACAGTAGTAATGTGGTGGCGATGCACCCTGTCATGTTACAGGTGCTGTGTGATGCTCTGCACAATGTGTGCGGTACATGCTATGCATGGCCTTTCCTGCTGATGTGTCATGGTTACACATTGCTCCATGTCTATCACATACGTAACACAGGTGAGCTGGGGCAAGTTGTCCAGCACCGTACAGTGCTGTGTGGAAGTACATGGCACAACACATGCATGTGCAGGTGTCCATGTGTATGTGTACAGTGCCGCTGCTGACGCTCACAATGGACACAGACGTGATGTGTACTGACATATACACAGCGCACAGGTGAACAGTAGCACAGACGCCACATGGGGACATATGCCAACTGATATGGACATAGGTGCAGCCAGGTACACATGTCCATGGCAGGCTAACATCTACATGGTGCGTGCACAGTGTGATGGGGTGGCACACAGATATGATGTGACACCCAGTGCTCAATGGTGTGAAGCCACAACATCGGCTGTGTCACCGCCACGATGCCCTTCACAGATCACTGTGCAGATGTCGCATATGTCATAGCAATGTATTTCCAACAGTATGCCAGCACAGCAGTGTGAATGTGACCTGCCACCATCATTATGTCTTCCAGATAATGCCACGCTCCCGCTTCCACCATTTAGCCGACAGGAGGAGGAGGTCATCATACCATACCTCCAGAGTAACTACAACGCCTGTTTAGCCATGTGCCACAGCAGGCACAAGAACGGCAGGAGATGTGGGAGGAGTTGTGCAGGAGGGTGAACAGCGGGGCGGAACCAACCGCAGCTACCAACAAATCCGCAGGCACTGCACAGACCTGATCCGCATGCAAGACAGCGTGCGCTGCAATCGCCAGGCAACAACGCGGGACAGGTGGTGGGCCACCAACACAGCCCCCACTCACAGTTACGGAGGAGCTCCTGGCCAGTCTGGGGACACCCACGGAACAACACGCAGAACCACTTGCGTCCATCGTGGTGGTGGGTGTCTCCTCAGCTATGAGCCTGGAGCTGCATGGTAAGTCAGTGTTGCATGTTTGTATGATAGGCTTAATGGGTGTGGGTGTCATAGTACAACACATGATATAGCAATACATGCCAGGTATATGGCCACACAAGATGCAAACCATTGTATGCTATGTTGTGTTAGCAGACATGTGCATAGCACATGCAACCACACACATGCATGATGTGTCATGCACAGTGCTGACCGTGGAGATAGTAATGGCTAATGTGTATACCTTTGTGTAATGCCTTTACAGGTATCGCCTGGCGGTCGCAAGGACAAGGGTCTGTTGCAGGTAAGTCTGTTGCCAGTCAAACGCATGTTCTGCTGTATTGATATTCCCATGTGTCTAGGCATGACATGCTCACCTGTGTGTGCCCCCGTCACGGTATACAGCTCGCACCACCCGACATACACACCACCCATGTACAGTAGATACACCCGCTATCAGAGTGGTATGACACCACACAACCAATTGGTGTGTTACGTGCATTCAGCTATGCATACAATGGTGTAGGTGTTACACAATGGCTGCATGTGTAGTATGCATTGGTATGCCAGTGCAGTATGGACACAGTACCACAGAGTGAGCTGTGATCTGGCCAGAGCACAGGTGTTACCAATGTGACCCATGCCCCTGCATCGGCTGCACACGCTAGACATGGCGATGCCATGTCCCATGCACGCGGATGTCTGGCTGCAGCATTGTCACACCATGATATGACCTATGCACAACATAGCAGACATACACACTGTCAGCATATCCAGAGAATGTGACACGCCACACTAGTATGGGTGTATGTCACATGGGCCACCACAGGGCCCCGTGCACAATGTCTACCACACACAATTGTCAATGAGTCAGACAGACAAGGCCATGGTTGATACCTACAGGCATGTTGCCACACAGCACATCCACAGTGGGTACTCACCATTGCACCCTGTACACACATAGTGGGTTCATCAATGTAGTGGACCCCTGGACATCTGATGTAGTACACCAGTGACATGAAATTCCTCTCCACAGCTACTACAGGTGCCTCCAATGTCCACCATATATGTGCTGCTGAGCAGCTGAACTGGCTTACAGACATGGCAATGTAATGCGCCCAGGTCACGCATCGCACAGACACATAGCTGTGTCCTGCTACTGTGCAGTGGCACAGAGCCCGCACCACACACCGCACAGCTATGCACACAGCTCACAGCAACGCATCTACACAGACATCACTGTTACACATACATTGTATCTGTACACTGTACACATAACACTGCACCATGACAGCCATCGTGATGTGGTGCATGCGGTGGGACACCATCTTCACATCGCCCACATGATACCGCACATGTTTGCGGTGTACATTACATAGTGTTGGCAGCCATGTGTACTCCCAACTTGCCCGCGGCCACACGGTGTATCACGCTGATGCATGCAAACTACCATGAATGTGTGTACTGCATGCCTACTAAATGACACCTGCCTGTTGTACTGTCCCCACCAGGGCAGTGTACATACTGCCACTATGAATGTCTGGTCTGCATTCACTGGTCTGTGTTGTGTGAATGCTGCATGCCACCTGCATAATCACATGCATGCTGTGTGTGTGTGTGTGTGTGTGTGTGTGTGTGTGTGTGTGTGTGTGTGTGTGTGTGTGTGTGTGTGTGTGTGTGTGTGTGTGTGTGTGTCTGTGTGTGTCTGTATTGTAACCGATGGTATGTCTTTGTATTGACAGGTGCTGTAGGTGCTGCTCCTCCCGCGGTCAATCTGATGCTAGTGTCCCCACAGATACTAGTGGTGATGAGCATGTGCATGAGGCACAGGCAGGGTCATCACAGGCAGAGTCTGTGCCACTGGAGAACATCACACATACGTCCCTTTCATCCCTGCACACGGTTCAGATGCCGACATACCCCAACACCGCTGCCCATAGATGACGGTCAGTCAGCGCCTGTTGTCCCCGAGCAGGAATGTGTGGTGGCTGCAGAAGGTGTGGGTACACACGATGTTGCCAGTGTAAGGACTGGTGCAGTGCCACGCAGGCATGTGGCAGGTGCTGCCCGTAGGGGAGCACCGCCAGACATACACCTGCCGTCCAGGTTGCAACAGCTTGTATCATCAGACTCATGTTCCAGACTGTAATGGCGGCGCAGCCACGCGCCGCACGGCAGGACCAGGAGGGGCAGAGGCTGCAGAGGTCCGCAATCCGCACTCTAAATGACAGCATCCAGGCATTGGCGAATGCACAACAGCATCTTGCCGATGTTCTGGATAGGAGATTGGGCGATATGGCTGGTCTCATCGACCGAGGCTTGGCCATCCTTGAGCGTGCGCCGTCCGCGCAGGAACACCAGGTAGGGGTGAGGCATAGGGCACGGGCGTGTGCCAGCAACACCACCTGCTGCAGGTCAGCGCAGCGTGCCACCTCCCATGCCCACACAGACAGTGATGGTAGCAGTAGCACCGCAGCTGCTACCACACCATCCACACCAGGACAGAGCAGGCCACGTGGACGCGGCCCTGACGGCCCCGGCCGTGGCACGCTTCCAGCGGACATGTGACATCGGAGAGTGGACAGTCTGTACCTCCACCCGGTCGCGTCTGCGACCCCAGGCAGGCGCTGGTCACTTCGCGCCGGCAGACACAGTGAGCCGTAACACCTGCACTGTACAGTCAGGGGCTGCCAAGCATACCCCGTGTAGGCATCACAGATGACTGAACTGTGTACACACACACCCACACACAGCAGACACAACTGTAGGGCTCCACCACACCCACATGCAATCTACATAGTCATGCCCACTCAATGCACTGGCCCTTACACACACACATGATGTCATCCATTGGTACAGCCCATGCCTGTGGCACACATATCACCCTGTGCATATGATTAAGTCTCTGCCGCGATAACTGTGAGCCACACCATCAATGCACGGTTAAGCTGACATATTATGATGCACAGGGTGGACACGATAGTGAGAGGTGTATGTGATACCTGTGTCCGCATAGTACGGGTGTGTATGTTGTGGTGTGTGTGTATGGCTGGTGACAGGTGTGTATGTGATGTGTGTTGTGCACGGACATCATGCAGCAGACATACCATGCAGGACAGGTGCAGCATTCATTGATATGTGTACACAGTATGTGTGGTGGTTACATGTGTAGCACCATGTCGGTGCAGTTAACCCGCATGATACTGATGGTGTACTTGCACGTGCCTACTGGGAGCACTGTACTTAGTTCCCCACGTAGTCGGGGTACCCACAGGCATGTCTGGCAAAATCAGCATAGCACAGTTACCCACATCCGCATGGACCCCTACATAGGTACATAGGCACACATGAACGTGACAGGATATGTGCCCTACGACATGTGTGGACCTAGCATGACTGTGTGTGGCATCTAACACCCCTCAGGATGGGGATGCCATATCCATCAGTCCCCAGTCCCTGGTCTAGCAGTGACACACAGAGGTTGACTGGCGATAACTATAGTCACACATCCACACGTCATTAGCAGTCCTGGACAAAGGCAGTCAGGGCCTTTCCTTCACATGGCCTGGCACACCTCCCCGTGTTGTAGTGTGTGTCTGGCCGCTACCCTGTTCCCCAGCACGCCCCACCCATCTTTGGGTTGAGGTGTCTGACAGTCGCTTCTGTGCCCGTGTTCGCATGGGGCCTGGGAGGTGGAATGTGCCCATGTCACCCAGGTCAGACATGGCCGCGTATGTCAGGCACAGATCACCATGGAGCAGCTGTGCTGTGAAGATCCACAGCCGGTGTCCCCTTGGCTGCACCTTGTGACACATGTCCTAGCACCGCCATCCCCGCCTTGTGGAACGCTTATGTCCTTCCGAAAGTGCTGCAGGCGCCAGGTTAGCTACAGGCCACATGTGCCATTGTACGCAGTCATTGCACTGGTGTGTGATGTGTACAGGGTACAATGAACACCCTGATGTGGTTGCCATTCCATCCAGACCAGGAGGCCACAATGGAATGTCTTCACACCCACATTGCCATTGTGTGTGTTGACAGAGGTTGCCAACAGGTGTGGTAGCCATTTCCTGAACATGTCCACCATCTTTAATGGCGCACCACCTACATGTGACATTGGGACTAACATGTTCTTCACACTGGGTAGGGCTGCACCTTCTCTGGCATTTGGTAGCAGGCCATGGCTCTGGCACCAGTCATCCATGTCTATGACGCCTAGGTGGATGTTCGTGGTAACATGGGGTGCTGGGTATGTCGGCCGGTGCGTAGTCATCTGCATACCTTGTCTGCTACAATCCCCTATGATTGCATGCACATTGGAAGGTCGGATGCCATATGGCAGGGGCACAGGAGTGAGCCCTGTGGGCCTCCACTGGGTCCAGATATGAGTGTGACAAGGCACCTTCAGCACCAACCCTGTGTGGTGTGACCTCCAACCTGTGTGAGAAGCATCGGGTGACATATGTCCCCACATGTATGCTGGCGAGCCTTTACATGGGTCCCATGTGTAGTGTGCTCTGAACGCCCCACCAGGTCATGGTACTGTGTGCAAACCCACATATCCCCATCAATGGCCTTGGTGAACACTCCAGACTGGACGAGCAGGTTCGGGAGGCAGGATCCGCCCTTGACTATGTAGTTGTGGGTATGTTCCGCATTGACTGTGCACCGCTCTCTGTAACCATGTCCACCTGTATGGACCTCCACACAGCTTTGCAGACAACACTTGTGAAGCGTATAGGGTGTGGCTGTTGACAGGCCATAGGAGCACTACCCTGGCATAGTGGGACCACAGATGCCATATGGCATCCATTGGGGACATAGCCCATAGTAAGGCTAACATGACACAGTGATCGTATTTGTGGTCCGAGGGCCTCAAAGAGGAAGGGTAGCACACAGCCAGGGAAACCATCGGTGCCCATTGCTGACGGTCAAACGCCATAGAGTGATGGGATCACCCTAGGCCATATGACATGTTTGGGGGGATACACTCTGGTGGGATGGATATGTTCCCTGTTGGGGGGGGGTGTATGCATGGAACATGTCCTGTGGTATGCAGACAATGTCTGTGGGTGCAGTGACTGTTGTACCATTCTGGACCATTTCCAGGCAAGTCTGTGTGCCGCCAACCATGTCCTTACCACAGTTAGGGAAGGCCCTGTGGTTGTCTCATGTGCCCTCTGCAGTACCACTCCCACGAGCGGACCTGGATGTTGGTATGTGGGGCCGTATGGTGACGCCGGTATGAATGGGTGATGGTTTCCCTGGTACTGTCATTGCCCTGCCATGTAGTAGCTCCAACTGTTGATGTACAGGTAGTCAGTGGCTGCGGTCCACCACACCATGTGCCTACCTGTGGTGGACAAGGTCCTGATGTCATCATGTTTGCCTGTTGCAGACATGCATGTGGGTGGTCGGGAAGGCATCTGCTAGGCGCTTGCCGGTCTGGCCTCTGTTCAACATTTGCATGGAGGACATGTAGGGTACCACACCGTCATATGATGTGTGTGGTTTTCTGTGGAGAGGTCATCACTGAGGTCCCCATGCTGGTGTTGGTTACAGTGAGTGGATGACCAGTGGATCCACTATACGGTCTTGCATCACCATTGAGGGCTGTACATCCTGTGTGGGGCATATCCTCACCATGCGTGATGGGCAGAACTGTCAGACATCCCCCCCCCTGGTATGTATGGTGCATGGCTGTTTAACAGTGGCCAGGTGTGTGAACACCTGGGACTGCTGGCGCATTGTGTTGTGCCATGGGTAATGTTCCCAGGCTATGTATGGGTGGTTCATGTCACCCAAACGGTGCTGTTGTGAGAGCATGCCCACTCACCAGTGTCCTCAGGACATCTGTGAAGGTATCCTGTGTTTGGGAGGGTTGTCTGTAGCATGCAACAAACTGTAGGCCAGTCCTACACATGGTTAATTGCACCTACATATTCCCCGCAGCAACAACAACGCCTGTGGCATGACCGGTTACTGTTGTGTGGCCGACACACAGGATGGTCCGCGATTCCGCCACCCATGCCGCCGCACCATGTGTATGCATGTCTGATCTGTGCCGACTCTAAGTGTCTGAGCATGCCCAGTAGGCAGCTGTGTAGATAGACACACAGCACAGTGCACACCGCGCCGCCTGCAGTAATACCCGGTGCATGCCTCTATCCCCACGCAACGGCCACGCCTGTGGCATGGCCAGGTTTCTGTTGTGTGGCTGGACACACACGACGGTCCACATTACGCCACCCATGCCGCCGCAACATGTGTATGCATGTCTGCCCTGTGCCGAAGTCTAAGTGTCTGAGCATGCCCAGTATGCAGTGATGTACTGATCAGTAGTTACTTGTTATTCTCGACTGCAGCACTAACGTGTTAGTGTACGGCGACCTTGGGATGGTAACAGACTGCGTGATCGCGACTCTGTCCGAACACCCGATCGGGCGCATTGCCTTTGCAAATGATACCACTCACGTAGGGTATGCCTCCTGACAGCTCTGCTCAGTAAACTCGGTAGCTGCTCTGTAAATGCTTCATACTGTAGTGTGTTCATGTAGATAGGCGAGGTTCGCCCCCGCCCTTCCGTGTGTGTGTGTGTGTGCGTGTGTGTGTGTGTGTGTGTGTGTGTGTGTGTGTGTGTGTGTGTGTGTGTGTTTCCAGCTGCCTCTGCGAATGAATATGCTTTTAGACGCCCGCAACACATGCCTTGGCTATTGCCAACTATTGTCCTGGCGGGTGACGCCAGCAGCCTACAAGTATGCCTGTGACAGCGCTGTTCAGCAAACTCGTAGCGCTCTGTAAATGCTTCATACAGTTGTGTGTTCATGTAGATAGTCGTAGGTTCGCTCCCCGTCCCTTCCGTGTGTGTGTGTCTCTGTGTGTGTGTGTGTTTCCAGCCGCGCCTGCGACTGATTATGCTTTTAGACGCCCGCAACACATGCCTTGGCTATTGCCAACTATTGTCTTGGCGGCTGACGCCAGCAGCCTACAAGTATGCCTGTGACAGCGCCTGTTTAGCAAACTCGTAGCTGCTCTGTAAATGCTTCATACAGTAGTGTGTTCATGTAGATAGTCGAGGTTCGCCCCCCGCCCCTTCCGTGTGTGTGTGTGTGTGTGTGTGTTTCCAGCTGCCTCTGCGACTGATTATGCTTTTAGACGCCCGCAACACATGCCTTGGCTATTGCCAACTATTGTCTTATGGTGACGCCAGCAGCCTACAAGTATGCCTGTGACAGCGCCTGTTTAGCAAACTCGTAGCGCTCTGTAAATGCTTCATACAGTAGTGTGTTCATGTAGATAGTCGAGGTTCGCCCCCGCCCTTCCGTGTGTGTGTGTCTGTGTGTGTGTTTCCAGCCGCGCCTGCGACTGATTATGCTTTTAGACGCCCGCAACACATGCCTTGGCTATTGCCAACTATTGTCTTGGCGGTGACGCCAGCAGCCTACAAGTATGCCTGTGACAGCCTGTTTAGCAAACTCGGTAGCGCTCTGTAAATGCTTCATACAGTAGTGTGTTCATGTAGATAGTCGTAGGTTCGCCCCCGCCCCTTCCGTGTGTGTGTGTGTGTGTGTGTTTCCAGCTGCCTCTGCGACTGATTATGCTTTTAGACGCCCGCAACACATGCCTTGGCTATTGCCAACTATTGTCTTATGGGTGACGCCAGCAGCCTACAAGTATGCCTGTGACAGCTTCTGTTTAGCAAACTCGTAGCTGCTCTGTAAATGCTTCATACAGTAGTGAGTTCATGTAGATAGTCGTAGATACGACCCCCGCCCCTACCGTGTGTGTGTGTGTGTCTCTGTGTGTGTGTGTGTTACCAGCACCGTCTGCGACTGATTATGCTTTTAGACGCCCGCAACACATGCCTTGGCTATTGCCAACTATTGTCTTGGCGGCTGACGCCAGCAGCCTACAAGTATGCCTGTGACAGCTTCTGTTTAGCAAACTCGGTAGCTGCTCTGTAAATGCTTCATACAGTAGTGTGTTCATGTAGATAGTCGTAGGTTCGCCCCCGTCCCTTCCTGTGTGTGTGTGTGTGTGTGTTTCCAGCTGCCTCTGCGACTGATTATGCTTTTAGACGCCCGCAACACATGCCTTGGCTATTGCCAACTATTGTCTTATGGTGACGCCAGCAGCCTACAAGTATGCCTGTGACAGCGCCTGTTTAGCAAACTCGTAGCTGCTCTGTAAATGCTTCATACAGTAGTGTGTTCATGTAGATAGTCGAGGTTCGCCCCCGCCCCTTCCGTGTGTGTGTGTGTTTCCAGCTGCCTCTGCGACTGATTATGCTTTTAGACGCCCGCAACACATGCCTTCCCTATCCCCAACTATTGTCTTGCGGGTCACCTCCGCAGCCTACAAGTATGCCTGTGACAGCGCCCTGTTTAGCAAACTCGGTAGCGCGCTCTGCCAATGCTTCATACAGTAGTGTGTTCATGTAGATAGTCGAGGTTCGCCCCCCGTCCCTTCCGTGTGTGTGTGTGTGTGTTTCCAGCTGCCTCTGCGACTGATTATGCTTTTAGACGCCGCAACACATGCCTTGGCTATTTCCAAATATTGTCTTATGGGTGACGCCAGCAGCCTACATGTATGCCTCTGACAGCCACGCCAGTTAACTCGGTAGCTGCTGTGTAAATGATTCATACTGTACTGAGTTCATGTAAATAGGCGTAGGTTCATCTCCGCCCCTTCCATGTGTGTGTGTGTTTCCGCTGCTTTCACCATACAACTGAATAAGCAAATTGTTACAGTGTTCACAATCAACAGTGTGATATTTAAAATCATGTTAAGACTCACATTGTTGTTTGTGAACATTCTTAGACATAGCATATTTCCTGCACATCGCTGTGGAAACAACGAAAACGCTGCATGTTTTAATGAACTGTTCAAATGTTACTAAGACTTGTGTTGTGTCGAACCACGGGACTATTCTTGCTGCAGGTTTCCGGTTTGTTTGTGTTGCATAGTACAATATCATGTAATACGGTGTTCATAGTATGCTTTCTGTGATGTTGACATGTGTGTGTTTCGTTAGCGGAACGCTTCTGCTTTCTATGCTGTGGCTACATCTCCATTGCTCGCATAGAAAGTGACAAATGGAAGTGTAAGGGTGGACATTTAAAGCCTGGATACTTCCATGTTATGTGTAAGTCTCACGGGCCAACGGGTGATAGCGCATACATGTCTATGAAGTACCTTTGGATACCATATGCACCTGTCGTGACGAAATGTTTATGTTGACTGTTCCATCTACCTATGTGTGACATGGTTTGTGGCCATAGGGTGCCAGCAAGTCTTCCCTGTTCATTGGGTGTTTGCCATGGTGTATTGACATCAATCCTATTAATTCACCGAAGGATGTCTTTCTTTGGTGTCAACGCCATAGTTTGACCATCCTATGTCATTCCCAGCAGACGGGAGATTGTGCCATTGGTATCTTTACACAGGTGACCCATCTGTTCCACTGTATGGAAGCGCAGATCCCCATAGATGTGCTGGCACATGGAGTGTTGTGTACGCGGTATCTGCCCAGCGGTCTTTCTTTGAATGGGGAGTGTGTACTGTACAATCGTATCTGTATTCCTGGGTTATGCCTTGCAACAGCTGTGGATTCCCCAGGTTTGCAGCTATGGGTGCCATCTTGGCCGCACGCTTGTCCATCCATGGGAACTGCCTACTGACACTAGTATCGGGCTGTCAACATTTCACAGCTGCATTCTCCATTTCCGTGGATGATCGGTATTAGTATTGCGGTGTAACGATATGCCATGGCCACGCCCCGACACGGGCGGACGATGACTCATCTGCCAATCCACACCGACACCCATATATGCATACCCACGATCCCATGTCTGCAACCGACGACAGTACCCCTTGCACACCCTTCATGTGTGCGGAAATGGGATGTGGACGTACGTGTATGGATGCAGCAGCCTGGGGAGTCCTATTCATATGTCCTGCATTTCATGGACGGCTGTCATCACCCTTGAAGACACCTGTGGTGCATATATCTACCTGTGCCGTAGTCACGGCTGTCACCTCTTCCGTTCACACTATGTTGCTCACACTCACTTAAGGAGTAATATTTGGGTCCTGCAATGGACACCGATGTGCATATGTAAAGTTTAGGACATGTTGGACTGTGTCCATTCGCCCAGTGCGTTTGACTGCCGCCGTATGTTCACCATTCCCGGATGTCTGTCCGCCTACCCATATTATGTAGTGCTACGTGAACCCGTGTCCTTCCACAATTTACCCATAGGGTGTTACTGTAGTCCTGCAGGTTGGCAACTGCTTTACATAATCCTCACAGGTACCATTGTGAACTATCCGCCACTGTATTGTCAGTATAACACAGCCGGTACATGTAGAACCTATGTATTCATGACAGTATGTCGGTTATGTGTGTGAACTCCATATTTTAGCGATAGTATGACCTTCCTAGTTGACGTTGTTGGTGTGCCATTAATATGTGTTCCACAGGTCGCAGGTATGTTCCGCAGAGTGGAGGCGGTTGATCCCCACATACTGGATAGCACCTTCGCTGCTGTGTACGCTGGGATTCGCATGGCAGGATGGATGTCTACGGGTGTATGTACTGCTGTTTCCATCTTTATGTCCTGTGTCATGCCCTACTACGGCTGTGTGATTCCACCAGGCTTGCTATTATGGGTGCCATCTTGTCCGTGACGCTTGTCCATCCTTGGGAAATGCCTACTGGACACTGATGTAGGGCTGAACACATTTCACACATGCCTTTAGCATTACCCTATGGGTGCTTTGCATCCTTACTGGGGACTAAGGCACGCCCTGTACCCGCAGCCCTCCCACGGGCGGGACAACGGATTATCAGCCAAACAACACCGAGACCCATTTTGCATACCCAGGATACCAGGGCTGCAACCCCCACGGCACGCATGACACATCCTTCATGTGTGCGGAACTGGGATATGGACGACATGTATGGACACGGCAGTCTGGGGACCTCTGTTCATATGTCCTGCATGTCATGGGCAGGTATCATCAACCTTAAACACGCTGGTGGTGCATATGTCTAGCTGTGCCGTAGTCACGGTTTGTACTCGGATTGGCTGTTCTTGGCGATACTGGCAAAACAGTCAGAATTTTTGGAGTCCTACAATGGACACCGATGTGCATTTGTAAAGTGTAGAACGGTTTGACTGTCCCCATCTGGCCAGTGGTATTGACTGCCGCTGTATGTTCCCCAGTCGTCGATGTCTGGTTGACTACCCATCGCTTGTATGACATGGCCTATCTATATCCACGCGCCAGTATGCGAATACAGCAAACCTTGCGCCCTGCCCATCTTCATAAACGACATTATGGAACATATATCGGCAGAAACAGACACTGTCAAATACGATAGACTCCACAGTGAAAGGATACTGAGCTCTCTCAACTACTAACATGGGGCACCGGCGGAGTACCGTTGTCATGAGATAGCCGCCCCTAATTCACTTCCTTCAGAGTCGGTTTAAAGCTTAAATAATCAATAAACCTGCTCATAGTTAGGTGGACAGTGCTCCAAGTCTTGATTATAACGTGACATATACATATCAGTGTTGCATGCCTTACTTCATGGAAACAATAATACGGCAACAATGTGTTAATATATCTACAATATTGGTAAATACAATCAGTATCCGGACACATAGTTGATAATTGGTGAGAGTGCACCTTAGAATGTAGTGTGTTGATCAGGTTATTGTATATCGATGTGTATAATAGTAGCATTACGATAACAAAGCATGGAATCAATAGGTACTATTTAAGCATATATTTGACAATTATGAATGTAAACGTGTGGAGGAGACATCCGTAACCTTCCCTGGTTCCACTGGATCACACACGCACACGCATACCTCGCATGTCCGGATTGTGGGTTACGCGACGCCGCACATTACGCATATCCGTAGTCCGCTTATATATGTTTACAGTGTCTGTGTGGTTACGGTTTTATGCTACTTGTGACTATTCCGTAACATATGTCTGATCCGTTGACGGACGGTGCAGAAAGCACTTACAGCTTTATATATGTAACAGTCTTTGCAGCATGGACGCTTTACGCACGTCGCACATCTATATGTTCTATAGTCATAATTCCAACGTGACTGCAGTCACGCTTGACTCTTACTGTGACCAGTGCACGCTAGCTGTTCGTTGTCATTAATATGCATACCCGTGGTACCTATGTACATTTACATATCACCCCCCCCCGCACACACGCACGCCACGGGAATACAGCCTCCTTCTGGGAAAGGCGCGGTACTGCATGGTGAACATTCCTAATTCCCTCGCCATGGCCCAGGATGCATATGTCGTCACCACAGGGCTGTTCAGATGACAGCTGCTTATATCCCATATGCATACAGGCCTTCGATTGTCAGGGTGTTGCTGTGGTGCTTTGGTTTGGTCTTGGCCGCCCACTGTACGGACCGCCCTGACCCTGTACGAATGTCAGATGAGTCACGTGGGCACGCCTTGGCCATGTCCATGGTACCATGTCCCGCCCCCAATTAGTCTTAACCGTGTAGCGATTGGCCGGTGTATCCGCTGTAGATCTCGTTATACTAATTGCACACGGTCTGATCGAACTAACCTACTTCCATTACTAACCCTCCGTATGTATGGCCTGTGTCGCAATATTACAAGGGTTTAACATTGCGTGACTTTCACTGAGCCACAGACATGTCCGTTGCTTTGTTTGGCCCGGTTCCGCTGTGCTACACACATTTAACATGGCGTAACAGGTTGAACAGCTCAGACACGAGGACATCGGGTTGTCCGCCGTTGTCTATTATTGAATGTCTCTGTGGAGTTTGTTTCACAAAGCGACACATTGTCGGCATTGTTAACGGACATCTCGCAGAGTACGCCCGCACCGACGCTGGTGACGATGTCTGCCTTTGGCCGGCGAACAGGCATTATGCTGTGCCATTATGTCTGGGGATATATGGTTTCCTTCCTTACGTAGATGATGTGCCATACTAGCAATGACCCTAGCGATGACCCGCCTGGGTGTGGGTACTGCTGTATTACCCACGGGAAGAGTGGCCTTAGGGTAAGTGGTGACCTAGGCAGAGGTTGCCACCGACACGCCACCCGCTACCCCCCTCCTGGTCTACCTACACCAAATAGAGTCTGGAAAGGTGCCCCGAGTAGAGCAACACCCTAGACGGCTACCTACTTGGCCTATGCCTAAGGCCGGCTATGTGTGTGGTCCCTTGGGCATCGGACTCGAACGTGGCACGCCTGCCGCTGGTATGTCCAGCATTACCCACATCCAGCCCCAAGGCAGTCAACACAACATCCATGGGTCCACATGGTGTCCCAGCTGTGCACTCCAGGAACTCTATGGGGAATTTAACCCACACTTCGGACAGCTGTGTAATCCTAGCCTCACCTCAGGATACATACCTGAGTAGTAGCACAGGGCGACTGTAGTCACACTCCACATAGATGGTGCCTCCACTGACCCTGGGTATTACCATACCATTAGTTTGACAAGCCTTATCTGCAAAGCCATGGAGATGGATCATAATGGGACACATAGATAAGGACATAGGGGACCCGCATACTTTGGATACAACCCAGTTTAGCTTGGTCATAGTCAGATCATGCCCTTTACACGTGTTTCACTTTGTAGAATCAGTCACCAAGGCCATTGCTGAGGGTAAAGCAGTCCATACAGCCTACCTCAACCCGGCAGAGGCCGCCGACACAATACCCCCCTCGGGTATACTTGATAAACCCGTCATCTTGAATGTAAATCCATACATCGCCATATGGGTTGCAAACGGGCTAGGTCACAGAACACACATGGCCATAGTTGCTGGCGCCATGTCATACTCACAGCCAGTCACAGGTGGTGTCCCATGGGGCTCAGTCCTGGGTCCACTATTTCCAGCATCTACGCTTCCAATGTACACGCACACACAGGGGGTTATGGGTGACAATGTTTGCATACGACTGCAAACCGGATGCCAAAGTCAGACACACATCTGACACAGATATCCTTCAGGAGTGCCTCACAGATGTGGATAAGTGGTACCAGAGACATGTCCTACAGCTAAATGCCAGGAAATGCATAGGCATACCCTTCGGGATGAACAAGGTTACCCCGAGCTACCATATAGGTGGCAGTCCACTGAACACGGAGGGGTTACCAGTGATCTGGGGACACGTGTTGTTGTTAACCGCTCGTTAGACACACATGTTGCTAACATAGTTGGGTAGACCTTCCACATTGCCCACATCATCATGAAGGGATTCACATCTAGATCAGGGAGGTCATTGTCCCCTTGTACTCATCACTCAATAGACCTATGATTGGGTACAATGCCCCGCTCAGAATGTATCTGACCCAACACCTGCAGCAGCTGGAAAGGCACCAACAGTTCTTCGACAAACGGATGCAGGGTCTCAGGTATATGTGTTATACTGACCGACTGAAAGGATTCCAGCTGTATACAGTTGCATACCACTTGCCCAGAGGTGACCCGTGCCTGGCATGCACGGCTAGGTCGAACCCAGATCTGATGACTATGCTTCACGTAAATAAGGTAGATCCTCAGAACCACAAGGGCAGCTGACGACACCTTGACACTGTCATTAATCGAACGTGTTGTTGGGACGGATTCATCACCCAGACACTCACTATGCTGTGGAACGACATCCCAGTACATGTGAGGGCAAGCACCTCGCTGGCCTTCTGTTAGTATTTACACATGGATGTCTGGATTGATTTATTTAAGTAACCTTCTAAATGAATGTTACATTAGCACATTGTGAATCTTTACATTTCGTTGGTCTATTTTACAGTAGTCATATTCATACGGTTTATGTGTATATATTATGGTTCATTCATATTACTAGGTGTCTGCAGTTCTGTTAATATATTGGCACAATCCGTAGGACATATATATGTAGCTTACACAGTCAGACATTTGGAAAACATTTTATGTTGGTTCATGTTTCATATATGTACATATATTTCCATTTTCCGATGAAGACTGTACCTTCAAGCAATGTCTGATGTCCTCACTGTGTGGGATGTGTAACCCAAGTAAGGTTTGTTCGCTTGTCTGCCTTTAAGGCATGTAATTAGTACCTAGCACATCTAATGTACCAACCAATTAATGCTTGTAAATGTAGTAGGTTGGACTGCATTGTATGTAGTCTGAATAAGTCTGCTTATGAAGCACAGAGGGCTCCAGTAGACTATGGTGACTGCCTTTAATTCTTGGTGTGCTCTGGTTGGTCACTGACGGTCCCTACAGTACCTCGGCTTTGCTTTGGACTTCATCGGCTGGTTGTCTGTGTTTCTTGTATGGGGAATGTCAACTGTAGTCCCTATGTGTATGACTTGTGTAATGCCTTACTACGGCAGTGTAATTCCACCGGCTTTGCATTTATGTGTGCCATCTTAGTCATACGCTTGTCCATCCATGTGAATTGCCTACTATACACTGGTATAGGGCTGTACACATTTCACACCTGCATTTTGCATTCCCCGGAGTATGGTGTGCATTATTAGCGGAGAGTGACGATGTGTTACGCGACACGCCCCTCCCACGGGCGGGACAAAGGATTGCCTGCCAAACAACACCGAGGCCAGATTCTACATACCCAGACTCCCTTGACTGCAACAGTGGACAGTACCCATTACACATCCTTCATGTGTGCTGCAGTGTGATGTGGACGCAGCTGAATGGACCCGATACCCTGGGTATTTCTGTGCATGTGTGCTGCAGTTCATGGACAGCTATCATCAACATTGAACACGCTTGCGTGCCTATGTGTACCTGTGACGTGGACGACAATTAGATCACATGAGTAATGCAGGAAGGTAGCAGGCATTCTCTGAACAGAATTTTGGGTCCTACAATGGACACCGATGTGCATATGTCAAGTTAGATGTTGCTGGACTGTGTCCACCTGCCCAGTGCTTTTCACTGCTGGTGTATGTTCCCCAATCGCTGAGGTCTGTTTGACTACCCATTCCACATGGTGCTACATAACCAGCTGAGTTAGTACTGTGAACAAATGACATACATCCAAAGATGCTGGTTACCAACTGCTTCATATAAACCTCAGACATCCCAATGGGACATATCCGTCACTATATTTCCAATATAACACCACCGGAACATGTTGCTTACCTATGCATTCATTTAACCATGTTGTCTTCGTAGGTGGGAATGCCATAGTTTACACATCCTACGTGACGTTGTGTGTGTGCCATTAGTATGTGTTCCACAGGTCGCACATCTGTTCCGCTGTAGGTGCTCCTCAGTCTGTTGCTGGCAGACTGAGTGCTGTGTACGCCGGTGTTGGCACGACAGTCCGCTTTGTATGTGGAATGTCAACTGTGGTCCCTATGTGTATTTCCTGTGTCATGCCTTACCGCTGCTATGTCATTTACCCTGTTTTGCAGTTGTGGGTGCCATCCTGGCCATACGGGTGTCCATCCATGACAATTGCCTACTGGACACTAGTATAGGGCTGTACACATTCCACACCTACATTTAGCATTCTCCGGAGTATGGTTTGCATTATTAGCGGAGAGTAAGGCAGGTGCTACGCACACATCCCTCCCACAGGGCGGGAAGAAGGATTGCCTGCGAAACAACACCGAGCACAGAGTCTACATACCCAGAATCCCTTGACCGCAACAATTGACAGTACCCATTACACATCCGCCATGTGTGCGGAAGTGTGATGTGGATGCAGTGCTATGGACCCGGTACCCTGGGTATTTCTGTGCATCTGTGCTGCATTACATGGACAGCTATCAGCAACATTAAACACGCTTGCGGTGCATATGTGTACCTGTGACGACAATGAGTTCACTTAAGTGTTGAAAGAAGGTGGCATTCCTGTCTTTAGACAAATTTTTGGGTCCTACATTGGACACCACTGTGCATATGTAAAGTGTAGAGCTTGTCGGACTGTGTCCTTGTGAGCAGTGGGTTTCACTGATACTGTGTGTTCAGAAATCGCGGATGTCTGTTGGACTACCCATTCCACATGGTGCTACATAACCAGGTGATTTACTACTGTGGACAAATTACATACATCCAAAGATGCTGGTTAGCAAATGCTCAATTTAAACCGCAGACGTCCCAATGGGACATATCCGTCACTGTATTTCCACTATAACACCACCAGAACATGTTGCTTACCTATGCATTCATTTAACCATGTTGTCTTCATAGGTGGGAAAGCCATAGTTTACATATCCTACTTGACGTTGTGTGTGTGCCATTAGTATGTGTTCCACAGGTCGCACATCTGTTACGCTTGCACGGTAGCGGTGCTCCTCAGTCTGTTGCTGGCAGATTGAGTGCTGTGTACGCCGGTGTTGGCACGACGGTCCTGCTTTGTATGTGGAATGTCAACTGTAGTCCCTATGTGTATTTCCTGTGTTATGCCTTCCCGCTGCTATGTCATTTACCCGGGTTTGCAGTTGTGGGTGCCATTCTGGCCATACGGGTGTCCATCCATGACAATTGCCTACTGGACAGTAGTATGGTGCTGTACACATTACACACCTACATTTAGCATTCTCCGGAGTATGGTTTGCATTATTAGCGGAGACTGAGGCAGGTGATACGCACACATCCTCCCACGGGCGGGAGAAAGGATTGCCTGCGAAACAACCCCGAGCGCAGAGTCTACATACGCAGAATCCCTTGACTGCACCAATTGATAGTACCTATTACACATCCGTCATGTGTGCGGAAGTGTGATGTGGATGCAGTTCTATGGACCCGGTACCCTGGGTATTTCTGTGCATCTGTGCTGCATTACATGGACAGCTATCAGCAACATTAAACACGCTATGTGCATATGTGTACCTGTGACGACAATGAGTTCAGGTACGCATTGAAATAACACATTATTCGATTCTTTCCACAATTTTGGGTCCTACAATGGACACCACTGTGCATATGTAAAGTGTAGAGCTTGTCGGACTGTGTCCTTGTGGGCAGTGGGTACTCTTTTATGCTACCATTTTGATATATATCTGGGAAATGTTTGTCCTGAGATATCAGGACATTTGACATGTGTTCGGTTTATTTACAGGACACGGCTGGCCAGAGAGGGCATATCCCTCTCAGGGTGGAACAGGTGTTTACCTTGGAACATATGCATCAGATTTTCAGCGATTACAATGTTTCAGTAACGGTATGTTGCCTAATATACCATCAATGTCATATTTATTACCCCATTTTGCTGCGTAACTCACATTATGTGCTCTCTGCGATTGCATATTCTTCACGTCACCCGTCAAATGCGGATCACATGATCTGTTGCTTCAATAATCTCCCATATCCTCTACACGACTGCTACGCACTTCTGTCATAACACGTGTCTCCTTCCTGTATCCACTGTAGTGTCTACATTCACTATTTACTCTGCTGTGTGTTCCCCTGACCTATGTTCAGATTTAACAGTATGTGGGTAGGTCTTCGACCCGATATCACTACTGTTAACAGAAACACAATGTAGTCTGGTCCCTGATCTACAATAGACACAAAAAGGCAGACACTCCTTACCTGGGCCTCCTGTTTAAGGCTGCAGGTTTTCTTCTTGGGATCCAGTTTTCCGCTTTTCAGCCACAGATCAGACAGTAAACAGCCTCTTTACACACAACAATTCAGTCGGAGGTCTTTTCATTCAAGAAGAACCATTTATGCATATTCTCCGGCGTACATGTCTAACCAGCCATGCACTCTGACCTGTAGCTTACCAAGGGATTTCCGGATTACAAGGATCACGATGTGAAATAAGTTGTTACAACCAGACTTTAGTTATCAGTAGACTTTTCTAAGTGACAGCCGATAACACAGGAGGCTCGGGTTCGGACAGTTTTAGTAGTGTACACAGGCAGGCTAAATAATGTACAGTCCAAGTATGGGACTTTTGTCTGACTCTATACAGTAAGCAGTTTCTTTATATAGTGTTTACAATCAGCATTTGCCCAACTTACTGACGTGGTCGGTCACAGGGCATTTCCATCACTATGGTCCGCAATAGTCTATACATACGTGGGTGCTGGGCTCGTGCTTTTAAATTGTTTTCTCATGGGAATAACACAGGCTTGCAAGGCACCTTGTACATTACAGTATCCTTTTGTGATTGTAGCTGTTTCAAGGACCCTAGACTGTTACGATACAGTGGACAGTTAATTTCTTGATACGTTGCTTTGTCTGTCTGGTAGGGAGTTGTACTGCTATCTTCCATTGAGCTCACAAGGCCATCCTCCTCTGGGGAAGGAGTGCTGTTATGCATGTACATACATTTATTGTTCTGTAACCCAGCAAATAATTAATGATGACAGACATGAGCCTGCTGTCCTGCTTACTGCCAGGTTCAGAATTCCATCGCAGTACAGCTTAGCTTCACCAATTACATGCAGGCTTAGTTCTGCTGCCATATTGTACGGTACAATTCAATACATTATATAGTATTTCGAGTGTAAACTGGAACTTCATATGTGTTTCTATATATTTTACTTAACAACATCCATCCAGCCATATGCATGTTGTTCCATCCTTTACCTTGACCGTGTGTATTTGTCCGTCCAGCCACGCCATCTCCACATGTGATGTCCCAGTTTCCCTTCTTTGCCTGTAGCACCCTGTTAGGATGTCCTGTGTGTTAGGCACCTGTTCCGCTATATGTGATCGACTTCACTGCAGAGATGATCGTCGATGCGGTGGTCCACCGACCCGACTTGTCCACATGTGTACACTTATGTGCACCGTGTCGTATGCAAACCTAGATGGTTTGGACGGGTACATACTACATGCCGGATGTACACATTCTGCTGACACATTCACATGCAGCCATTTACATATCTGTACCTACGGTGGGTTGCTGACATGTGGGGTACGTATTTGCCCGCGTGGCATTGCCTAACACAAACATCTTACCACAGTTCAGGTATGCACATTGTGTGTGGCTGTATAGCTGCACACGGATGCTAGCAGGTTTGGGTGCAGGGGTATACATGGGTGTGACTGACATGTACAATGAGGCTATTGTGTAGTACATCCGAATGCATGTGTTCTGCTTCTGGATATTACACTTCATCATACACCATCCGTGTATGCAACAAAGATGTTGCTGGGTCTGGGATATGTTGCTATGCACATGTTTGCCTGTGTTTGGGGTATCTTGCTTCCTTACTGTTGTTATGTCGGCACAGCTACCCGGCTATGTACTGTCACTACTGCTTGTGACCATTATGGTTGGCACCTTTTCCAATGCCCATGGTGGGGCATGTTATGTGGACACTTCGATATTTGCAGGACTACACATACCCAGGGCTAGTGCAGTAGACAGAACTTCACTTGTTTGCCATACTATGAGCCTATTCTGTTAGCGTTTGGGTTCCTTATTTATTTTCTTATGCCATGTCTGTGTTCCATACCGTAATGTATATGTTTTATGCTACTATTTACATGTATATTGCGGGAATTTGCGTGGCAGGGGATCGCAGGTCATTTTCCATTTTTACGATTGTTGCAGGGACAAGATTGTCCAATCAGGGACTGTCCATGGCACTTTGGGACAGCAGGTAACCCTGGTGACCATGCACATGTCGCTGCTGGGGTTTCCACCTTTTCCATTTTCCGATCTGGGATATTTCCGGGACTCACATCTGCCTTTACAGGCCGACACATACAAACGGTCACTATATAGCATAGAAATTCACTTGTTTGCCTAAATAATTTGCTTATTATTGTGGCAATTTCCTTGCTTATTCTGTTTATTGTGTCATTTCGGTATTTCTGTTACAGAAATAACCAATTCATGCTACCATTACATTACATACGGGATATCATTGTGTCCTACATTCGTAGCACATCAGCCATTTCTAATACGCTTTTTCGGGACACAACTGTCCATGGAGAGACTGCCCCAAACACAGTGGGACAGGTGGTGACCTTAGTCGCTGCTCCTATGTCGGTGCGGCGCTGACATGCGGCTGTACACCTTCTCTGAGTGTAAACACTGACAGTACATTGCGGACGGCGGCGGTCTTATGCGTATCCTTTGCTCCTTGAACGGGTACACTTATGCCTTGGTGGCTTTATTTGCTTCTCCGCTGATTTGGAACGGGACTATGTTGCGTACTGTACGTGCGTTTCATTCTGCACGGGACCTGGCTGCTGCCATTACTATTGTGGGCGGACCGTGGCTGTCAGCACATTAGGTTGCTCACCTCCTGCCGGCTTAGACACGCCTCCAGACGCATCCTACCTGGGCTCGCCACGCACTACGCACGTGTCTGTGATTCCGGTGCACTCTCATTAATATGTATATGGCGCTACTGCGCCGGATATTCCATGCACCGCTGGCGCAGGCCTTACGCCGGCCTTGCGCCGAGCTTCATGAATCCTGGGGTGTATCTATATCTACATCTTTCTAAATATGTATAAATATATAACACACCCATGCCTTAATTTATCAGCCCTAATTATACTAATAAGAACAGAAAACAGCAGCCATTCCTCTAAACAATGAACGTTTTAATAAGCACTACACATTGAGAAAAAAATAAGTAATAACTGGAAATAAATTAAATCAAAACCATTAGTAATTAAGAATAGTAAGCAAAAAATAAACTGTAGTTTTAGAAACTAAATAATACATACATTTAAATCTTAGCTGCAACACTGCCCCAAAACAAATCCCAAATTATTCAACAGTGTATTTGTCCTTAAACAAAGATAGTACTGTAACTTATATTGCTTTAACTTAAGTTAAAAATTGTATAAATAAAAAGTATAAAGTCATGCAAAATGTCTACTGAAAGAGAATAACAAACAAGGCCATTCTCTCTTCTACTATATGCAATATTAGGGAAAATTGATTCATTAAGATAATTTAACCACAAAAAACACATCAAGAGTCCCTAAAAATATAACTAAACTGTACTGAATCACACAGATTTGTAAAGGAAAAAATGGGGGTAGTACAAGTGCTCAGGTGCTAATAGCTTGTGACATACCTACTCCTATCATTTGTTTAAAAAGGAAAGAGCTCTAATTCCAACTAGCCCAGTCTTACTTAACAATTTAGCCCTCCCAACACTATTGAACAATGTAGCCCTACCAGAGTCCTAACTTTTACCCTAAAACCCACACCCAGTTCCCAACCTAAATCCACACTACCTAATCCTAAAATTCCATTCTACTTCCCTAACCATAAAGTCCCAGATTGCTCTGTAAATGTAAAGCTCCAATCTCCCCAACCTAAATTCCCCAATCACTCCCCACCCCCAAACTTCCCTCTAGCTCTCTAAACTAAAATACCCCAGCTAATCCCTAACCATGAACTCCTCTCCTGCTCTGTAACTGCAAAACCCATTTCCTGCTCATGACCCTAAAAGTTCCCTCCCACTCCCTATACTTAAATCCCCTTCTTGATCCCTGCCTGACACACTAATCTATATTCCCACCCCCTCTCCCTATGACTGCCACACTTAATACTCGAATAATGAGCTTGGATAAGGTGTGACATCTGCTTCCCGGAAATTATGTTCAAGGTTAAGGGCAAGTCCCAGTAGTACTTGTGAGCTATAACTTGCTCAAGTTACTGGATTCAAGCTGCTGGTCTTTGAGCACTTGAGACTCAAGGGTTTGTAGGATCATGTGTATATACTAGGCTGACAATGACCAGGGCCTTTATAAGCCTAGCCTTGCATCCCAAACGAGCCTTGCATTTTTTTTTTTGGGGGGGGGGTCTTAGTGGTAACTTTAAGGGGTAAATGAAAGCTACGCTATGATTTGCAGATTGCCTCTATCCATTAGAGACATAGGTGCTAGACCCGGGGTGAATTTTTGATTAGACTTCCACTTGTGTAGGTTAAGCTTAAATAGGGTTAGGGAAGAACTGTGCTTCACATGAATGGGCAGCTACTTCCAGAGAAGAGGAATTCTCCGAGACACATACCTGTCCCTACAAAATGCCCTATTTATGTTACAATCAAGGTTCAACTCCCTAGATTTAGTAGTTCTAATGCTATTGGTTTTGCAGCTGTGCAAAAGGTCCAGTGATGCTGTATTAATTTATTTTGGCAGAGTCTCACACTAAACTTCTTGGTATACACATTGATGATGAACTAAAATTTGACATTCACATCAACAACTGCATCAAAAAGACCCATCAGAAACTTGGATTACTACACAGAAATAAAAACATTCCTTACACAAAAATCTAAAATATCCCTTGCTCAAGCCTACCTCCTTCCAACTTTACTTTATGCTGCCCCTATTTACACCAATCTCCAAAACAGTCTCTTAAACAAACTTGAACTAACCTATAATAAAATCACCAGATTTGCCACAAATCTCCCCTACTGCTCACATCACTGCCTCTCACTACAAAAACTAAACTGGCCAGAGTTCTGTAACCAACTCCTTCCTCGGCTTCATATGACACAATCTATCCTGCTGCACCCACAAGCTTGTCCATCATTAACTCTCATCTCCCCTTATGTCCCTACCAGCGAACTTCATAGCTCTGACCAACACCAACTCCAAATCTTCAAACCTAATAAAACCATAGGTAAGAGTCTCTATAGTCATGTAGCCCCCACAGCTTGGAACAAGCTCCCTCTACCCATCAGATCCCTCCAAAACTCACCCAAGTTCAAACTAGCCCTAAAAGATTACCTACAAAATTCATGGACCTGCCCCTGTAAAGACCCCACTTGACCCCCCTCTGCTTGTAAGCTTCTACACCTTGCCTACTAATCTATACAACCTGTTTCTCAACTACTATTTAGTGCTTACTAGGACCTACCACACCCTTTAATCCCTCCTTGCCTCTTACCTTTAATTTCTTTTCTACCTACCTATCTGGACTCTTTTACACCTTTTCCGTCTTAAAAGAATGTCAATCTCATCATATAGAGCGATCTTATGAATTTAACTATATATGTATTTTCAGTTTTATATACAACTGTAAATAATTTACATTCTGTATTTTCAATGTTATATGCAACTGTAAATAATTTTTTGTATCTAACTGTAAACACTATTCAACTGTAAGTTTATTTTGTATCTAACTGTAAACAATTTACCTGGAGCTTTTCTCCTTGAGTCTCTGCTGAAAAAGGGCACCTGCCCTGCCAGACTAACCTGGTTAACAAATGACAAATAAATAAATAAAATAAATAAATAAATATTCTATGCATGATTACCTCTCAACTGTTTGTAGACATAGGGATTTGAGGAAATCTACGTAAGACACTTTGTTTGCACCATGTATTCTTTTTGTGAGGGACCTTTGTGGACATTCCAGTTGCTGCATGTGCTTGGTCAGGTACAGACCAAAGGGGTTGTTGCACTCAGTGGTAAGTCTGGTGAGGGCTATAGAGAGAAAAGATGATCTCCTTGGTCCTAGATACAATGCATTTGCTTATATGTTGAGTAACATAGAATGATTTCCTTACTACCTTGCATTCATGTTGGACAAAAGTCAGGATAGTATCTACATCATATATACACAAATCTGTGACTACTCCCTCCACCCTTAGGAGTGTATTATCAATGAGGTAATATATACACAAATCTGTGACTACTCCATCCACCCTTAAGAGTGTATTATCAATAAGGTAATAACCTAGGGTGGCCAACTTCCCTAAAGGTACTATTATGCATTTCTTGGCACTGATTTTTAAGCTGTGGCTTTGGCACCAGTCATTTGTCTGTGTTAGACCTTCCTGTAAGATGTTACTGTCTTGAAGGGATCCTATTACTGCTCCTAATTTGTAGTCATCTGCAAATTTGGTCAACCAGAGGCCTTTGACATTAGCTTTTTCTTCTGAGAAGTGAATACCACAAAGGAGTAGGATCAGCACACAGCCATGATGGACTTCATGATTGACCATCCTCTTTGTGGAGATGGTATCCCCTATCCTAAGTTTCTGGGCCCTACCTGACAGCCAACTGGCTATCTAGTGCATTAAATAAGGGTTAATGCCTAATTACATGAGTTTGGTTACAATGCACAAATGGGGTAGTTTATCAAATGTCTTAATCTGGTCAAAGTAGGCAACATGCACAGATTTTGCTCAACTATTGTCGTGATGACCTTTTCAAGGAAATTCAGCAGTTTGAGTAGGCATGATCCACCCTTTTGGAAGACAAATTGAGTTGGATCTAGTATCTGAAGGGTCTGTAGTCCCACAGTGCAAAGACTGTCTAGAGGCTACAGTTACATAGTGACTCTAGAGATCTAGCTAAGTTATGCTTCAGGTTGCTAAGGAGGCATCCTGGGATATTATTGGGGCCCATCAATATGGTGTCTTTAGCCTTAGAGAGCACATTTAGGACCTGCTCCCTAGTGATAGTTGGGGGGGGGGGTATGTTTGATGGTATTTCTTTGGTGGTGCACAGGGGGGAAGAGTGGGTAAAATCAAGGCAAAATATGTTGTCCTGCTGTGTTATACCCTTTCAGCTCCATGTAAGTGAATCCATTAACATTCAGTTCTTTGCACAGTTGTGTACCATCTTTGAGGGTTCTGACATACGTAAAGAAAGCCTTGTAGTTCTCCTTGGCCTGGGAGGCTATCTTTACTTCAGAATTGGCTTTGGTAGACTTACTTTACCTTCTTATGTGTTTGTTTAGCCTGATGAGAGAGTTTTTATCCTGCTGGGCATTGCACTTCCTACTTTTAGCTGGACCTTTTCTTTTGTTATACACCAGAGTAGTTTTTTTTTTTTTAGTTTGTTCTGGGCTTGTTTCTGGTATAAACAGTTGTCTTAGTGCAGCTATTAACACAATTGTGCAGGGTTCTGTGTACAAGTCTGCAGAAGTACCAGTGTTCTTCAGGTTTAGAGAGGACTGACATTTTGTCATGTAGTCCCTTAACAATAGGTAGTTTGCCATAGAATAGTTCCTAACTGTTACAGGGTTTGCTGGGGTCACAGCATTGATTTTTGTTTTCAAGGAGACAGCTTTATGGTCTGACCTTACCAGAGAGGGAACTACACCTGGGGCATGCAGCATTCACTCATGTTTGTAAGTACCAGGTCAAGTATGTTTGCAACCCTAGTGGGTGTATGGGCTAACTGATCTAGGGTGGTTATGTTTACAAAGTCTAAGAACATATGTGCCTGCAAGTTTTGGGTCATATAGGATTTCTTGTTTATACAGGGGTAGTTAAAGCCTCCCATGAATATGGTACTGGGTTGAATGGCAATTGTGTTAAGTACATCTACGTATGAGCTATGGGTCCGTGGGTCATAGAAAGTGATCCATAGCTTGCAAGGATTTGATATGAGACTCTCCCAATGGCAATTTAGACACAGAGAAGCTCATGTGCACCATGCTGTTTTCCCAGCCCTGAGGTATGTTTATTTTTAATGTAGATCAAGACACCTCCACCTTTAGTACCTGCCTGTTCTTGAGCTGGTCTAAATGTGTGGAAGACATTGTATCCCTGCATTGTCAGGTGCTCTCCATGGCTTTAAACCATGCTTTAGTGACTGCACAAATGTCTTCATCCCCAAGATAAGGAAAACATGTAGGAGTGGAGCTTCTTATTTAGGCTTATGGCTGGCACTGAACAGTAACATCTTTAGATTCCCTTGGGATAATTTTGGCATTGCCTACCAAAAGCACTATGGGGAAGGACAATGTTTTAACCAATATTCCAAAAAGCCTACAATGGACAAGTGCTGACCATCTTTGGGAAAGCAAGTGATCTGTTCACTATATCCTCCCATGCTGATAAATATTGTACTCTCTCTTTGAATGGCACAAGAAGCAGACCCGATTGTTAAAGTCAGCCACCTTCTGTTTGTATATTGGCAAAATCCTGGATGGAGGTAGAATGCTGTTCAACACTAGGGCCAAAAAATAAGAAGCAGTGCAATACGTTTAAAATAAGAGATTATTCAGATTTGAATTAGCAAATAAACATAAAAAGGCTATAATTTGCAAATTACAGACCAGTTCCTTTCCACAGACACATAAGCCTGATGCCATAGTCAAAATACTACAAACTATCAACCATAACTAAACATTTTCCACCAATTAAAATGTATTATTATTAAAATATATCAAGTTTCTCATATGCATATCCCATAAAGTCCTTTAACAGACCAATTTATTTCCAAAGCTATCCTCTTTCAGTCATTCTGACGTAAAACCTACCTAGACTCCAAACATGTAAACTCACACATGATCACAGACATGTTACTCCAAGAATTCACCTTCATACTCACAAGGAATAATATCTATAACATTCCTAGACTCCAAACTTATAAACTCACACTTGATCCCAGACATATGTTACTCCAAGAACTCACCTTCATACTCACAAGGAATAATATCTATAACACTGAAACTATGCATCTTCAACATTTAGAAAACAAGCAAAATGTGAGACACTTAACTAACAACTTTAATTAAGAAGCTGGCAACATGACTAAAATTAGTTACCTTATATTTTCAAAAAGTTATTTTGAAGAATTATAATGAATCAATATTAGGGCGGCTGCGGTGGTGCAGTGGTTAGCATTGCTGCCTCACAGTAAGAGGTTCCCCAGTTCAATCCTCAGCTGGGGTTCCTTCTGTGTGGAGTCTGCATGTCCTCCCTGTGGTCGCATGGGTTTCCTCCAGGTGCTCCAGTTTCCTCCCACATCCCAAAGACATACTGTAGGTGGATTGGACACTCTAAATTGGTCCTAGACATGAGTGCATGTGTGTGTGCCTTTTGTGGAAGGTTGGGTGCTGGGCTGGTAACTCGACACCATAAAACTACACTGCCAATCGTGAGTGGAGAGGTGATCTGCTGTGGCAACCCCTAACTGGAAAAAAGCCAAAAAAAGATAATGAATCAATATTATTTACCAGGAAGTTTGTTTTAGAAAATCTTAACAACGAATATGTGACAGACCCTTTCAGTGTAGGACAGAATGAAACATAGATTTTTTTTTAAGCCTCAAAATGGTATGACAAAATGGACCTACCTGTGTTCATTCATAAACCCACCAATGCCAGACACAAAAATGCAAAAAAAGTTAAGTATTTCAAATAAACTAGAAAGGCAACTTAATTAAAAAAAACATAAAATTGTAGCCCTATCAAGTTTTAAATGGCAAATCCCTAATAGAAGAAGAAAAAAAGGTGCAATAAAAGTTAAATAGCTAAACATCATCTCACAAAATTACGCATATGACCATCAAAATCTCCCCCAAAAGTAATACACCTCGATGGAGTGCATGTTGAAGAACATGTATATTTAATAGTCTACAAACTAATAGCCAAAGATGGCGGTGAAATCCTTGCTGCCAACAGCAGCAGTAATCGGTAGTGACTGCACATAGTAAGATCAAGAAGTCGGAGGATGACGTTTTTATTTATTACTGAGTGTTTTATTTATTCAGTAAAACGTTTGTTCTTTTATTTCAGCGAGTGGTAATGTATTCATTTTTTACTGGTTGGCGTGGTTTTGGTGTTTATTCTAAGTCTGAGGATGAGAAAAACAGACATTAATAAACTGAAGGTAAGAGAACAAGGAAAGCATAGAACCAGTGAAGTAGATGCTGAGAGAACAAGCATGGAAAACTGAGAACTCAGAGAACTGCCCCAGAAGGATAAGGCGTATCTTTGAATATAGTGCTCGTTTCAGCATGTACCTCTCTAAGTATATTGTTCAATTTGTACGGCCTAGATTCCCAGCTGAAAAGGTTAATGTTCTCAAGTCTCTCAGTCACTTGGTCTAGCAAGTTTCTCCCTGCACTCATTCTCTTACCATATCCTTCACTGAAGCCTCTGCCACGCTTTGGAGAGTGGAAAAGTCCTTTCCAATTTTACTTCCACAACATTTTCAGAAACAGTGGCTCCAAAAGAAACTCATAGTGAACATCACAACCTAGGTCAGCAAACAAATTAGATTTACTGGTAGGACAGATTCTTGTCCCCATGCATTGCATACATATGAAAAAATGCTCCCACTTCATTTCAACAAAAGCAGTACTCTGGATGCTACCAAAGTCAATCATGATCAATGGATAGCAGTCATAAATTCTCATCTGGGGTTTTCTGCATAACCTTTCTAAAAAAATTGGTGAATACAATTAAATCGCATGGGTAATTTAAGGTGCTTCTTTCAGAAGGCTTTTAAAAGTCCCAGTAGCAGCCTTCCTAGTATTAGCTCTGAGAAGGTCCTCTTTGGTGGAGATACCTAGTAACTATGAACCTGTTATCAGTTTGCTACCCATTCCCTATTTCAATATTACTACCTTATCATTTTTTTAATATAACATCAGCAATTTATTCCTCAAGGGCAAAAGGAACTTTATTTGTAGATGAAACAATGAAATATAAAGTTGTTTGCTAGCAGCAACCTCTTCATTAGTTACAGATCTCTTTAATGTGGAATTTTTTAGATGACTTTTACTTCTGCAGATATTGTGCATATTTACTGATACTGGTGGATTGTAGAAGTCTGAGTAGACTTTTATGATGGAAATGTTCTGAATTGGACAGTTTTGTCATTATTGGTGCATGCATTTTGTTTAATTGTTTACTGGAAAAATGTTCAAAACAATAAATTTAAAATGCCGTCTAACGACTGTACTGTATTATACAAGGAATATAATTTATTACAAATCAGGAAGGTGTTTATTGATTATCTGATCAGCTCAGGTATGCCCCCTCCCAGTTCTTGGTTGGATGTGTTCGATTAGGATCCAGTTAAATCAACTGTCTACAAGCACAAACTTTTTTTGTTACTGAATATGTTCACTGAGTCTGAATGCTACTGAAAGTGATGAAGCCAGATTGAAGCAATCACTTCTCTCAGATCTTCGTTTTTTATTGGGGGGATACTTATTCTCCACACCTAGGGAGCTAAGCCCATCGTGTAGGATTTCTGCCCCACAATTCTCCAGGCTGAACTATACCTCTCAACTGTCCAGATTTTCGCAGAATGAATAGATTTTTTTCTTATTATTTTTGGTTTGTTCCTCATAAAATTTCTGTTTTTTCTGGCAAATCATTTAGGAATGAAGTACGACAGACATTGAGTTTCAGACTTCATACCATTCAGAAAAATGCATGCTAAAGCAAGACCTGTTATTCTATCAACTGTCTAAGTTTATACAAGAGCAAGTTTTAGTACTGTTCATTTGTTCCCCTAATATATTTGGCCTTGTCCAGACTTCCTGGGTTAAGAGGTTGAGAGGTATGTGCAAATAGGTTCATAGGTGTGTACTAGGCTAAGGCCCCGGAGCCTATATAAGCCTTGCCCAAGAAGATTCTCTGGCATCATGCCACCCAAAGTTAGTTTCCAGTGCCCCTGTCAAACAAGACCACTGAAATGATCCCTGGGGTGAACTTCCTATTGCCAATCCACTCATCAAGATTTCTCTTAAAGATGGTCAGTGAAGTGCTCTGCTTGACGTGAATGGGAAGTGTATTCCAGAGTATGGAAAGTCTCTGGGTTAGGAACCTGTCCCTCCAGCATGTTCTGTTTATTGTGGTAATGAGGTAAAAGGTCCCTGGAGCGTGTGGCACGGAGGGAATGGGATTTATTTAGGTGTAGCATATCTAGGAGCTCTGGGTCAGACATGGCTTTGTAGGTCAAGCAGAGATTGCTTCTAAGTAGGTGATAAGGGACAGAGTATAGCTGGAGTTTTTTGAGTCTGTCTGTATAGGGCATGTGTCTAAGGCCTAAGATCCTCTTAGGGAGGTATTTTTGTGGCCTTTCCAGTTGTTGTAGGTGTCTATTGAGGTACATACCAAATGGGGCGTTGTATTCTATAATAGGTCTAATGAGGGATGAGAAGAGATGGATTATGACCTCTTTCTTCCTGGATGAGAAACCTATTGTAATGTGATGTGCCACATAGAAGGACTTTCTGACTGCAGTGGCAATTTGGTTATCAAAGGGAAGGTTGCTGTCAACCTGTGTCCCCAGGTCTCTTATCACACCTTTGGTGTTTAATGGACTACCAAACAAATCACTGAAAGCAACCAAATGGAGAACAAGCCAAAGTGGAAGTTTATTCAAACCAAAAGTCTAAAAATACATGCTGTGATAAACGCTACTCAGTAAAATTGGCGTTTTTGTAAAAACTTCATCAGATACACACTAGAGTGCCTTAACATTATTTAAATATGAAACTGACTGTGATATAACAAAATATAATTGGACAGCCAATTCATTAAGAAATTAACACCAGTAGGAAAAATAAAAGCAATTTCACTGACATCCTTTTGGTTATTGGTTTAATGGACTACTGTCTATGTGGTAGTTTATGGGCACTGAATTTTTCCCAAAGGGAATGACAATGCACTTTTTGGCTTTGAGCTTAAGGCCATGGTTCTGGCACCAGTCACTGGTGTCAGTGAGGCCTTTTTGTAGAATGTCTACATCAGTTGGAGAATCAGTAATGGCTCCCAGTTTGCAATTATCTGCGGAACTGATCAGCCAGTGTCCCTTTGTGTTGGCTTGAACTTCAGAGAAGTAGATGCCAAACAGGGAGGGACCTAGGACCGATCCCTGTGGGACACCACCTGTAACTGGTCGATAGTCAGATTTGAAGTCTTCTACTTTCACAGTGTGGGTTCTATCAGTGAGCCAGTTGGCAACCCATCTTATAACATAGGGGTTTATATCTAGTTTAGTGAGTCTATCTATGATTCCTGAGTGAGGCATGGTATCGAAGGTCTTGGCAAGATCTAGTTAGGCTATGTGAACTACTTTGCCCTCATCCATAGCTCTGGTAACAGACTCGAAGAAGTCTATCAGGTTGAGCAGGCATGATCTACCTTTCACAAACCCAAACTGCATGGGGTCCAGAGTTTGGAGATTCCCTATGTCCTTATTTATAAAGTCCACGATGATGCACTCCATAGCCTTACATATCAGACTCATCAGACAAATGGGGCGGTAGTTCCCAGGGTCTGTAGTCACTTCCCCTTTGTGGAGTGGGATGACCGTATCAGTGTGCCATTTGGTAGGAACAAAGCCTGAAATGAGGCTGTGAATGAACAGGGTACTCAGGTGTGGTGCCAGTTTACTTTGTAATTCATGTAGAGCACAGCAAGGGATATTATCAGGGCCCATGGAAGCTGTATTGTTGGCTTTGGACATAGCCTTACATATCAGACAGTGCATTTTTTACCCATGTAGCTTTGATAATAGGGACTTGTCATTCCTCAGGAATTGTGATAAGCCCTTTAGGGGGTGAAAGGGGGGTAAAGTTCGCACTGAACCTGTCGACCAATATGTTGGCAATATTAGTTGGTTCTGTATATGTATTGCCATTGTGCTGTAACTCAGAGCAAATCTGAGTATTACCATGTAGATTTCTGACATAACTATAGAATGCCTTGTGGTTGTCTTTAGAATCTGCAGCAATTTTGTTTTCATAGCTAGCTTTAGAGGATTTGATGATGGATCTCAGTTTTTTGCTGAGGCTAACAAGGGAGTTTGTCCAGTCTTGGGAATTCACCCTTTTCTGCAACAGTTTTTTTCCTTCTGTTGTAGAGTTTGTTTATGGTGGGGGACCACCAGATTGGCTTCTTTTTTGAAGGACAGCATCTTGGTTCTGTTTGGTATGGCCCGTTCCATGCACTTGTGTATGTGCTCATACAGTCCATTGGTGTATGTTTCCGCAGCCATAAACCTATTTTCCATTTGCACGGGTGTCGTGAAGTTAGCCACCTCTGTTTTTAGAAGGTCAAAATTGGCTTTGGAGAAGTTTTTTTTACGGTGGTTTCCTTTGGAGGGGTAAGGGTGGGATGTGGATATCCATGGTGATCAGCTTGTGGTCAGATATGACCAGGGAGGAGTTGATTACTGGTGTAGACCAATGGTCACCCATGTTAGTAATGACCAGGTCAAGGATGTTCCTACCCCTGTTGGGTGTAAGAATGAGTTGTTCCAGGGCTTTGGAACTAATGAAGTCCAGAAAACGTTGAGCAAGTGTGTTGGTACATGAGTAATTTTCCCAGTTAATGGAGGGGTAGTTAAAGTCTCCCAGTATAAGGGTATTGGGTTGTACCTTAATATTTTCCAATGTGTTTAGGAATATGGAGTGGGAGCTTTGGGACATGGTGGGGGATCTATAGCAGGCTACAACCTCGATTGCAGGTTTATCCAGTGTTAGTTGTACCTGAAGTATCTCTGATGAATTTTGTTGGGCTACTAGTCTGGAGGTGTGCATATCTTTTATGAATATGGAGATACCACCACCTTTAGTGCTTTGATCCAGGTTTAGGGGTTGAAAGGTGTGGTATGAATTATAGCCTTGTAGTGCTGGGGTGCTCTCCAGAGCCTTGAACCAGCTCTCGGTCACTGCACAGATGTCGATGTTCTCCATTTTAAGGAGTGCTTTGAGCGAGTGCATTTTGAGATTTCGACTTCTAGCGCTGAATAGCATAACCCTCAGATTTAATTTGCTTGTAGCAGTTATGGTGGCAATTTTGTCTTCAGGACATAGCCTAAAAAAGGCACTATAGGGTTGGCAATAGCCTTGATCAGTATCCAGAATCCCTGGGGTGACAGGTGCAGTCCATCTCCGGCGAAGCATTGAGGTCTGTTTACAATGTCATCCCAGGCAGAGAGATACTGGATCCCCTTAGAATGACACCAGAAACTTAGCCAATTGTTGAAGTCAATAATTTTCTGCTTGTACTGTGGTATCATTCTGGGTGACAGTCGGATGCAGCTCAGAGCTAGGGTCATACCTGCCTGAGCTACAAGATCCAAGACCTCCTCTATGTCTCTTTTCATGTAGTCCAGGGATGTATATCTCAGATCACACCACCATGGACAATGACAGAGTCATATTTGTACCTGTTGTGGAGTGACCTAAGAATGTGTATTATGTGGTGGATCCTGGCATCCGAAAGGCAGCTGACCGTAACTTTCTCCTTATTCAACCTAGTGAGTGGGACATCAGTGTGCCTTACTATTGAGTCACCTATGAGTAGTGTACTGGGTACGTTGTTTTGCCTTATGAGCTTTGGTTGAGTGGCACACTGTTTATGTGTCTCATGGTTTGTGCTGGGATGTGGTGGTTGTTTGCATTTCTGACTTGGAGGTCTCTGTTGTTTGGGCAGATTTTTATTGAGAGCCTCTGCAAAAGTAGTTGTGTGTTTTATGTTACTATGTGAGGGTTGTGGTGGTGTAAGTTCTGGAGGGCTATGTGTTGAATGTGGTGTGGTGCAGGTGTTACCTTCTCCTCTTGACTGGCTAATCCAGTCTTGGCTGAAGAGTGCTTGGCTTCCAGTTTGGCTATATATGTACATCTCTCACAAGTCATAGTGTTGGGAGGTAAGAGGAGAGGGCTGTCTTTGTACATGAGGCAGTTGCTACATTGCCTCAGGATGCCCAAGTTCACCAGGTTGACAGGAGAAAGCACAGGGAACTGACCTTTAGACATGCCTGGATATGAGCTCAATATATTAAGTACTGAAGCCTTTTACAGGAAAAGTGTCACTAAAAGTGTCTGAGTTTGTACAGAGCACTGCCAAACACTTGTGGGGAAATGAATACGTAGATCCTGAAAATTTAAGGATGAAGTATTTAGGCAGATATTCTAAAGTTAGGAAGAAATTAAGCAGTACTTACTGAAAAAGAATTAGTTTGTCAAGAATGATGAATAGAGGGGAGTCGCATGAATGGCTACTGCCTGGCTACTACTAATGCTGGTTTCAGCACAGCTTCACTCTGTTGGGATACAATACTCCTTTGCTTCTTTTCTCACCAGAAGCAAATTGTTAGCACCAGTCTCAAGAAGAGAAGCAGGCCACAGCCTGTTTGGTGATCCACAGTCTTGTTCCAGATGTTGCAAGGGTCTGCAGGCTTGTAGCCTTTTTCTAGTGGATGCCTTGAATAGCAACCAGACCAATCAGGTATGTTAAGCACAGACACTCACTCTCCAACCAGAAAGATTCAGGAATCAATGCACTCTGCTCCTACTCTCACCAGGATCAGAATATAAGCACAGATTCCAAGCTGTCACCTATAAAGCAGTCATTAAGCTTTCTGGTCATCAGCAGTCTCCTGGAAATAATGCAACTGCACTCCTCTCACCAGGAGAAAACAGAAGCACTAATCCCAAGATGACTACTGAGAGGCAGAATGTGGGCTCTCCAATAACTGGTGATCTTGCAATAGATGCTTAAAGGTAAGATGAGAAAAAAATGTTTTATCCTAAACACTGCAGTGTGCACTAGAGGAGTTAGATGTGAAAGTAGGTAACTTAAGTTTTACTCGTCTAAAAAGTTAAGTTTTAGTGGAGAGTCACTATTTTTAAAACAGCAAGATAGATTTAAAGGGGGTGGTCACTTTTTTATCATGGTACTATGGAATACAGTAGGATGGCCAATACATTTAAATAGCTGAAGGTGAGTGATTTCACAAAATCATAATTTTGTGCTTACTCACACCAACCAGTAAAACCAGAGAGGAAATGAGATATATGGTCACATTAACATAAGGGGCAGGCAACTAGAAAGACAGTGGTGTTTAAGAACACAACAGTAACTGAGTGGGAGGCTGAGAAAATTTCTGTCTGACTCACAAGAGACAGAGCTATGGTGTCTTTTCAGGTTTTAATATGCAGTTAAAAGCAGAATAGAAGTAAAACACAGTGTAAAGAAAACAAATCACAGTATATAAAATAAAAAAGACAATAATGCAATACAGAATGCAACAAATAAAAAGCAAACCATCCTTTCCCTCGCACCAAACTGCAGCAGAGTCTGGGTGAGCCTTTCCAGTAAAGTTTTATAGAATTAGGTATATCCAAACCTCTCAACTGTCCCCGATTTTGGCTCAAAATGTTGCTTTTCCCCTTATAATCCCTCAGCAAAATGGCAATTTTGGAAGAAACTTGAAGGGTTTACAGTTAATAAATAATTGTAATGATCAGAGCTAAAGATTACTTTGATTTTAGAAATGCATGTAGAGTCTTTTATTTTGTCAGCTGCTCAGCTTAACAGTGCTACTATTAAAAAAAAATCCCTTCTTTGACAGGTTCCCAGCTGTATTGTGTGGCTATTTTATATTTTTACATCACATTTCTGGTCCATTTTTCATAAAATTGTGGTTTTCTGGCAAATTAGTGGCAGATCTTTAAAGATTGAAGTTAGAAAATAATGGCAGACATTTGAGTTTCAGATTTCATACCCTTCAGAAAATTCATACTAATGCAAGACCTATCATTCTGTTATCTTTCTAAGTTTATAAGAGCAATATTTAAAAATTGCCCTTATTTTTGGGGCTTTGTCACACTTCTGTTTATGGCTTTTTCCAGATATCTTGCTCTGAGGTTGAGAGGTATGACAAACATGTCAGGGCCATCACCATCAGCCAGAGATATTTCAAATTGTGACATGCTTGTACCCAACTCCCCCACATAGTGACTCTGCATGTGTCCAAGAAAGGCAAGAAGAAGTTATTCAGTGTAAGTGTGCAAAGTATCCCCCCATCCAAGGTAGACACAAGTACTACACTGGCTTTTTATCTATCCTTGATTTTGCAGAATGTTCTGGTTTTCTGTCCTATTTTTATACTGTTGATTTATGCTTCTTATTATTCAGAAAATGCATGCTGTTACAGTACCTGTTGCTCTGTGTTTAAGTAGCAATGCTTTAATAACCATCAGGTACGCTTGTCTGAGTTTGTAAGATGCAAGTAAGCTTTAATAAGCATATTGTTAAAGAATTATCAACATTGAAAGCCTTTTTGTTCTTGTCATGCAGAGAATACTTACATAACTAGATAACGTATAAGCCTTAGGTATTGAAATGCATACAACAGTATATGTAATAAAGGACAGGATTACAGAATTTTTAGAAGCTCATTACATTTGTTGGAGACTTGCAGTCATCTTTGCAGGCTTTACCCGTAAACTAAACAGAATGCCAATTTATCATGTGTGGTCCATAACCTGTGCAGCAATCCTTTATGCAATTTATCTTGAACTTGTTTGTTGTTTGCTGTTCATTTTTTACTTTGATCATGTTTTCCCCATTTAACAAGTAGATAGTTGTTGTCAGGCAGCACCACAGCAGATCTTTTTTGGATAAGAAATGCTTTTACAAGTGGGGGTAATCAGTATTACAGAGATTGCTACTTTCAGCATGCTACTTGGTACTTTTATAAAGCTGAATATAAATAATAATTAGAACTGCAGTGCAAGGAGAAGTGGTTTGAGTTGAGTGCTGCTTGTTTTTTTATACTTTATTTCGACTGGCATTCCAGTAATGTATTTAAAAAGTAATTTATTTTTTCATGCCTCACAACCATTTTGTTTCCATCTAGATATTAAGTAAGCTGTCATGTAGCCAATGCATTGAAATATTTTTTATCTTCTCCACTTCATTTTGTTTTGATTATACTGTCATAATGATGGTTTGGCACCCAGGGCAGCTATTTAAAGTCCCAGTTTTTGTGGTTCTGAGCATAGCTCTGCCCCTTTCTAGTTGGCCACACCCCTTCGCATTGTCCCCACATATTCAGCTGTCTCCTGCAGCTCCCCTTTGATTTGAAGTCACCAGCCACCATTGATGTTATTGTTAGGTTCTCCTAGCTTCCCTGCGTAACAAGCAAAGTTGCCAGTTTCTTGTCTGGTGATGCAGCATACAACCGATTTGTAGAGTGTATACAATCTCTCCATGAGGAGTAAGGAGTCCTAAGTATCAGATAAGTTGAGGAGTTCTGTCAACATCTCTAGGACATTGATGTCATACCTGGACTGTCTGCCCACTGACATGCTCCCCACCCTATGACAGCTTCATCTTTAGTGATGGATGCTCAGCAAGCTGATAGGTGGAAAAGAGTTTCATAGGTCATTCAACACTGAAGATGCTGCTTCTAGGCTCTGCAAATTTTTATTTGATGGGACACCAATATGTTACCTCAGTAACAACTATACCCAAAGCATCCATTGCAGGTATCTCCTGTACATTCTGGTGTGAGGTATGATTAGTATAGCTGTTTATACATTTTCAATGAGAGCTATGCAGAGACACAGGTAGACTCTAGCATATTAGATAATGTGGCCTACACATTATATACTCTACCTTGGGAATACAGTGCATGGGAAAGACATGGTTTTCATTTGATGTACTGGTATTCTCATTGAGTAAAGCAATTTGGGAAGAGACAGCTTGCACAAATTTATAGCCTGAACTGCTGAACCTCGAGGACCCAGTCAGTGAAGTATAGGAAGCTCTTGATTGGCCACAGTGTCTCATGACCTTCTACTACAGGCATAAAATTGGTGAACAGTGTGGTGGCTGAGATCAGACTCAGTAGAACTATCCATAATTCTTAAACTGTTCATGACTTATTCTTATCTGGAATATCTTTAAATATAGGTAGATGTCTCAAAGGTCTGTTGATCATGGATTGATTGTACTATCACCTTGCAAAAGGTTTGTTTTGAAGCATAGCTGTTGAAGCCATTGCATTTTAGCATTAATCTGAGTCTATATGTCTTTCTGGACACCAAAAAGAATCTGGAATACTATACTAATCCTTTCTGATATGGTGTGACCTCTTGCATTGTTCTTATTTTGTTGGGCACTAGACACCTTTTTCCTCTTATGACAGAGTTTGATGCTTGTAAGGGTAACAGAGAGGGTAAGGTCTAGGAAGGAAATTGTGTTTCACTTGGATATGATTGTCTTCATGAACCTCTCATTGCTGATTGTGATTAATGTAGACAGTTGGAGGGGAAGATGGCCCCGAATGCCTCCACATTCGGACAGTGGAGGAATGCCATACAACTGTACCTGTCCACCCACAGATGAACAGAGCTTAGGCCCTTTGCCTTTGGACAATAACTATGGTAGAAATTTTCTTAGCTCTAGAGCTTTTTCCTTCAGCTTCCTGCTCAAGCTTTGATTGCACGTTGAATGAATACAATATACTCGCACAAATGTAACATGGTTTCCAACCTAAATACAGTACTACTGCTTTCCTTTTTTTTCTCAGTAATGAAATCTATATAAATATAGATAAATATCTTCTGACCGGTGCACATTTTGCAAATCTCAAAAGGGCATTTGAGTTATTCAACCAATTTATACTACTTAAGTAATCTAAAACTGTAAGATTTTCTACTGAGGTTTGCACCAAGTTTTCTGACTGTCTGAAAAGACACTTTCATTGTTGTGGCCACAAAGACCCTCAAACTCCTGTTGCTGATTGTCCATATGTGCCCTTCAAAAATGTGTCTTAGCTCCTCTTTTATTTTCATTATTCATTAATGATTTTCTTTTGGACCTTTCTAATTTGCACTGTTTATTATCTATAAGTGATATTGTTCCAACTGCAACACACACACATGTCCCTGAAGTTAATAACTCTGTTATAAAGGACTTAGCTGTCCTCTGACGTTCGTTGCATTGCAATAGGAGTAAAATCATAGCCATGCTGTTTGCCACTCCACCAGTGTTAGTTAAATGTGTTCCACTAACACTAACAGGTCTTTATGTGCTACATATGCACTTTGTAGATTATCAGAAATACATGTGCATTATTCTAGTTCAAAGTCTAAGTGTTTCTCCTCTTATTGATAAGCAAGTCCTTCCACAGTTAAAATTTGCCTATAAAATTCCTCATCTCCTAATATTTAATGTAAAGTGAGCTATAGCTATTAATGTCTTACTACCGAGACAACAATATGCATTAGCAGTCTTTGCCTTATTGTCGCCAAAGAACTCCAGTACTCTGCAATTAGCAAAACATAACATTTTATATTTTATGCACTTAAGCCCCAACTCTGAACACCATTGTCCATCATGAAAAAATGGGTCTCAATAACAGATAGAGCAACTTTTTTTCAGGGTTAACTTGCATCCTTCAAACTGATTTCTTAAATTTTCCACCCCATACAAATTATTTACAAGATAGAATTAGGTTCATAGGTTCATAGATTGGTACTAGGCTATCGGCCCTAGGGCCTATACAAGCCTAGCCATTACAATTCCCTGGCTATTTCTTCCCACACTATTTACTTCCCTGGACGACTGTCTAGCAGGGTGACTGACGTGATCCCCAGGGTGAATTTCCTTTCTCCCATCCAATCATCAAGGTTCCTTTTGAAGAGGGCCAAAGAGGCACTCTTCTTGACATGTATGGGCAGTCTATTCCAGAGTCTGGGGAGTCTCTGGGTCTGGAACCTATCCCTCCAGCATGTTTTGTTTATTGTGATGACAAGGTTTAGATCCCTGGAGCATGTGGCTCTGAGGGATTGGGATTTCTTTTAGTGTAGCATGTCCAACAGCTCTGGGTTTGATATGGCCTTGTATGTTAAGCAGAGATCTCCTCAGAGCAGACAAAATGCGACAGAGTATAGCTGGAGTTTTTTAAGGCAGTCAGCATAGGGTATCTGCTTTTGGCCTGTGATTCTATTAGTGAGTTATTTCTGCGGCCTTTCCAGTTGTTGCAGATGTCTTGAGAGGTACATACCAAATGGGGCGTTGTATTCTATAATTGGTCTAATGAGGGATGAGTACAGTGGGACAATGACCTCCTTTTTTCTGGATGAGAAGCCCTTAGTGATGAGGTGTGCCACATAAAAGGATTTTCTGACTGTTGTGGCGATGTGGTTATTGAAGCTGAGACCACTGTCCGCCTGTGTCCCTAAGTCTCTTATCACACTTTCAGTGTTTAGTGTACTGCCACCTATGTGATAATTCAGGGGTACATGTTTTTTTCCCAAAGGGGATAACTATACATTTCTTGGCATTGAGCTTGAGCCTATGGCTCTGGCACCAAGCATCTGTTTCTGTAAGACCCTTTTGTAGAGTATCCACATCATTTGGGGATTCAATAATGGCTCCCAGTTTGCAGTCATCTGCGAACTTTGTTAGCCAGAGTTCCTTAGTGTTGGCCTGTATTTCAGAGAAGTAGATGCCAAACAAGAGAGGTCCCAGGACTGAACCCTGAGGTTCTCCACTTGTCACTTGTCTGGAGCTGGATTTGGAGTCAGCTACTTTTACAGTGTGGGTTCTGTCAGTAAGCTCAGTTGGCAACCCATTGAGTGATGTAGGGATTAATGCCCAGCTTTTTAAGTTTATCTATGATTCCAGAGTAGAGGATGGTGTCAAAGGCCTTGGCGATGTCCAGATAGGCTGTGTGGACTGACTTACCCTCGTCCACGGCCCTGGAGACTGATTCGAAGTCAATCAGGTTCAGTAGACAATATCGGCCCTTCACAAACCCAAACTGGGTGGGATCCAGGGTTTTAAGGTTGCCAACATCTTTGTTTATATGTTCCATGATAATACATTCCATGGCCTTGCAGATCAGGCTTAACAGACTGATGGGGTGGTAGTTCCTGGGATCCAAGGTGGCTCCCCCTTTGTGGAGCGGGATAACTGTAGCTGTGCGCCACTCAGTGGGCATGAAGCCTGAGGTGAGGGTATAATTAAACATGACACTTAGGTGAGGTGCCAGTTCATTTTGTAGTTTATGTAGTATACAGCCCAGGATGTCATCTAGTCCCATGGGTGCTGTATTCTTAGCTTTGGAGAGTGCTTTTTTACCTGTGTGGCTGTTATTACTGGAATTTGGCAATCTTCCAGTATTGAGATGGGACATTTAAGGGGTGAGAGGGGGATGAAGTTGGCAATGAATCGATCTGCCAGGATACTGGCAATATCCTTGGGATCAGTATATTTAATGCCATGCTATTGTAGCTCAGAGCAGATCTGAGCATTGCCATTTAGATTCTTGACATAGCTATAGAATGCCTTGTGGTTGTCTTTGGAATCTTTGGCAATTTTATTTTCGTAACTAGCTTTGGAGGATTTTATGAGGGATCTCAGCTTATTACTGAGATAGGTAAGGGAGTTTTTTGCATCCTGGGATTTTCCTCTTTTCTACAACAGTTTCTTCCTTTTGTTGTAAAGTTTGTTTATGGCAAGGGACCACCAGATTGGCTTCCTTTTTTTGGAGAAGCGCATCTTGGTTCTATTTGGGATGGCATGATTCATGCATGAGTGGATGTGCTCATACTTAGTGTAGGACTCAGCAGTCGAACTTTCAGTTCCCATCTGCATGGGTGTCATGAAGTTTGTATCTTCTGACTTAAGTAGTATGAAGTTGGCTTTGGAGAAGTTTTTTATGGAGGTTTCCTTACTGGGGGATGGGGGTGGGATGAGGATGTTAAGGGTGATTAGCTTATGGTCTGACCTGAACAACGAGGGGGTGACCATAGTCCTTTCTCTCTCAGAAATCCTTGGAATACCAGCTCTACAGAGACCTCTTTACACCCTCAACAAAAAACAAGAGTTTTCCAAAACTAGACCACTGGTGAGAAACAGACTTCTGTATAATACTAGAAGTACCTCAAAATAATTGATTTCATAAATCTACTAAAACAACATCTTCTTGAAGCCAGTACCTGTGAGTGTTTCATGAAACCTGTGAAGACATGCCTACACTGCAGTTATCACTCTAGTCAGTTATAGTATTTCACAGAATGTCACCGTGGAACTGTTTGTGCGCTGTTTGTTACTACTGTTTTGTTATGTTTATTACTACTGTTTTGTTATGTTTGTTACTACTGTTTTGTTATGTTTACTTATTCTTGCTTACCATGCTATATAACAGTTTGACATCATTGATTCTCATACTGTGTGATTGCCTGTATGGCCCAGGCTGTGCCTGAAAAGTTTCCTTGGGCAAGTGCAGAAATCCAGTTAACAAATGGCAAATAAAGTAAATAAAATAAAAATACTGTCCTGCAAACACATGCAGACCTGGTTCAGCTGCATTCTCAGAAAGGCATACTATGGAAGTTTGAATGTGACAACCACAACTTAAAAAATTCACCCTGCTTTCTAGCTGCTCACATACTTTTTTTTTCAAAAGAGATGCAGCCCTGAAAAAGGAGCATCACAAAATGTCAACTTTGTGTCCTAGGCAAAACCAACTAATTTGAGTCACACGTGCTGGTGAATAACTATACTGGATTTTCTAAATTTAGAAGCTCCTTTCACAGCATTAGGAATTAGTCTGCTCAAGATAATGTGTTTGAGACTTAGGACAGAAGTGTTCCTATCAATGGACCATTCATAAACTTATTGACCATATGTGACATTTCATTAGTGAGATCTCTGTCAAAATATACTCCATGTGCTTTGCATTGCACTATGGGGATGACACGGGACATGCACAGACATACTGAGAATTGTGCAGGAAAACTTATTTGATGGATAGACAGATGGGATCTGAGGGATGGAAGTCTCCTTTAAGGCCAGTGTTAAATCACAATATCAGTCTTAGGGTGAGTTCAAATAGCACATTATTTGCAAGGCCAGAAGATGTGACTCACCTATATGGGAAAAGGGGTCACTGTATTGGAGTTTTCTGTGTAAATATATTGGTGACATTAAAGATAGTAATTAGAAGAGGAACCACTCTGAAAGAATGATATATAAATCTATATGTCATGTGGAGCATTTGCTGTAGGGGTTGAAAGTGTATCTATCTCACTTGCTCTTTGAATCTGGGTTCATCACAGGATCATTGTATCATAGGAGATTACTAGGCTATCGACCCAGAGGTCATTTTAAGCCTAGCCATTTCACCCAATGTAATATCGTAGAGGTACTAGTCAATACATAAGAATGCATTTAGTGATGACTGTCCATTAGGGAGGAACTCACACCTTTATCATTGGCCAAGTCCTCCATTAGGGCTTCAAGCGGCAATTCTTTATGCTTGGTTTAACTGAAGACTTTGCTGGCTTCTTTGGGGTGGGGGGCTAATATAATATAATAAAGTCCCAGCATTGCCAAAGCAGCATGCATTGCTGAGGGCATCTAGTAATGCTACTCAGAATCTTCAACACTGGGACCAGATTAACAAGGTGGCAAGATGATGATGAAACCATCAGCTTTGAAAACCCCAAAAGTGAGTAACCCAGCTGAAGCTGGCAGCATAGGCGTTGACATGAGGTCCTGTGCTTAGACCTGCACTACAGTAGACTGATGAAACAACATACATACTAACACTTGCTGAACAAAATTGCAGCACTGGTGACAATACTGTTGGAAAGGGATACATAAATGTAGGTGAAAGTCTGCGATGGTGTCCCTGTACATCCCCAAAAAAGCAGAATCGATAGAGTATTTGGCACAAATCCAAATGCACTGAGCCCCAACAATCTATCTTATTAGTGTGCCATAATCTGTGACAAAGAGAGCAGAGCAGGGGTCAGTTCAAGGAAAAACTAACCTGAAAATCACCTGAATGCATGATAAAATTCCTTCCTCAAAAGAGTCCATTATAACTACAGCCGGTAACTTAACTGTCATTGAAAGTTTATCAGCTGCTTTTCAAATGCAATATATGTAGTTAAGTTGTGGCATGATAGGAATTTTAGGAGACAATTGGAAAAATGCAGAATTTATAGAGATCCTATTTGTCTTAGGATGAGTACAGGAGGTTGAAGATTCTGATTCTGTAAGAAGAGAAGTGTCAGTGCCTTTAGGGAGAGAATCAGAATAGGAGTCAGTATGCTTGCTCATCTGATTCAGTGTGCAGGTCTATTAAAGTTCCAGCAAAAGAAACAACTGCAAAAATATGAACTTTACCCAAGCAATAAAGGCACCGAGTGTTCTATGAGTGTACAGGGGCATCATTGGCAGAGAAGATTGATGGAAAAAACAACTGTACATTTTGATAAACAGCATATTTAAACCTTTAATGGAAAAAGCAAAATATCAGAAAATTTGGCAGGAATTTGCCTAAAACATAAAAAGGTTAACTAGATGGCATAAGCTTACTCCATTAAGAGCAGGTTTTATGCAGACATATCCACACAATCAAGAAAACAGCCTTTGGTCTGCACCTGAGTGAATGGCAGTAAAGAGGATATGAAGAAATATGGCAACAATGCCGCTGATCTGGAATAAATAACTAGGTCTTGGAATTATGAGAAGAAAATAGTAAAGTTAAAGGAGAAGAGAGAGTGCTGGCAATCCTTGTTTTCTTCTAAAATTATTTTCTGCAAGCAGTAAGCCACCAGACCCGATATAGCCCATGCCCTGTTACTTATATGCACTAACTCTTAGATTCTCATACCTTAAATAAAATGGACTGCTCCAAGAGATTATTGAGCTTGGACTTAGTATAGGTCAGTCCCAATATTCACACATTCATTCTTGCTATTCTGTGACTTGGAATATCAGAATTTCAAATTGTTATTTGAATTGAGAGAGTCCTCAGCAGTCTGCAAAGCCCCCACTGCACCACCTGATCCATGTGCTAATGCTATCCTATACCTTCTCCTGCCCTTAACCCTCACACTACACATTACATTACTAAAAACTTTTTTCATTACAGTACCACTACTGAGATGCCACTGGATTTTGATTTTGCAGATGAGCTGTATGTAAGGTATTTTTAGTTGTACAGAATTATTTAATATTTTGTGATTTCATATAGTGAGTTTTCAGGGGTTTTTTAACATATATTGAGGTTAAGTATTTTGTGTTTTACATATTTATGATATGCACATACACATAGATGCAAACAAATACATTGTTTGTGTATGTGTGTGTGTGTGTGTGTGTGTGTGTGTGTGTGTGTGTGTGTGTGTGTGTGTGTGTGTGTATATGTGTATATATATATATATATATATATATATATATATATATATATATATATATACACATGGGTCTACTTCATATGGTCAGACCATTTGAACGAAATTCATTTGGCCGACAGCTTATTTGGTCGACAGCCAGTATTCAAGGCACTTAACAGGGATTTTCCCCATCCGCAATGTTGTGCGACCCTGGAGTTGTTATATATAGTTAGGGGTGTGTGGGGGGCACATGAAAACACAAGAGAATACAAGAAACACTACATATTTTAAACTAAAATAGGTGGGCATCACCCAATGTGGGGGGCTGTGCCCCCACCCCCCCCTAACTATATATAACAACTCCAGGGTCGCAGAACATTGGGGAGGGGGGCAAATCCCTGTTAAATGCCTTGAATACTGGTTGTTGACCAAATGAATGTCGATGAAATGGTCTGTCGATCTTATGAAGTAGACTCATATATATAGATATAGATATATATATATATATATATATATATATATATATATATATATATATATATATATATACATATACACACACACACACACACACATACACACACACACATACATATATATATATATATATATATATATATATACACATACATATATATATATATATGGGTTTACTATTAATGAGGGGAGCAGGGCGGCTTGCCTCTTGCATTAAAAATGTATTCAATAGTTTGAATTTTCAGTCTTTTTGGGATTCAGTCTTTTGATTTTCAGTCATTTGATAGTAAACCACATATATGTACTAAATACATATAGATATAAATATATATATATATATATATATATATATATATATATGTGTGTGTGTGTGTGTGTGTGTGTGTGTGTGTATATATATATATATATATATATATATATATCTATCTATATATATATATATATATATATATATCTTTCAGCATACTCTAAAGATATTAATATCTACTGAAGTACTCAGATATATCTCAACTGGTCATACCCTGCTTCCTTGAAGCTACTGGATATTAACGATAATATTTTCATGTGATGCATAATGTCACTTACCTACCACCAGCTGCTGCAAGCCATACGTGCCCTCCATCAGGTGTAATGGACAATCATGGGTACTTTGTAAACTGCTGCTTGTGGAGGACATTTAGCTTATTCAGAAAATAATGAACTGACAAGATCATATTTCTCAACCTCTGCATTAAAATCCTAGTTATGGAAATTTAGAGAGCCACCTTTTAATTTATTTATTTGTTTGTTTGTTTTTTGGATTAGAGCCTTTCTGCTACTAGACCCCATATATTTAATGATAAGGAGTCTGTATTTATTAAGAAATTCAAGTAATGTAGGAGGTTAAAAATGAAATCTGTGGTTAAAAATCGTATTATATTACAGCAGTTGAGGTGTATGGACAATGTTACCAGAGCAGTAATGCTTTTTACGAATGTTTATTGCCACTTGTTATGTAGACCTGCATCTTTCCTACTGTAATCTATGCACAGATGTCAGTTAATAGTAAGTATAACTCTGAATCTCAATGTTCAGCCAGTCGCAGTGAGTACCAGAAGTGAAACAGCACAAGTGCAATAATTTGTAATTATTGGTTCAGTCTTGACGTTATAAATTGACTAGTTCAGAAAGACCACTTTCAGCTAGCTTCTGGAGATTTTATACTCTGAACTAAGAACTCATTAATCTCTGCAACACATCTAAAATCCTTATTTTATTAACATTTAGCAGATGAGTAGTGACTCTTGTTAGAAGAACCTGGCAGAAAATCAGCAGTGTAGCAGGAATGTAAACTTCCACTCTAAGGCAAGGTGATGTGCAACAGTAAGGCAGGAGAATGTTTAAAACCATATGAAAATCAAATGCTTCTTTACAGAACATTTTATGACCAGCCATTGGAGTGCACTTTTGGAATACTGCACATTTATAAGCAAATAATTGCTATAACCGGCATATCACAAAATTAGCTTCTATGAAATGTTTTAACATGTTACATTGACTCATTATTTTACAAAATGGGCACTGTAAGATGTTACCACATGTTATACCATGGATATTTAAATACCATGACAAGTTTTGGGTGAAATTTCCATTCTTAGCTGGAATGGCCAATTTTATCTTATATAGTGATTGTAACACATCACAATGAGGAATCAGTACTTTGCTCAGAGTATGGCAATATGTTGATTTAAAAGTAAGCTAGATGGCAGTTTGAAATAGAGAAGGCCATGCACTATAATATGGTTAAAGCACACAATAATGTATCAAAGTACAAAACGACATTTCTAAATGCGTGATCAAAAATGTTATTGTTTTATCAGACATATTTAAGATAAGATGGGATGAGTCAAAAAACATGACACTTTATATTGATGCTTACATTTTGTGAAGAAATGACTCAGTGGTGCATACTTAGAAAATGAAAAAAAATGGCAACACTTTTAAACTGCAGCAATGATGCATGGTTTCATCAAGAAGGTAAAACTCAGTTTCAGGTAATGATGCTCGTGAACATATGCATAGATGTGTCTAAATGTTTATGTATGTATGTATGCATTTATTTATCTATTCACTTCATCATTTATCTATTTAATTGGTTCATTTTAATGTTGTTGTTGTTGTATCTTTCGGCTTTTCCCGGTTAGTGGTCGCCACAGCGCTAATGATTGGCAGTAGATTTCAGACTATATTACTTACCAACATAATGATAGCAATCTGAAAAGGCTATATTGTAGCCTAGCTTTATAATGCCATGTTGAAGAACAATTTTACTTTTTACTACCTGCAAAAATGCTCCACTGCAATAATATTGCATCACAGCACAAGTAGTAATTCCATAGATCCACCAAAATGTTTGTTTTCTAACTTTGGCAGAAATGTTTAGTATTTCTTCCTTCACTGATTTTATTTATTTTGGTTCCAGGACATCATTTCAAAGAAATAACAAAGGCACATAACTGGATGCAATTAAGACACTAATGTTATGGAAGTTTAATACATGTGTTATAAAGAGTTTACAGTCTGAAGAAATGAATGTGATAAAGTTACAAATGGAAAGCATAGCCATGATAGAGAGTAGGATAGGTTAGTTTTTTTCTGCAGAAGCTGACCACTTTTGTTGTTGTTTTTGTTGTTGTTTTTAGTAAAACTATTCAGTTTAAAATGGACACAGATGAGTCATCTTTGCTTACTGGGAAAGTCTGACTGGACTAAGCCTATTTTCAGATGAGGCATAAGGAGAAAAGCACCACAAATAAATGTAAGATACTAATGACAAAACATGAAATAGTCATCAAATACTGCATGGATGATCTACATATTTTTCTCCACAATACAAACATCATGTCTATTCTCCATCTTTATGTGAAGCAATGGGAAAGAAAGAAGAAGCAGAACAGGGATTTCCCCAAAATGTTAGAGAAAGAAAAATACTTTATAAGAAAAACTTGTGCTCCATTGTTGAGTAAAAACATGGGGATCATTTGAAATTCTTGATAGTACATCTTCTGATAAGGTCTAAAAAGTGATAAATTATAAGACAGTAAGTAAACTACAGTGACATTTGCTAAAAGAGGTGATTTACATTTAGGTGCCATTATGTATGTATGTATGTATTTATTCACAGCCAGCCAAGAACTGCAATTTTACAGATAATCACAGCATGGCATAATTCATTTTGGGTTTGCTTTTATGCATCAGTAATTTCATTTTTTTTCTGTGATTTTGTATCAGCCAGAGTTTTCTACTCTATGTTGTACAGAAAACAAAAGAGTGGTATTTGTTTCTATTTGTTAGACAGACAGGCATCCCATAATTATTCCATGGGCTTGTTTCTCTAATCCCTTTCATCAAGCCTAAGTCAGGATAAAGCAACACTGCTTCTTATCCCGAGGCACCGTACCTCTATGTCTCTGACAGCTAGTGTTCTGTGGTTGAAACAGGATAGGAAAAGTATGATCATGAATCCTAAATTCATTTCACGCCTGTTGGAGGCCTAAATTTTACAGCCCTGGGTTGAAGCCTAGTTGTATTTTCTGAGACCTGTGTCATAGCTGTGAGCCATCTGCACACCAAAAGCTACTGCACATTGAAAATCTGTTTCTAAGTAATTTGTGAATTTTAATAATGCTGATTTATAAAAGCAGATATTGGAATGCAGCCTGCTTAATGTTAAGACGGGAAGGTAGCTGCCTTTCATCCATCTAGCAGAGGATGACAAGAGTATATAGCACTGTCACATTAGCATTTTTTAATGATACCGAATCTATGTTTTACTCAGCTACAAAATTAAAGGCTTCATTGTTGAACATTCGGAGTTATTAAATGCAGCCCTCTGGTCTTTTTTTTCCCTGAAAAAAATATGATTAGAAGACTACTGAAAAGAAGATGCTGTGAGGTATGGTCTTTCTTTTCTGCTGGGAATAGATGATCCACACATCATTACCTGGAAAAATAAACTGTAACTGCTTTTCTTTCACACTGGATGAGAAGCATAGGAAACATAGTTATTTTCCAGTCTGACAAGTAAAGATATGCCATGGTTGGGTATAGACAAAAAAAAAAAAAATATATATATATATATATATATATATATATATATATATATATATATATATATATATATATATATATATATATATATATATATATATTCACTGAACAATAGTTCCACAGGTTTACATATCAAGTTCAGTGAGCAAAACTAATGATTATTCATATTTTCATAATGTATGAAGTACTTGCTTTTATTTTATATGAGGAAGAGACAGTAGTGGTAGTAACGACAACAACAATATTAATATGTTAATAAAGGGTTATGATCCGGTCTCCAATCATGACCACAGTTTTATATGTTCAGGACATGGATGCTAAGAAATTCACCATGACAGTGAAGCCCGAGAGGTGAATCTTGGCACCCATTTTGAAAGCACATAATAGTGAGTTATGATTGATGAGACCTGATCATAACTCTTTGTAGTGCATGGAGTCTTACCTATCCCATGTACCATCAATTACAAAAAAAAAAAAAACAAAAAGCAAAAAAAGAAATGAGCCAGTAAAACACTTAGCAAATGCTCTAAGTGGAGGAAAAAATTCAGGGACAGTTTCTGAATTCCGTTCTAATTTATTTAAGTTACTTACAAACATCTGTAAAGTTCCAAAGACAAAATAAAAATATTTGTTAACATATTCAGGCACACTTGAAAGTAAATCCTTTCCTGAGAATCGACCGTAACAGGATTTGGGGGGGGGGGTTGTAACAAATGTTATACACATTGTTATGGTCGGGTCTCATGGCATAGAAGTGTGTAACAGGTTTATCTTTTTTTCCAATTCTGGAGTGTAACTACAGTGCTCCATGCTGTACAATAATAATAATTAACAGAATGTATACTGTTCCTTATTGGATGAATACTGATATTAAATATCATAACCATGTTAGAGAATGTTTGAAATAAAAAGGACGATTACCATTTTCTAGAAGAACAATTAGTACTGTACCAGCATGAACACCCTTAGTACTGTTCTGCTCTTCAGATATGATCCACAGCTGCATGCATTACATACAGTACTGGGTCACAGATTCACTTCTTGGAGAAAAGGATATGTACAGAGAACAAACCTTAAGGTAACTAGTGCCACATGAAGTGTTAGTCATGCAAATCAGTCTGTGAAAGTGTGTGTGTGTGTGTGTGTGTGTGTGTGTGTGTGTGTGTGTGTCTGCATGTGTGTATGCATGTGTGTGTGTGTGTGTGTGTGTGTGTGTGTGTGTGTGTGTGTGTGTGTGTGTGTGTGTGTGTGTGTGTGCATACATGTCAACATGTGGACAGAAGATGTATGAGCGTATGTGAGTGTATACAGCTACATCATAATGTGATACACTGTTAATAAAACAAAGGAAAAAGCACACATATACAATATTTTACTGTACTTGTAATAACTGAGAAGTTCTTTTACTTGCATAACTGCATTGTCATATATATGATATACCTGTATAAAGGGAGAGGAAGAAAGCATTTAATAAACAATGTATTGCCCCAGAAGTATTTGATTCTCAGAGTTTGACCTGGACTAGTAAATTAAATAATATCATAGGTTTAACAACAAAGTAGGATTGGTAAGAAGCAGAAAGAATGTTTCAAGCATTTAAATAATTCAATATAACATAATCTTAGCACACAGAAGAAAAATTTTATGCTTAGCAGGTACATGTGGCATTATCTTAGTAACAGAATTCCTTGTTGTCTCTTACAAAATACTATGATAAATGAAATAAATATGAAACAGACAATGCAGTCTAACTAGCACCAACTAACCAGTCACTTTGAATCCTTTTCAGCTTTCCTGTTCCTTATTTTAATAACTGTCTGCAGTGTGACTATGAGTTTGCTGATGCATTCCCACATTATTGTAACACTGAAAGTTCAGGGCAAGCAATGATCCAAAAATGATCTAATATACTTCAAAAAACATCACATTCTACCTGCTTTGGCAGCCTCAGACTACTGCCATCTAAATAAGACAAACATTTGACTTAATGCTAAGAAATAAGATATTCTGGGCTGAAGAATAATACTTTTCATCTTACAAGAAGCGGACTGTATTAGATTTGACATACCTCCACAATGGCTCCGTCTGCCAGTCGTAGGAAATGCCGGTACAGCTCTCGGAAGCCACTGAGGTGTATGGTGTAGATAGAGACATGAGTAGTAATCTCTTTGTGGCTGGCTGCAGATTCAGAGGCTTCCCGTTGATGCTGGGGGTCACAGCTGGAGTTATCAAGCTTGTTAATGGGGTCTTCGCTCCAGATGTAATCATACACTGCCACCTAGTGTGATGAAAAAAGGCCCACCCCCAGAAAAAAAAAACTCATTTAATGAACTGTCACCAAGCATTTATTCAGTAGGCTAGTCTACAGAATGTGATTAAAGGATATATGCTACATATCTAAGTATAGTTAGACTCCTGTTTAAATTTTGACATTTTATAGTTCACACAATGCAGAAAAGGAGTCATAGCAGCTCACATGCAATATTTCTTATTTTCTGAGCAGCATAAATGAGGCAGAGTCAGTAGAAACATTTTACCAGTTATGTGTGAGTGACAAGAGGGAAGCAGGCAGGTTATTTTGCAGAGAGAGGATTTAAATAAAGGTATCACTTTACTATTATGCCACAGTGATTCTTAATGCAGCAGTGAATTTGAATTCTTTCTGACCAAAAAGTGAGTAAGAAATTCCATAACATATTTACAGCAAAGAGGTTAAATTCTATTGAGATACAAATGCAAATGCCAATAAAATATTTACATCCTAAGCACATAATTACTATTAGATGCATTTCATTCGCTATAATGCAATAAACATTTCAAATGTTTCAAGGGATGTTTTTGAAACAATACTAGCAAGAAAGGTGTGTGTGTGTGTGTGTGTGTGTGTGTGTGTGTGTGTGTGTGTGTGTGTGTGTGTGTGTGTGTGTGTGTGTGTGTGTGTGTGTGTGTGTGTGTGTGTGTGTGTATGTGTGTGTGTGTGTGCATGTGTGTGTGTGTGCGTGTGTGTGTGTGTGTGTGTGTGTGTGTGTGTGTGTGTGTGTGTGTGTGTGTGTGTGTGTGTAGTATATGTGATATTTTTCATATAGTTCTTTTAGATTGTTTTAAAACAAAGAGGAGTCCTGTATCAAGAATGGATGTATTTTTATTTTACTGAGGTGCAATGGGTGTGTAAAATGTGTTAGGTAGTCACATAGTACACATATGGACACTACAGGAATCAGACAAAGAGCTGTTTATCTCATATTCTGACTTATAGGTGAGGATGAAACCTAGTTTTTCAGAATCAAATATTTGTTTGGATACATCTTATTTTTTAAACTTCTTTCTTCAAATTTAATATATAACACACATCAAAAGAGATAGAAAGTATCAAAATATAACAACAATATGTATAATAAAAAAATTAATTCCAACATAGATGTAATCATAGTTGGTAACATGACCACTATAACCAAAATGAAAGCAAGAGATGATGCTGCAGAGTGTACTCCATGCAACACTGAAACCCAAGAGCCTGCTCCCCAGTTCCAAAATGAACCAATAAACAATTCCCTAGGTAACATGACTGTACTAATTTGAAGTAAACCACCAATGACCACTTGATAAAATTAAAAATTTTAATAAATATACAAAAACGTAGTACTTTTGACTTTTGTCTCAGTAAATAGGGGACTTCATTATAGTTAGAAACACTTCACAGTAGCAGAGTTTAAATATTCTCAGTCCAACTCTGCCCCTACATACAAATTAAATCAATTAATTGATAATGGACTGACTAAATATTTTAATAAAAATGTTAAAAAATGAAAAACTTAGTACATACAGCATCTAAAGCAATTTCCTATTCCCTCAAAAAGTATATATATTTCATTCAACATCAAACTGCAAGAACTCTTCAAATAAATAATATTTTATTTAAAGTAATAATTAAGAAGACGTAGAAAAATATGTTAAAAATAATAATGTTGAAGAACTGTTTTAATACATGTAATTAATAACTATGATGGCACTTGGCAGTATGACTGAATAGCTGCATTATGAAGATCTGCATCAGCTCTGATCATTCAAGTTCAGTGTTAGGGTGTCCTGAGGTGAAGGACTAATAGTATTCAGGACAGGAATAGAATAAGGTATGCATGACCACAGTAAGGTCATGAGGAAGGAGAATATGTTTAATGTTCACATCTTTCCTTGAACAGGAATACAATGTTTTGTCAGAAAGACAGATGATTCCTGAGTGTCAGTCCTTTGTCCAGGATTGAACTAAGATTGTTTACAGGGCATGCAATGAATGATTTTTCACTACCATAAATGACTGAGGGAATTTTTTACAGTGGATGAATAAAGTACAATTGTGTACACTTACCATAAATGTAGATGTTTGAGTGTGTTCACTGTTGCAGTCATCACCTGTGGGTTATCCCTGCTGTGGTAGCCCTCGGCTGGCCCGAATACCAGAGTCAATGTTTTTGAGGGCCAGCTGCTGTCGCTTGTAGTCTGACGTCAGCTCATCAGTACTATAAAGCAAGGCAGCCAACATCATTGCATCAGTTTTTCTTGCCCTAACCCATCAGAAGCAAAAAGGAAAAGGCAGTAGTGGTCCTGGTGACTAAGAACCACCTTAGACAGCCTGTGTCCCCCTAGGGGAAGATGTGAAATGGGGGATGGTGGGAGTGAAACCAAGACTGCAACAATGAAAACACTCGAACATCTACATTTATGGTAAGTGTACACAACTGTACTATGTTCTTCATGTTTTACTGTTGCAGTCATCACCTGTGGGAGGATTCCCAAAGCTGAGGTAATGGGTGGAAGGATAAGTAGAGTCCTAGGTATGGGTCAGGAGGCCCTGCAGGATTGCAGATGCAAATCCTGCCCTAGACTTAGAAAAGAGAGGTAGATGGTAATGCTTTGTAAACGTAAGGACCAAGGTCCAGGTGGCTGCTTCCAGTATGTCCCTGCTAGGTACTCCTTTGAGGAAGGCAGTGGAAGTGGAGGTTGCCCTAGTGGAGTGTGTACGGATTGACTTAGGGATGGGTTTCCCATGTAGTCTGTAACAAAAACGGATACAGTGTGAAATCCATTTGGAAATGGTTTGTTTGGAGATGGACTTCCCCTCTGCCCCTGGGGCGAAGCTTATCAGAAGCTTGGTCAGTTTTTCTGAATGGCTTAGTGCAGTCCAAATAGTATCTGAGTTGTCTGTGCATGTCTAGTGAGTGTAGAATTCTTTCCCCTTTGTTTTGAGGGTTGCAAAAGAAGGTTAGAAGGAGTATGGCCTGGTTAAGGGTCACATCAGATACCACCTTGGGCATAAAGGAGGGATTAGTCCTCAGGGAGACTCTGTCTACATGGAAAATTATGAAGGGGCTTGACAGCCATAAGATCTTGAAGTTCTGAGACCCTTCTTTCTGAGGTAATAGCTAATAGGAAGGCAGTCTTCCAGGAGAGGTATTTCAATTCTGCTGAAGCGGCAGGTTCGAAAGGAGGTAAGGTTAGTTTCTCTAACACATAATTCAGGTCCCAGGGTGGAGTAGGAGGTCTTCTGGGAGGCCTGATATTCGAAGCCACTCTGAGGAATTGCTTAATCAAAGGATGAGAGAAGAGGGGTGGGTCTGAATCATAATGGGCAGAGATGGCCGAGGCATGGATTTTAATAGAGAAGGAGAGGCTACTATTGAGCAACTCTGCTAAGTAATCCAGGATGAGAGGGATGGAAGGTTGGGTGGAACTGCCCCCTTTAGATTGTTTCCAGCAGCAGAATCTTTTCCATTTTCCTGCATAAGATTTTCTTGTGCTGGGCCTTCTGGCCTCTGTGATGATGTCCAGGATCTGTCTGCTTAACAGAGACTTCTTGTTAGTTTTTAGTGTATGAGCCTTGCTGAAAGTTTGAAACTCTGTAGATCTGGCTGCAGTACCTTCCCTCTTTCCTGGGTAAAGAGGTCTGACCTTAGGGGCAGCAGTTTCGAGGGCTGTGAGGTCAAACTGCGTAGTAAGGGGTACCAATGCTGTCTGGGCCAATCCAGAGCAATGAGGATGGCCTTTGCTTACTCCTCTCTTATTTTGATCAGAACCTTGGGAATAAGGGGTAGAGGAGGGTATGCATACACAAAGAGGGAGCTCTAGGGGATGGTCAAGGCATCCACCTTCCATGCTAGGAGGTGGTACTCCCTGGTACAAAACTTGTGTAGCTGGCGGTTGAGGTGCGAGGCAAAGAGGTCCACCTCTGTGGTCCCCCACTACTGAGTGATTTGCAGAAAGATTTCTCTGTGGACGTGCCACTCATGGGGGTCCAGTAAGCTTTTGCATAGGTGATCTGCCAGAGTGTTGTTGATCCCTGGTAAGTATTGGGCAATCAGGTGTAGCCCCATGGTGGTGGCTTTAAGCCACAGACTCATGGCTAACCTACACAGGGGGTAAGAATGGGTGCTCCCAATGGCCTGAGATGGGATTGGAAGGAAGTCAGAGCATTTTGCACTGCCATTATTTCTTTCTGGTTGATGTGCAAGTGAAGTTGCTGGGCATTCCAAAGGCCTTGGGTACACCTGCCTGCTAAGTGAGCACCCCAAGCTATGTCTGAGCCGTCGGTGGTGATGGTCTGGCCGCAAGGGCAGAGGATGAAGAGAAGACCCTTGTTCATGGCACAGGCCTCTGCCCACCAGAGAAATTTGTCCCTTATGCAAGGGATCAGTGGGAGGGTGGCCTCTTGGCACTGAGAGTGCTGACACCAAAGGTTCTTTAAGTACCACTGAAGCTTTCTCATGTGATGAGAAGGATGCAAGATGCCATGTATCCCAGTGTTTGCAGGAACTTCCTCTCAGTGAGGTGACTTATGGAAGCCAGCTAGGTGAAGTATAGAGGCAGGAAGCATAGCTCCCAGAAAAACAATTTTCCTGCTGGGGATTTGCTTTGATTTTTTCTCGTTGATGGTGAACCCTAGGGACATTAGGAGTTCTTTGACAAAGAGAAGATCCTTCAGTAACTTTTCTATGCTGTTCACCTGAATGAAGCAGTTATCCAGGTAAGGTAAATCTGTACATTTCTCTGTCTGCAGAATGCTATGGCCGGGGTCAAGCATTTGGTGAATACTCTGGGAGCAGTAGATAAGCCAAAGGAATGTGCAGAGAACTGAAAGTGCTGATTGCCTGCTCTGAAGCGCAGGAATTTTCTGCACGATTCCCTGATGAGGATGCGGAGGTGGGCATCTTTTAGGTCTAGGGTCACCAGCCAGGCATTTGGTGTTTGCATGGGCAGGAGCTGCTACAAGATTAGCATTTTGAAACTGGGGACCACCAAAGAGATGTTCAGTTTGGATAGATCCAGGATGGGGCACCAAGTGCCCTCTTTACTGGGTACAAGGAATAGTCTGGAGTAAAAAACATTTCCTGTTTGATCCAGAGGGACAGGTTCTACTGCCCCCTGGGATATTAGTGTTTTTACCTGTTTTAATCCCTCTGCCCACTGGTTTGGGGGGAGGCCTGGGTACCCTCTTGGGATTGGGAATTCACTGAAGGAGAATCTGTATCATTGAGAAATTATTTTTAATACCCATTGGTCCTTGTTATACAGACCCAATTGTCCTTGAAGAGGGTGAGCCTTCCTCCTAATTTTAGACGAGTGAAAAGAGGGCGGGGGGGGGGGGGTCATTGTGAGTGCTTACCATAGAAGCTTGGCTTAGAATTCCCTGCCTTAGAGGCAAAAGTGGTCCATTGTTTGCTTCTTTGCTGGGCCTGGGATAGGGGCCTGTATGTCTTGTCCCTGCGAGGCTTGCTTTGGCCCTATCTGCTGGGTGCAGGGAACGCCTGGTGCTTAGAGGGGAAGGTCCTGCTGAATCTGGGTGGCTGAACTTAAAAGAAATCTTTTACTGTTTGCATAGATTTTGCTTTGTCTTCCATCTTTTTAAGCACCTCTTCTGCTTTTTCCCCAAACAGGCATTCCTTATCTAGGGGAGCAGCAATACATTTAGACTTGACATGTTCAGGGAGAGGTTGTTCTTTCAGCCATGCATGTCTTCTAATAACAGATTGAAGTAATTCTGCCAGCTCCTTAGTGCATTGTAAAGAGTGCTTGGCCACTTGACCAGCAGAGTGAAGTAATTCTGCCAGCTCCTTAGTGTTGGCACCATCAGGAGAGGTACCAATCTTCTGTTTTAATTGTTCTGAAGTGTGTTGTTGATATTTTGACATATGGAACTGTCAATTGAGTGCTCTGATAGCTAAGGTTACAGAGGTGCATATTTTCTTACCCCATTTGTACAGAGCTCTGGAGTCTTTGTCAGAAGGAAAAGGATTCTTGACACAACTAGTCTTAGCTCCTTTCGGTCCCTGTGTAATGACCTCAGGGTCTGCAGCAGGGTTCCTGTACAGGTATTTGTGAGAATCTGGTACTCTGTAGTACTTGTCAGGTTTAGCTGGAGCAGGTGGCAGGGTATATCAGGGGCTAAACTGGATTCAAGAAAAACATCATCCACCACTTCTAGAATAGGTGGGATGGCCAGGAGTCTGTGCTGGGGCAGGTCCAGAAACTCTATAAGTCTTTGTTTGACTGTGGGTAGTCCTGAGATTCCCATTGAAAATGTTCCCTGAGGGAGTGAAGGGATTCCCCGAAGGAGAGGTCCTCTGGAGGGGAGGCAGAGGGGATGGATTCCTCTGCATCTGAATCCTCATAAACAGTTAAGGGCTGTTGTTCCTCTTCAAAGGCAGAGTAATCAGATTCTTCAGACATTTGGTCTGTCATAATTTCAGGAGAAGGAAGCCTTTTCCTTTTTGGAGTGGGGGCTTGAGTACCTCAGATTAGGGAGATGAGGGTCTCCACCATTTTAAGCATTTAAGCTTGGGGTGGGGGAGCAATAGCAAGATGGTGGCTAGAAACAGATTTCCTAGGAGTGGCCTGGCTTCGAGGACTGAAAGAGTCCGTTGGTCTCTGAGAAATGGTAGTCAGAAGAGAAGATGTCGGTTTTTGTCTAGAATTGGTAGTGCGAACCAGCTCCTTGGAAGCCACTGCCTGCATCGTGGCTCCAGACCCAACTGAGGAAGAGACAGCCAAAGTGGATTTCTGTGACATACGGACTCCGAAAGGGTCTCGGCACAGGCCTGCGTAGAAAGCGAGTCAGGATACAGGGGCTGCAAAAGCGCCTCATTGAATTCCGGAGAACTGATGACTTACTTAGTGGTAGCAACGTCGGAAGGCTTAGTCTTGTGTGGCCTGTCTCTAGCTTTACATTTTTTCTGAATGTCGATGAATTGTTGGCTGATCGACACCATATTGGAATTCAAAGATGAAATAAGAAAATAATTGTCTACAAAAAGAGCACTAGGGCAAATGGTTCTCACATTAAAGAGCACACAGAACTGGCAATGAGGGACATCGTGGTCTGGGCCTAAACTAGTGATGCAGTAAGAATGAAAATCTGGGTGTGGGATCTGCTTTCCACAGGCGAGACAATTGTTAACTTTTTTGGACATCAGCTAGAGCAAGAAAAAAGGGTCCCCGATGGGGTACTTAGCTTTAGGCATTTTCTGCTGAATTTCGACTTCTGGTAGCGACTAACCTGCACTCGTGCAAACTGCTTCTGCTACGGGATCCACAGCAAGAAAGACTGATGTAATGATATCGGCTGCCTTGCTTTATAGTACTGATGACCTGACATCAGACTGCAAGTGACAGCAGCCGGCACACAAAAACATTGACTCTGGTATTCGGGCCGGCTGAGGGCTACCACAGCAGGGATAACCCACAGGTGATGACTGTAACAGTGAAACACGAAGAACATCCATGGTCACTGTCTTGGTGGTATTGACATTCAGGGACTGCTGGCCATCTAGTTCTTGATGTTCTAGGCTACCATGAAGTGAATCCAGAATATATATTTTTTGTGAGGGAAGGAGAGGAAAAGTTGTGTATCATCTGTATAGCAAGAGTACTGATGCCCAAATAACATATAATGTGTGTACAAGGTTATAATAAGCAAAAACAACGTTTTGTCTGTTATAATATCAATTATATGTGTAGTTGTTGAAACCAGAGACAGTAGACTGGTATTGTTAAGGTACAAAACACATCTTTATGTCACTGAAGTCCTAGAGGTGATGAAAATTAAATCAGTCATTCTATGGAAATTTAAACTTACAGAATAGCTATTTACAGTCTCAGACATATACCTACTCAAGTAATTGAAAGTCTGCTATGTCAGTTATTAAAAACTGATGGAATGGAAGCAGAAAGAAAGGCAAGTGTCGCTGAAATGGAGAATAAGGTGAAGCACGCATATCAGTATGGAGACAGGACAGTAGAAGTTTTCTAAACTACATTATTATGACATTAATGCACCAGTGTATTAATTCATGTTATGCACAGTCCATAACTGGGACTTGCACTGTTTCACAAGTATATTTGGGTGCAAGACTCAGAGAAAGTGGTTTGGGCCAGAAACAGGCCACCAGCACATAGACACCACTCATTGCTCTTGTGGACAGTAATCTTGCACAAACCACACACATACTCACATGCAGACACATGCACACACATGCGCGCACACACACACACACACACACACACACACACACACACACACACACACACACACACACACACACAAAGCAAACTGAGTTATTTTAGCAGTAGTACCTATCCCAGTCTGCAGTCACAGCTATAAGTGATTCGTAAACATTTCAGCCTTCATTAATATGATTCCAGAGTCTGGTTCATTTACATATTATGGTAACAAAGAGAGCCACTCCAGCTGAGGATCCCATTGGTGGAAAGGTGTATGGTGTCAGTGTGGCAAGTGTTACAAGAAAAGTGTGGTTGTTACACTCAGTTTGTATGACCTGGATGCCATCTCTGGAGGCTCTTATTTTGTTTTCCTACTGTAGGAAGATATATTCATATATTACGGCTGTTTGCAGGATGTTCGTGCTCAGTCATAGTCTGCTGAGCACATCAACAGTGATAAAGGGCATAAGGTGTAGCATTCTTGTCTTTGCTGCTGGCAGAATGTGATTGCTTCTACCTTAAATTCTGGCAGCAACTTGAGAATGTGCTTCACTATTCACATGATTCTGAATCAGAGACCACACTGTACATAATCATTTGCATAGCTACTGCATTCCTGGAGTCATCTAGTTTCACAACTATGTATGACAGGTTTCTGAAACTCTGCTTCAGCTAACTTTCATAAGTGAATTCCACAAAGCTCTCTCTTCGCCTCCTTCTTGCTCTCCATCATTATAAACTTTATTTCCCTCATCATTACCCATCTTCATACAAATTTGCTTCCTGTCTTGTCTCGATAAAATGTAAACTAGAAGTTGATCTAAATCTGCTTGCTAATTGGCTCTAAAATAATCACCTCTTACTTAATCTAAAAAAAAATGTTATTCAGGATTAATCAAACATTTAATACAGTTCCCCAAAATATAATTCTAGTACCACATATCTCAGAATAAATTTAGTTTTCCACACCCTTTTCTGGGCTTGAAAAATCCCCCACGTTCTCACAACATAACGGAAAAATTTGATTGGCAAGTACACCTTAAGTCCGAATAGAATATGTTGTTTCATTAACTCCAGCTGTTTCTAAAAGAACCTAACATCTTTTCAAATCTGCAGATTTATTTCTGCATCACTTAAAAGAAGATATCAGTGCCTGGCCCTAAAAAAAGCAAATTGTCTCCCTATAAAGCACGGGTTTCAGTTACTCCTACACCTACTTCTTTTCAAACTCTTAAGTCAAGACTCTTTCTTTCCACTCATGAGCCAGCTAACTACTAGGTCTTCTATTTATAGCTTTACATCACTTGATTCATCAGGTACCACACTCCTCCCCTTACATAATAAATTACAGATACAAATCATGGTTTTCCTCATGTCATAGAACCCCTATACTCCAGCTCCAGTAATTACTATCAATTGTGTTCTAAATAGCTCTGCTAACTGATCCCAGTCTCTTCTTAAACTACCCCACCACTCTAACTTCTTCTACTGGACCTCGGTTTATTCAACCTCCATACACTGGAATTAATACCTAATGTGCTGTCATCCACCCTATCCCTTTTTACTTGCCATTATATATGCATCTTGTCTTTTTTAATTAAGTACTGTACATACCCACTTGCCAGTTATGTGTATTATATATATATATATATATATATATATATATATATATATATATATATATATACACACACACACACATCTCACACACACACACACACACACACACACACACATATATATATATATATATATATATATATATATATATATATATATATATGTGTGTGTAGATAGGTTTACTAGCAAAGTTTCAGATGGCATTCATGTGAACTGGGAATGGTTGAAAAGCTAATTTCCAATTCACAGAAGGCCGAACCGAAAATGGCCAACTCCACAACAGACAATGCTAGTGTGCATTCGATGTTGTGAGGTCAAAGTTCTTCCTGGAGATCGCAGTGCAGTGGGGATAGGGAAGTGTACCCATTTCCTCACTGTAGTGCAATCTCAGAGTTTATATATATAGTTAGCAGGGGGTGTAGCCCCCCACATGGGGGTTCAGGGGGGCTTCCCCCCATGAAAAATGTTAGTTGAAAGACAATGTATGCTGAGTAGTGTCAACTTTGTCGAATAAGCACAGGTCAACATTACCGGTTTTGTTATTTTTGCCTTTCCTATGTTTTTATTTTCAACATTTTTTCGATAATGTGATCACTCAACAAAATCCATTTCAGGATTTTGATAGCAAACCACACACACTCACACATATATAAATATATATATATATATATATATATATATATATATATATGGGTCTACTTTATTTCATGGACTCTCATTCCACTGAATTTCATTTCACCCCGATCACTTCACTGACAACTCAAATTACTGAAAACTCATTTCACTGAATCTTATTTCACTGAACTGCAGTTAGTATGTATGGCACTATGTAGAGTACTGTAAAGCAAGTAAAAGGTATATGCCCTTTCCCCCACTGTAGTGTGATCCTGGAGTTAGTATATATAGTTAAGGGGTGTGGGGGGCACAACCCCCCCACATTGGGGGCTGTGGGGGTTGTAGCCCCCCCCCCACTTAGTTTGAGTACATATTGTCTTCTGTAGAGAATTCCTCATTGTTGTTGTAACTATATATGTATATTGTTTAAAATGTATTGGTTTGAAGTTTTTGGTAAAATACAATATAAAACAAACAAGGTGTGGGGCTATGAACCCCCCCCCAATGTGGGGGGCTGTGCCCCCCACACACCCTCAAACTATATATACTAACTCCAGGATACCACTACAGTGGGGAAAATGCCATATACCTTTTACCTGCCTTACAGTACTCTGCACAGTGCCATATATACTAAGTTCAGTTCAGTGGAATGAGATTCAGTGAAATAATTTTTCAGTAATTTGTGTTTTCAGCAAAGTGGTCAGGGTGAAATGAAATTCAGTGAAATGAGATTCAATGAAATAAAGTAGACCTGTATATATGTACGGGTTCACTAAGAAATTTCGAAATCCCAACATCTCGAGTTTCAGAATATCGAGTTCAGAATATCAAGATCTTGGAATCTCAAAATTGTGAAACCCCCACCAAAACACCGCCCAACACACTAAAAGATGTGTCTGAAGGGAGGAAAGCCCCCCTGCACCACCCATGTGGGGGGGTTGTGCCCCCCCACAACTTAAAATATACCAACTCCGAGATCGCACTACAACGAGGACAAGGGAAATCTCCGGGTCTGCACTGTATTTTGAAAGTTCAAACATATGATCTTCGATGATATGAAATTCGAAGTTTTGAGCTTTGAAATCCTGAATGGAACCCATATGTACACACACACACACACACACACATACGTATATATATATATATATATATATATATATATATATATATATATATAAAGCTTGGAATCTGTATGTATGCTCTCCTATCAGCTACAGGACATCTTACTGTTACTTGCTATCTTGCTTATAGAGCATTTCATTGTATCTATTACTATAGCAATAACCCACACCTGGGTGTGGGTAATGCTGGATTTACCCACGGTTGGTGTGGTTTGGTCACGAGTGACCAAACAAAGACAACCGTGGGTAAATCGAGCATTACCCACACCCAGAAGTGGGTTATTGCTATTATAGAATTATATTATTTAAGAAAAAAAATTATTATTTTTCTTAAATAATGTTGTGTCTTTCGGCTTTTCCCGGTTAGGGGTTGCCACAGCGGAACTCCGGTCCGCAACTGATTGGCAGTAGATTTTCACGTGCCGAGTTGCCAGCTCTGACGCACAACCTTCAACGAAGGTATGCCCATTCACACATGTCTCCACACAGAAGACGCTCTAGCTGAGAATCGAACAGGACAATGTCTTACTGTTAGGAGACAACGCAATGACATTTTATAATGCCTCCTTGCTGCCCTTCCGCAGTTGTCTGGTATTCTGCATCAGTTCTGATGTACTGCGCATGCATATGCGTACGCAGTACATCAGAGCTGTGGGCAGCTTATGTGGCAGCTTAGGTTAGGTGCCACTTTTATAAGAGGGTTGAATGAGCATGTATCCACAGTACCAGTTTTGAACATAAGGGCTAATAAATTATAAACAATTATTTTAAGCATGAATCCTTTTATGGGTTATGTTTGGTTTTATAGGGTTGAAATGTTTTAGAATATTGTTTATACCATTACATATGTTGATCCTTTTAGAAATTATTTTTGTAGCTCTAAGAATGTAATGGGTGGTGTAATTATTTAATTAAATTAAATTAATTTAATAAATTTAATTAGCCAATAGAATATGTTTGAGAACAGTATTTAAAGATGGTGATTAAATTTTTTTTATTCTAATGAAGTTGCAAAGTTCAATTTCTACACAAATCTTGGTTTTAACCATTTTATACCCTCAGTGGCATTATTACAGGCTTTTTTTTAGTTTTACCTATAAAGCTAAACTACACTTCATTGTTCTGCTGGAACAAAGGCAGAGCTCAGGTTGAGGTTAAAGAGAGTGCCTGTGGTTTTGCTAGGTCTTGTTTTAGTAAGCAGCCTGGGGTGGTTCCATAGAAGCAGTGTTTTTGGCCTTGGAGAGCATGGATGTGAACTGTTCTTTGAAGATACTTGGTAGAGGACTGGTGTCAGGTATGCTTGGGGTATGGCTGGTGGGGACAGGGGAGTGAAGTTTGTGTCAAATCTGTCAGCTAGCAGGCTGGCAATTTCCTCAAGTTCAGTATGAGAGGTACTTTCTGCTATAACTTCAGCACATAGCTAGGCATTCCCTTTTAGATTTCAGAAGTTACTAAAGAATGCCTTATAATTTTCCTTAGCTAGGGATGCTAATTTAGCTTCCTAACTAGCTTTAGAGGACTTTACAAGATATCTGATTTGCTTGTGAGGGGTATTCTTCTTCTGCTGAGTAACCTTCCTCTTGTTCTTAGACATCAGTTTCTTCCTTTTGTTATATAATCTATTTATGCCTGAGGTCCACAAGGGTGGCCTGTTTTATTGGGAGGACCTGGTTTTGATCTGGTCAAGTAGAGCCGAGTCTATACAGTTGTTTAGGTGGTTATACAGGGCATTTGTGTACCCCTTAGCATAGGAGTCATTGGCTGTGTTAGCAGGGGGCTTTGAAACTTTTTATATCATCACCTAGTAGGCTGTAGTTTGCTTTAGAGGAAGTTTTTTTTTTTTTTGCTCCTGTGGGGGTCTTAGATATGATCATTACCTCAAATGAGACAGATTTATGTCCTGCCTTACCAGGGAGAGCAATGCACAGGGGGTACCGCAGTGACATCCCATGTTGGTGAGTACTAAGTCTAGGACATTTGAGCCCATTGTGGGGTTGCAGACTAGCTGTTTCAGGACATTTGGAACCTCAAGGCTAACTGATTTGTGCTCATGTATGTCGCCCAGTTGATGGAAGGGTAGTTGAAGTCACCCATGACAAAAGTGTCTGGCTGTATAGTGTGTGACTTTAGTAAGTCCAAGTAGGCAGTGTGCTTTTCTTGGTTGATGGTGGGGGATCTGTAGCTACCAATGATGTGGTTGGGTACTTTACTATAGTTAGTTGGACCCAAAGTAGCACAAGAGAGTCATACTGTTTAACCAGTCTCGTGGTGTATTTGGCTTTAATGAAGATAGATACACCTCCACTTTTGGTTCTTTCACACTCATTTGGGGTCTGAATGTGTGGAAGTCATTGTAGCCTTGCACAGCTGGGGTGCTGTCTGTGGCCTTGAACCATGTCTCAGTGACTGCACAGATGTCAGCATCTTCCAAGGTGAGGAGTGCTTCCAGGGAGTGACTTTACTGGTTCACTGCCACGTTGCAATATTTATGTAGTTCAGCTAATTTAAACAATTACAGGGTAGCCCAAGGAGTCAGATGTATTACAAGTGCACATCTACACCTTCCAGTTTAAGGAAACTATGTCAAATGAATTAGAATCAATTAATCCTGTACAGATGATGGACAGAGGCAAATGCTGTTGTATCTGAATGAGTGTCTGTGTGTGTGTTACTTTGTGGGTTGATCACTGGAATATAGTATGTGTGGTGCATCCATTAGTATTTTTGCCTAAAATTGTATTATAACTGCTGGACTGGTTTTGTGTGTGTGTGTGTGTGTGTGTGTGTGTGTGTGTGTGTGTGTGTGTGTGTGCGTGCGTGCGTGCGTGTGTGTGTGTGTGTGTGTGTGTGTGTGTGTTTTGCAAACACATGGGTGAGTGCACATCTAACAGTGAATCACATTTTCAGGGTAAGCAATGGGATAGAGCACAGTGCATCATTCAGTGTTTCTGCATAAATGGGTATTGATACTACTGGTGTGTGTGTTTGTATGCATGCAAGTGTGTGTGAGTGTGTGTGTGTGTGTGTGCGTGTGTGTGTGTGTGTGTGTGTGCGTGCGTGTGTGTGTGTGTGTGTGTGTGTATGTGTGTGTGTGTGCATGTGTGTGTGTGTATGTGTGAGAGTGTCTGTGTGTGTGTGTGTGTGTGTGTGTGTGTGTGTGCGTGCGTGCATGTGTGCGTGTGTGCGCGTGTGTGTGTGCGTGTGTGCGTGTGTGCGTGTGTGTGTGTGTGTGCGTGTGCGTGCGTGTGCGTGTGTGTGTATGTGTGAGAGTGTCTGTGTGTGTCCTGGTATGGAAGTGGACAGTGCTTGTGTGTGCTCCTCTTATCTATGCTACAGTTCAGGTGGTGGGTTCTCTGCAGTGCACTTGTTTCAAATCCTCAGTGGAGTGATTCATAGCCATGCCAGTTTCTAGGTAATGAGCTGTAACTGTGAATGGAATTTGGGTAACTATGAATCAGTGCATAGCACTTTGAACACTGGTCATTGTTTTGTCCTCAGTGTGCATTGGTTTATAAATCCAGACCCTTTAGTATGCATCAGCTTCAGCATTAATAGATTCTTCACTGACATGGCCTTGAAAATGTTGTAGTCTGAATTGAGTCTACGAAAGAAATAGCATTTTTGATGTTTTTGTTTGTTTAATGTAGTTGTTGCATTTGATTTCCATGACTGAGGCTATTCACTAATTTCTAAGACTGGATTGAACATCTTATGGTGTTGCACCACATATCCCTAGAGAAGTATTTATTTCATTCTTCTGGCAATCATCAAAATCTGTTGTCTTAGCTAAAGCTAGAGATTTTAAAGCCTTTCATTGTTGGTTCATTTCGTCCTTACTTCCCTCCTTCAACAGTAAGGCAATTAATTTGGTTCACTGGGTTCACTTTAGTGAAACTAATTTTAAATGGGGTACCAGCCCGTCACAGGATATGCACTTATACTGATTCAGATAGAGGACAATTAACTAGGCACACCTTTGAGGATTTTAATTCCACCTATGACATGCCTTTTTGATGAAAGAGTACACTGGAATATCCAGGAAAATCCATATGGAATCAGGCAGGACATGGAGAAAATACGTAGAAGGCATTCCAGCCAATAACAACATTTAAGAACCATATGATGTGAGGAAATTTCATAGTTCAGCTAAAGAAATTAACAAACAATTGTCAAGCTCATGTGCATTCAAGAAGGCTAGCATTTACAGGCAAAGTTCTTTATATTAACTACAGTAAACACACATTAACTTGAATATGTTTTAGAAAAAAAAAACTTTATCATGACCTAAAATATCATTTATGTTGGTATCTAATATGTTTAAAGAAAGACTAAAAATGTTTTCTTACTGAAACTGTATTTATTTTGCTGTAAATCTGCCACTGAGTACATCACTAGGAGTGGCATCGGAACAAATTAAATTTGGTGCAGTATGCACTGGTAGGGTACAAACATAATTATTGTATGTGTCCATGACAGCGAGGACTGTAAGCAAAAACACAAACAAATATACAGAGCCTGTGTGTGTGGGGTGGGGGTTGTCTGTGTGTATGTCTGTGAGTATGCCTCTACATTACAGAAAATACTATGCTGAAATAATATTCATGCAAAAGGCTATACTCAGAGATAAGCCTTTCATTTCTGAAGACAGATCAGGCTACACAGATTGCTTTCTATCTTCAAGCCCTTTAGGCTGGTTGTTTCTATCTATCAGTAAAGACAGTTAAGGTAGATAGTTCCTTACAAGGTCCTATATGACATAGGCTTGTCATTTTCTTTATTTTTTATGGCATTCATAATCAGTCCTCTTTACTTTTCACACTGTTTCCCCTAAACAAGTTATTCACAGTTGGCTATTTCATTTTTTTTTCAGAAATAACATTTTTTTATCATATTGAAATACATATAAACTAAGTAGAGGTTGCATAACAGACAGATATTGGCAAAAATAAAAATTGTAACACCAACAATTTGTGAAAAATACATAACAGGAAAAAATCCATAGCAGTGGAGGAATGTATGAATAACATGAAAGAAAAAGCCAACAAAGAAGTATTTAATCATAGGTCATATTAAACCATACAATAAATAGAAAAGATAAAAATCATCTAGAAAGAGGATATACCTGACATTGCCCCTTAGTCTTAACTGGATCAAATTTTCTGTGTGTAGAAATCGACATTTTTGTGCTCTTATCAGATATCTAAGTTTTCCAAAATTTAAAAATAATAGAATGTGTAGTAGCTACTACTATCTTAATTGCTAACCATAACTTGTTGGGTAATTTAAGTTTCCACCTTTAGAAACCAAGTTAATAGAAGGCACCATCATGAAGGTCAGGGTAGGCTGACTTGCAAAGCTTCGTCACTGCATACATAACCTTATTCCAAACCTGTACGACCACAAGACAGGCCCATATCATATGAAAATGATTACTATTAGTTTCATTAAGGCTCCAACTTTGGACTGATTATTTCTGTCTTCATTTCCAAAGTTCATCTGGTGAAAATTGCCATCCATTGAGCAACTTATATAAAGTGAAAGATAGCAGTTGGGGAAGACCTGGCTGTGACATCCTTTAATGACCAACTGCCACTCCTTCTCATTCAACTCAGTTTGAATCCATCCAGCTCATGCCTTATTGCATTCTTCCATGATGAAACCTGCTCTATTTTTATAAAACATATATAGTACTAAAAGTTTTAGATTGTTAAAAACTGAAACAACATAATTTTTTTAGTAGTCTAATATGTCCATGTGTGTGCCCATTAAACCTGAAGAAGACTCATTATGTGCAGCTCTCAGTATTAAAGGTAACTATAAGAACTTATACCAGAATGAGTTACTAGATTTGTTTAAATGAACATAGTCCTTATCCCATACCTATTTTACACACACACACACACGCACACACACACACACACACACACACACACACACACACAAACGTATAATATATATATTTTTTCTTTAATTCAATGTATCCAGACAATTGGTTCAATGTCCATCTGAAACTTTTTAATAAGCCAGATTCTTTCCTTTTTTTCCATAAAAAGATTAGGGAATAAGGAAGATATTTCTGTAATCCACGAATTGTCTAAACCAAATGGCTGTCAAATCATGTCAAGATAACCTCTAAATGGATCCAAAACCAAACTGACAAAGAATTTATCTGGCTCTTAAGACCTGTCATCCTACAAAAGGTTTTACATAATCTTTAAGGTTAGAGACTCCCAAACCACCTTTTCTTTCGAAACATCAGTTTCTCAGAGCTGACACTAAGAGCTAGTCTAGTCCATTCAAAATAAATAAATAACTTTTGTAATTGACCTGTCCCTTTAGTTCTCACCAGTTGTGGTAAATGGCATAAATAAAAACAGAATCCTCTGTACTAACCTCATTTTAATTGCTTATATTCTGCACAGAAAGGGGATATTTTATTGTTTTAACGTTTGAATATTGTCTCTAATCATAAAATACAACATTTTACATTTAACACTGACATATTTTTAAATGAATGTGTCACAAGAATATCCAGAAAAGATGTTCCTTAACTATTTTAATGTTTTCAGTCAACTATCTGGAACTAATTTTACTACTGTATGCAATATTATCTATACATGTTTTATTTAGAGAAAATAAGACAGTTTTATTAATATTAATTGAAAATCTTTATAAAGTGTCTAACAAGTTAAGTAATTCCAAAATTAGAAGAAATGCCACATGTGGATGTATAATCCAGATTACACCATCTTCTACAAACCATAGTGATGAAATTGGTCTATAAAATTTTGTGTGAGTGGCATATAGAATGGCTTCCTTTTCTTCAAAGTTATCTAAGATTTCTAATGCAAATAAAACAATGCAATGAGGAAGGATGAATCCGTTGTCTTGTGCCGCTTGAAAATTGCATATCCTCTTAACAGAGCCTGTTACCACTACCTGTAGATGTACCTAAGGAATATAACAGCTGGGACTACTTAATTAATACTTCTATAAACTTGTAACTACCCATGATCATCTATCAACTGAATCAAGCCCACTTTTGAAATCTGATAAAAGGGCATATCTAGGATTCAGTAAGAATTCACTCCCCTGTTGTAAGTTAAGCCACACTCTTAGTAGGTCTGGATCTACTACAGGTTTTTGATAAATGCTTTTTGTCTAGCCTTGATCAGAGATGCTTTGCATTTAGTATACATTTTATTGCATAAGAGCAGTAATGAGATGAGCCTATTCAAATCAGGGTCATTTGCATCTTGACTTGGTTTTAGTAAAGTATTACATTTCATCGTTGGCCAAGCTTACCCCTACATAGTTGAAACAAAACTGATGTGGTCTGATATTTCTTTCTGTTGTAAAACTCCAGTGTTATACTATCCATATGGGGGTTGTGCCCCAAAACTGAGGGAATCCATACCATTGTGAGTGAGAGATCCTCTGTCCTTATTAGGGACATTAGGGAGATTACATCAGGACAAACAAACTGTTAATTTTATCTGTATTATGTACACAATTAGTCTTACATTTCTCTTTTCAATAACTATAATGTGATTGATTTCAGTCAAATTATGAGTGATAGAGTCATATATTGCCCAAGATTCCAAAGGGAAATCTCCTTACATCATTCACCAATCTTATGGGTTAGAAGGTTTGCAAAGGTAATTCTGTTTGCCAAGTGAAAAATTTATATTTTCTTCCATTTGTCATATATCCATGTATACTGAATTGATTGCTGGTACAGCAAATCTGTGTAATCTCAATGAGGACCTGAATTCTGGATTGGATCATTCAAATCCCAAAAGTAAAAAGAATAGACTAGCACAATAATTTTTAATCAGTATATGTCGACTATGGGATTTGGTGAGGGTTTAACCCAATAACTCGGAGTACAGTTTTCTATAGCCAAGTTGTAGGGGGTAAGCATGATTATTTTAAAATTCACAACTCCCTGCTTTTTCATAGATTCTCACAGCCTCCTGCCCATCACCCAACCAAGAAGCAGCTAGTATATATATATATATTTCTCCTTGAAAGAAATCAAGGCTTAGAAAAAAACATACATTGTATTGTGCACTCCAGGCATATTTTTCAGTTAATGATTTCATTAAAATGTCTATAGAAGTTGTACTTTATTTATTTAATTAATTCTATTTTTATTTGTCGAGCAGGTGGAATACTGATCTACTTGAACCATTTTCAGGTTGAGCTCAGAGGATACAAAGCTGTATACATCACGAATAAGCAAACATAAACACTGGTTATTCATTAAAATGTCAGATATAATTACTGTACAAATGCAGCACCTGATTACATTTGCCATATTTCACTTGAAAATGATCAACAAAAATCAACGAGGTTGCATAATGGAGGTGCCATAACTTCATTACTGCTATTAACATATAACCTAAAGGGAGGCATGAGAAGAAGAATGCAAACAGCTAAGAAAGAGAATTGATGGAAAGAAGGCTGTAAACAAGGGATTGTGGGATGTGAGTGGGAAACTGTCAAGTGGAACAGAGTAAGCAATGAAAGTAGGAGTTAATGTAGGGAGTGGCAGTACAGCTGAGGAAGTAAAGTAGCTATTGAGACTGAGTAAGCTGAGAAAAGGAGAGACTTTGGCGATGTTCTGTTATGGATGGATTTATACTGTGCTGCTTTGAATAAGAATGATGTAAGTTCTAGGTAATACTTTGAAAACTTGGAAATGGATATGGTATATGTAGGTATAGAATTCCATACATTCAGAGGAAGTATGGAGAAGGTGTGTTCTGTAAGGTATAGCTTAGCATTTGGAGGTTGTAGGTTGGTGGTGATAGTAGGGTGCAACTTTATCTTGCACAGTGTGGATATTTCATAGACTATACTGAAAAAGAAGGGAAGTGAATTAAGGCTAATTATTTAAAGTCAAGACCTCCACTATACAGAACTGTCTTAAGGTGCAGTGAGAACCATTTGGCTTTGGTGAGAATGGAGCAGTGAGTTTCTATTTTTGGGTAAAGGGAGACAAATTTACAAATATAATTGCATGTGACAAGTATCAGTAGGCCATATTCAAGTTGGGGTAACATAAAGCCTTTGCTAATGTCTAATCTGCCTTCTGAATTCCTCTCAAACATATGCAGTCTGAGGGTCATGCTGTTCAATGCTAGAAGTCTAAATCTCAAAATGCACTCGCTCGAAGCACTCCTTAGAATGGAGAACATTGACATTTGTGCTGTAACAGAGACCTGGTTCAAGGCAGCAGAAAGCAACCTTGCACTACCAGGCTACAACTCATTCCACACTTTTCGGTCCCAGAACTTGGACCGAAGCTCCAAAGGCAGTGGTGTTTCTATATTCATAAAAGATGCACACACCTCCAGACTGGTAGCCCAACATAACACATCTGAGATACTTCAGGAGCAGCTATCATTGGGTAAGACAGTGATTCGGGTCGTATCCTGCTATAGGTCCCCTACCATGTCCCAAGACTCACACTCCACTTTCCTAAGCACGCTGGAAAATATTAGGGTCCAACCTAACAAACTCATATTCGTCAAATTCAACTACTCCTCCATTAACTGGGAAAACTACTCCTGTGCCAATACACCTGCCCAACGTTTCCTTGAATTCATTAATTCCAATGCCCTGGACCAGCTCGTTCTTACCCCCACTAGAGGTAGCAATATTTTTGACATGGTCATTACTAACATGGGCGACCATTGCTCTACATCAATAGTCAACGCCTCACTGGTTAGATCCAACCGCAAACTAATCACCTTGGAAATTCACATCCCTCCCACCCAACCCCCACGCAAAGGTGACCACCATGAAAAACTTCTCCAAAGCTAACTTTGGGTTACTAAAAACAGAGGTGGCAAACTTCACAGCACCCATGCAAATGGAGAATAGTTGCATGACCACCTAATCATGCACCAATGCACATTACAAACATGTACACAAATGCATGGATCTTGCCATGTCCAATGGAACCAAGACGCTCTCCTCCAGAAAACGGTAGCCAATCTGGTGGTCCCCTGCCATAAACAAACTCTACAACAGAAGGAGGAAACTGATGCGGAATAAGGTGAAGTCCCAAGACTGGAAAAACTCCCATATTAGCCTCAACAAAAAGTTGAGATCCCTCATCAAATCCTCTAAAGCTAGCTACGAAAACAGAATTGCATCAGCTATTAAGGACAACCACAAGGCATTCTATAATTATGTAAAGAATATCCATGGCAATACCCAGATTTTCTCTGAGCTACTGCACAATGGTACCTCCTATACCGAGCCGACAGATTCAGTGCCAACTTTACCCCTCCCCCCAGGTCTATATCATAACATCGAAGTCTTACAACTTTGAATGTTATAATATTGACCCCAGTCGAGCGAAACACCAGAATACCGAACAGTCAGAATAGCGAATTTTTTTCTTAGGGAAAAAATTCGCTGTTCCGACAAACATACACACAACACAAGCACACCAAAATAGATAACACACACACACACACACACACACACACACACACACACACACACACACACACACACACACACATACACACACACTTCACAAAACCCTACACTAAACCATGCATACACCACTAGCTATCCACTTACCTTAACCCAACCCTAACTCTAAGGTCCGCCACTATCGCACACTCACCTTACCAGCTCCCTAACCCTAACTCATCTACCCCCACCCTAACCCTCACGTCCACACAATTGCACACTTACCTGACCTGCGCCCTAACCCTAACTCACCTAACCCATGCTCAATTGCACATTCACCTTCTTTCCACACTTACCTTAACCCGGTCCGTAACCTTCACTCCACAGTTGAGGAAATAGCAAAGCTGCAGAAACGGCCCACTGAATACTTTCCCTAGGAAAGTATTCGGTGTTCTGTTCGCTATTTCCAGCATTCACTCTACTGGGTTCGAGATTATAACATTCAAAATTGTTAGACTTCGATGTTATAATACAGACCCCACCCCCCCAAAGGACGATTCACAATACCAGTAGATTGCCAGGCACCCAGTATTAATGCTGCAAAGGTTAAAATAGCACTGTCCAAGGCCAAGAATACAGCTTCTATGGAACCTGACAATATCCCTGGGTGTGTTCTACATGAACTACAGAGTGAACTGGCACCTCACTTGTGTGCCCTGTTCAATCACAGCCTCACCTCAGGCTTTGTCCCTACCAAATGGTGCACTGCTACAGTCATCCCTCTCCACAAAGCAGGAGCGACTACAGACCCTGGGAAGTATCACCCCATTAGCCTGACAAGTCTGATATATAAAGCTATGGAACGCATCCTCATGGACCTAATAAACAAGGATATAGGGAATCTCCAAACTCTGGATCCCACACAGTTTTGTTTTGTGAAGGGTAGATCATGCCTGCTCAAATTGGTCAATTTCTTTGAGTCAGTCACCAGAGCTGTGGAAGAAGGCAAGGTGATTCATACAGCCTACCTTGATCTGGCCAAGGCCTTTGATCCAATTCCCCACTCAGGAATCATAGAAAAACTCACTAAGCTAGGCATCAACCCCAATATCAGTAGGTGGGTTGCAAACTGGCTCACAGATAGAACACAGTGTGAAAGTAGCTGACTCCAAATCAAACTGCCAACCAGTCACGTGTGGAGTCCCACAGGGGTGGTCCTGGAGCCTCTCCTGTTTGGTATCTACTTCTCTGAAGTCCAGGCTAACACAAAGATGCTCTGGCAGACAAAGTTCGCAGACGATTGCAAGTTGGGAGCCATGATTAACTCCCCAAGTGATGTTGACATCCTACAGAAAGGTCTCACTGAGACCAACGACTGGTGTCAGAACCATAGTCTTAAGATCAATGCCAAAAAATGTGTCGTCATCCCCTTTGGGAAAAACACAGTTCCCATGAATTACCACATCGATGGTAGTCCACCAAACACAGAAGGCATTATAAGAGATCTGGGAACATAGGTTGACAGCAACCTCTCTTTTGACCAACACACTGCCACTGTGATCACAAAGTCCTTCTTATGTGGCACATCTCATTACTAAGGGTTTTGCATCCAGGAAGAAAGAGGTCATTGTCTACCTCTACTCTTCCCTCATTAGGCCAGTCATTGAGTACAATGCCCCATTTGGCATGTACATCACTAGATACCTGCATCAACTGGAGAGGCCGCAAAAGTACCTCACAAAGAGGATCCTAGGCTTTAAACACCTGTCCTGTATGGACAGACTCAAAAAACTCCAGCTATTTTCTGTTTCATATCGCCTACTTAGAGGCAATCGCTGCTTGACTTACAAAGCTATGTCTGACCCAGCTCTGTTAGAAATGCTACATCTAAAGAAATCCCAATCCATCCACACCATACACTCCAGAGACCTCAATCTCTTTACCACAATCAACAGAACATGCTGGAAAAACAGGTTCATAACCCAGAGACTGCCCATGCTATGGAATAGACTTCCCCTACATGTCAAGCAGAGCACCTCACTGGCCCTCTTCAATTGAAATCTTGATGAGTAGATGAGAAATAGAAAATTCGCCCCCGGGATCACTCCAGTGGCTCTACTTGACAGAGGCACTGGGAAATAAGGTCAGGTGGCACGATGCCAGGTTAATCCTATGGGCTAGGCTTGTAAAGGCTCCAGAGCTATTAGCCTAGTACACACCTATGGACCTATGAAGAGAGGAAATGAGAAATTGTTTTTGCCCAAAATAGGAGACTGTTTACTTTGGCGTTTGTACTTTACAGGTGCTTGTGAATCTGAGGTTTGGTTCTAGCTATAGTCCAAGGCATTTGTAATGTGTTATTTTTTCTATTGACTCCATGGAGGAATAAGTAACAGTCTACATTTCACAGACTTTTACCAATCTCTGGAGAGTTTCAAACAACAGGGTTTTGGGTTTCTTAGTGCTGATAACAGTTTATGAGTATTAGCTATAGCAATGGGGCTTTGAAGGTCTTTCCTAGTTCTTCCTGAATTGCTAAGGGGGCTAGTTCTTTTGAACAAAATATCATCCATTTATAAGACACTGGGCATGTAAATATGTCAGGAGTCTATTTATAGAGGGAAAAATGAGATACAGTATTGACCCTGTGGGACACATTTGAGAAGGGGCAGAGAGAATGAGTCATATGGCTCTAGCCGTATAAAGTCTCTGTTTAAGAAGAAACCCTTTAGCCATTTAGGTTTTGTGGTGCTGATTCCTTTTTAGAGTACAAAGTTTAATAATAGATTGCAGTCCAGATGTCAAAAGGTTTTATAAGATCAGAAAACAAAGTCTGTGAGTTTACCTTTATTCAAGTGTGGGAGAACGTCATGTGTAAAGGTGTACAGAGTGGTCATAACACTCTTTCCTGCCCAGAGGTCATGCTAGTGTGGAGATAGCATCTTATACATTTAGAAGTTATTTGAAAAGTTGGTTATACATTACCTGTTCAAATATTAATGTCACAGATATCACCTGATTAAAAAATGAGCACACTAATTCATACCAATGCATTAAGCTACTGTGAAGCTTGAACTGAAACACTGAAACAAAACAAACAGCAACAATTTTTTATGCAGCTTTGCTGCTTACTGAATGTAAATACATAAATAAAAAATTAAAAAAAATAAAATTAGTAAACTAGCAGAAATAATTGAAGGAGCAGTTACTAGTTCTTGCTTGTTATACTTTCCCCTAGCTAAGACACATTTAATGGCAATGGTGTGTGTGTGTGTGTGTGTGTGTGTGTGTGTGTGTGCGCGCGCGCGCGCGTGCTTGCGCACGCGCATGTGCATGTGTGTCTGTCTGTATGAGTTGATATTCATTACATTCATAACATATATTTTGGATATAAAATACATCCTTCAAAAATTATTTTATAGCAAAACAATAAAATAAAATGTATATACTGATAAAAAATATAAAACAATTGAACAGATAACTCATTATCTAAGCACAATAATGACACCAGGGTAGGCACTCTAGGGGAAATTACAGACCTTCAAGGGCTGTAAAGGTTCCTGACCAGTCCCTTACTTCCCAAACAAATCCCATCTTGGAGGTACTATTGCTTATATATTACATGGTATAACAAAATTAAATATAAGGACACATTTGATTAGAAAATAAGATAGTATGGTTTTGCAAGATGGAATGAGACTACATTAAACTGATACTGATATGAGAAGGAAATGAAGACGTCTCACTTATACTGATCAAGCTTGAGCCTTGTACTGTAAAACAGTTACTATAACCACTGAGCTATAATGTTTTGGAAACTTATGTCACTCTTACTATTATTACTTGCTTTCCCTTCTCCAACAGTATGACATTTTATAAATCATTAACTTTTTGTTCATTTCTTTGCTTCTCTGTTACTCTGCTTGTATTAACTTTTCTTGCACTACCCTTTCATCAAATGCTTTTGTTCACCCAATCATTTGATCTCAGTATGTTAGGAAACATTTAGTACATATGCAGATTCCTTGTCAGCCATGGTAGGAAAGCTATGCAATATTAGTATTCACCCCGCCATTGTGCTGTACTGTGTGAGTTCAAATAGCTAATAGAAACAGGGATAGGAAACAGTTTCTGGGATTCATAGACAAGTTACTTACTGCACAGCATACATTTGCACAGGAATTGGTCATGTGCTGACCGATGTATGGTAGTAATGATTTATAAAGCCATGTTGTATCAAGTTCAGTGTGCCGAATTCTCAACAGAAGACATAAGCAAGTGAGTATATAATTTCATGCAAATGAAATGAGTTGGAGAAATAAGCTACTAGTGATATTCAAATACATGAAAGGGAATATTTTCACAATTCATAGCCTGGTTTTAATGGTGGCATAGAACAAAGCAGGATATATACAATTAAAAGTAATCCATGCAAAAGTACACCCCGGCTGCACTACATTATTCATAGACTGGCCACAATGTGCATCAGCATAGGCTGCTCAAATAACAAGAGTACTGTGGGAGGGTACAGTTATCAGCATATGCACAGGTGGGGGAAGGGAAATAGTGTCACATATCAACAATGGAGAATATGTGTGCGTGTAGGTAGGGGGGCTGAGGTTAGTGTGCTCTTTGTGTGTGTGTGTGTGTGTGTGTGTGTGTGTGTGTGTGTGTGTGTGTGTGTGTGTGTGTGTGCGTGTGCGCGCACACGTGTATTCGTAGGGAATGGGTCTGAGATTAGTGGTTTGCGAGCATGTGTGAGTTTGTGTGGTTTGTGCAGGATTACTGTAAACCAGAGCAATGAGTGGGCTCTGTGTGCTGGTTATCTGCTTCTGGTCCAATCCACATTCTCTGAATTTGGTCAAAAGCAGCCAAATATACTTTGTGCAACTCCCAGGTATGGCCTGTACATGACATTGATGAATACACAGGTGCATTAATGTCATAATAATGTAGTTTAGAAAACTTATACTGTTGTTTCTCCGCACTGATATGCAGGCTTCCCTTTTATTCTCCATTTCAGCAACACTTGCCTTTCTTTCTGCTTGTACTCCATCAGTTTTTAATAACTGATATAGCATGCATTCAATTACTTGAGTAGCTATATGTCTGAGGCTGTAAATAGCTATTTTGTAAGTTTAAACTTCCACAGAATGACTGATTTAATTTTAATAATTTCTAGATCCTCAGTGGCATAATGATATATTCTCCAGACATAGGATACTCAAGTAACAGAGTACTGAAGGATGGTGCAGTTAACAACATATGCACAGGTTGGGAAGGCAGAGTGTTACATATCAACAATGGATAATCTGTGTGTGTGTGTGTGTGTGTGCGTGTGTGTGTGTGTGTGTGTGTGTGTGTGTGTGTGTGTGTGTGTGTGTGTGTGTGTGTGTGTGTGTGTATTTCTATGTTTCTGAGGCATAGGCTGTTTATTGGGGATAGATGGGTAGAGTGGCCAGGAAGGGGGTCATGTCTGCTTTTATGTGTCCATGGACACAACTTAAGCAGATGATGCAGCACTTTGCTCATATATAGAGGACAGGCTTAGAGTACCCACATGAGATCTATGTACTGACCATGCATGTCAAAGGCATGACCCAGACCCCTTTGAGAGGATGAAGAGTACAGTGAGCATGAACTGTAGCCTGTGCAGTAGGTGGTTTCTATATGAGCACCTCATCCATATGTATGCATGTATATCCACTTTGCCCTGGAGCACCTTAGCACTGTATGGTGATGTGGAAGTGCTGGCACCATGGGTTCAAGACCAAGCACTCTCCCTCCCACTGTGCACTGAGCCATCAGAGAGGAAGATAGACCAGCCATGGGAAGTGTGTCAGCCATGATGAGCGGCCACACAGAGGCACTTGCTGCATGCAAACCCCCTTTGCCACATGTCCATGATATAGTGCTCATGGCCCAAGCATTCTCTCTGGTCAACAAGCAGATGATAGACTTCCCCATTCAGTCCAACTATGCCTGTTTTAGTGTCTGCCTCTCTCTGTATTCTAGCTCTGCACAAACAATTTGTTGCAGCCATAGACACACGCAGTTGAAGAGGAACTCACAGCATGCTCTGCAACTGGCATGTTGTTCACCAAAGTTGCCTTCAAGCTCTGTGGATCTTATACTAATCAAGAATTACTGTGCCACTGGTGATGACATCACTCTTATCTGTATACTTCTGTCCATTGCTATCACAAGTTGCACAGACACAGAAGCTGTATCAGTGTAATGGTTTGACAAAGTAGCCATCTCATTGCCTAAGTCGACGCCTGACACCACGTCCCCTAACCATGTTGGAATGTGGATGCAATCATTATCAGAACCAGATAGTTTTTTTGACATTAAGCAGGCCTGCATCCACTCTTATTTACCTGGCTGACACAGCACCTATGAAATTGCTAGCAAATTACAAACACTAACTAAGAACCCTGCAATAATACCTCAGGCCAGTTAATATAGCAGTACTACTTAACAAACTGGTACAGGAAAATAGAGGTAGCATACCTTGAATGTGTAGCCTCTGCAGATGAAACCCTGATATGCCTGTACAAAAAGAAATTGTTTTACATTGTTTCATCCCAGACAGTGAAGTACTAGTTCATATACTAATCTATGTTAAGTCATGCTGTCCGGGAACATCACAAAAGGTATATGGGATGTCCTGCTTAATTCTGCTTTGATATCTATTAGTAAACCACGGATATCTGACCTGTCTTGACCACCATACTGAGATGCCAGGAACTCCTGTGTCTCTTTCCATGCCCCCTCTCTCTATTTCTTTGCTACATGGCCTGATGTAGTTCTTGCAGCACTGACCATGTCAGTAGCTCTTTATCTGGCCTGATTAGAGATTCTATTTTGGCCACTAACAGCATTTATGCCAGATATCCCATCCCAACAGACATTATCATAGAAGGCTGAAACAGATTTCTCCTGATGGAACATGCATTGGTCATGCAGATAGAGGGCCAGAAACAGGTTCTCATTCTCTAGATGGGAGAACATGCACTTTCTCTGCTTCACACATTGTGGTATAATTGTGACATAATATCCCAAATCTCTAAAGAAATACACATGTGACATGTGGTACAGACATCTTGACATACCCCTACATAGTGACATAGTCAACAAGGCAAAGCTGGCAAGACTCAAAGGCCTTTGAAATATTTGCCTACCAACATGTACATCTAGAAACCTTGGATAGGTATGACGTGTGTACCATCTGAGAGTTTTATCCACATGGTGCAGAAGCATACCTCTCAACCTCTTAGCACAAGAAATCTGGGCAAAGCCTAAATTAATGGTTGGCAAAGGCCCCAAAAATAGATCAGATTTTAAATATTGCTCTTATAAACTTAGAAAAATGTTGGAATTATAGATTTGATGTTAACGTGCATTTTCTGAAGGATGAAAAGCCAAACTCAAATGTCTGTCATTATTTAGTGACTTCAATAACCAGTGATTTGCCAGAAAAAAACACAAATCTTATAAGGAGCAGACAAAAAATGTGAGGCAAAAATGTAGACATTCTGCAAAAATGTGGACAGTTGAAAGGTATGTGCAGAGGTAACTAAATACCCTGCAATATGCCACAGGATGCATAGATGGCTGTATGTGGGACTCCTGTCATATGTAGGTGCACAGGGTAAAGAGTAAAACATAAAACCATCACGCGGTCCTTGGAAACTTCAGCTATGTGTAATGGCATATTGATATACACAGTGTATGCAACACAGGTCTGCAACAGCATGTGACTGTCATTGTTTGCTAACATCCCTGCCATTAAAATACACCGCGGCTTTGTGGTTTACTCTATTCTGGCAATCTTCTCATTCTGCCATGCAGGACATCAGATGATAAGTAGACACATCCCACAGGTCAATATGTGTCTGGAACAGAACATCCTGCAGGCTGCAAATGCAACCGTCTTATTCTGTAACTGATGTCACCATATATAGGTCTGTATGTATGCCTTACCATACTGAAATTCCCCACCCTCCCCAAAGCACCAATTATAGCAGCAGGCCTTGCATATAATGCTCTGTAATACTATGACAATGTTAAAAATATTAAGTGTTACACGAGCCATAGTGCATCGCTAGACCAATGTCTTATTCAGCCAAATCTGTTCCCTGCATGGAGCAAACTATGAGATCCATAGACTAACACACACACACACACACACACACACACACACACACACACACACACACACACACACACACACACACACACACACAACTACATGTAAGTGTAAGCTCCAAACTACCAACCACTTCAGTTAATACTTGATGTGTAGATGACATCTGCAGACAGTGTGGTTTGAAGGTGAGTTCAGTGTTTAAGAACACAACCTGTAAAAAATCATGGCCTAGATGGCTGCTCTATAAATGTCTTGGGTATTCACTATTTTGCACCATACTGTTACCTGCTCCCCCAACACAACTCACAGTTGAGTACTTGCGGCAATTTCAACAATATTCACAGCATAACAGCTACTAATAGTTACACGACTGTAGACAAAAATACATATAAGATGATTCTCTCCACCTAAACAACACCACATAAGGAGGACTATAATACCTTTTGTTATAGATATTGCACCTAACACTGTCATATCAATAGACATTAGGCTGAACATGCATTCCTCGGCCTAAAGGTATGAAAACACCACTAAACAGTCATAATTCATGTAGAATGTATCCTATAACATCATTTACCCACCATGTACCCTGACAAAGCAGCTCACCATTGAAGCAAAGCACTGGAACAAAACAATAAATCCAAGAACAACGACAGTTAAGTTGAAATACCTTTATAACCAAAACAACAAAGCTTTCAGGTTCAAAAACCCTTTCTCAATGTTTAAAACAGGTACAATGAAACGCCCACTTTTATACACAATAAAAATAGATCATATGACCTGCAGCCACCATCACATGACCATGAAATATAAAAACATATAGAAATTTTCCAAAATGTACTATATACAATAATAGTTATAGTAACGTCAAACTATGTAGATTATGACTACACAGATATATATATGAATTTTACATAAATATATGAAAAACAACATGTACATAGACTACTAGTAACTTAAAACAAAAATAATTTAACATTATACTAAATATAAATAGCATGCACAATATATAAAAGAAATATTTATAATAAGTATGTGCTTTGCATAAAATCAAAACTACTTTAATCTTGTTTGCTGTATTCTCTGCAATATAGGTTTTAGTGATACCGATGCATTTAAACCTGGGGGTACGTCAGCTGACAATCTGATTATCCATTCATATTCCCTTAGGTCTAAAAGATTGGATAAATCCCGTCCCCTGGGTGATGCATTGACACAGTCTATAACCTGAAATTTAAAGTGATGTGAATTACCCCTAGATGCAATATGCTTGAATAACGCATTATTCTCATAGAGAGCCTAATGCTTGACTTGTGTTCCGTTATTCGTTCTTTAAACTTTCTAGTGGTTTTACCCACATAAAAACATGGACAAATTTGACATGTAGCTATATATACAACACTGCTGGTTACACAGGTGGCATATCCGAGGAATTTATACTCTCTTCCTGTGGTGGGATGTTTAAACGTGTCCACTTTAATAGTGTCACTACTTTTAAGTAAGTCATTGCAACAACTACAGTTGTAACAAGCAAATGTACCATGTTTTGCTGTTGTTGTCATCTTAGGCTTCAAATGATTAAAGTCTTTATAACCAAGCATATTTTTTAATGTTCGCATATTTTTATAACTAAAGTAGGGTTTTTCACCAACTACTAGTTTTATGTCCTCCTGTGCAGCTCACCATCACAGTGGTAACATTTCTGCCACTAGACATCAGCAACATAATCAAATAATACAGTAACTCACTGTCTCTGGTATTGTTAAGCAGGAAATAATTACAGCAGTATGACATTACTACAGTACCACTCACTGATAATTCACCTCTCAGTAACATTTGATTCTTGTAGAAATATTTCAGTATAATGGAGGAAAGCACTCACCTTTCTTCTAACCAGCAATCCTTTGTTGTTCTATAAGGCCCATGGCATATGCAGGTGCTTTTATCACAGAACTTCAAAGCCTTTATCTTTGTTAATGAGACTTTCTGAATGAATATTCCTGAATCTCATGTCTACATCTTTGAACAATTGATAAATGCCATGCTATGAGTCTTGTTCAGCTATGAGAACTTGCATGAACACTTGCAGAGAGTACTGAACATGTGTGTTCTGGTGAATTACCCTTGGGCTGACATGGGGTAAACATTACAATTATATAGCCAAGAGATGTACTATATGGCAAAAGTGTTAACAGAGATAGGCATCATAATGCTTGTTCACTCTCTCCATGCCACTATTCTGAGCCTAATGGCATCATACCATGTCAAGTATTTCCACAATATGCAAGGCTGGCACCATGACTTGTCAGGTCAAATGAATTCCTGATGTTACATGTCACATACCAATACCATCAATGTATGTGCCAGTGAGAGAGCTACCATAGTTCTCTGGACTGTGACCTGTTGAATGCCCATGGTTTCAAAGGGCACTGATGTTGGCAGCATTCCCATTAGTGCCCCAAGGAAAGTAAAATTGTTCTTTTCCCTCTTCCCATTCTTTGGGTGGTAGAACAGAAGGCATTGGGGCATTTTATTTTTGTTATATTTATGGCTAGATGAGCCTCCTTGGCCATCAACAGGCATAAGGCATTTGCCTGGGTCACCTTGTGCTTGATCTGGCCCTGGGATAAACCCTGAAGGTATATATACCGATGTGAATACCTACACAAAGAGTACACATTTATTTATTAATTACTTATTTATATTTGTTAACTGGGGTCGTACACTGATCTCAGTGGACCATTTGCAGGCACAACCAAGGTGAGCGGGATCACATAAGAAATGAACAAAAAATAAAGATGCAAGAATATGCTACAACACATAGGTTCATAGGTTCAAATGTAGGTACTAGGCTAACGGCCCAAGGGCCTACTTAAGACTAGCCAGCTTACGCCACCCAAGAAAGTTATTTTCCTATGCCACTGTCCAGCAGAGACACAGAAGTGATCCCCGGGGTGTATTTCCTATTTCCCATCCACTCATCAAGATTTTTCTTGAAGAGTGTAATGAAGAACTTTGCTTGACATAGATGGGTAGCTTGTTCCAGAGTATAGGAAGTCTCTGGGACAGGAATCTATCCCTCCAGCATGTCCTGTTTATTGTGGTGACAAGGTTTAGGTCCCTAGAGCATGTAGCTCAGAGGGATTGGGATTTCTTTAGGTGTAACATGTCCAACAGCTCTGGGTTTGACATAGCTTTATATGTTAGGCAGAGATCACCTCGGAGTAGGTGATATGTTACGGAGTAAAGCTGGAGTTTTTTGAGGCGGTCAGTGTAGGGCATTTGTTTGAGGCCAGTAATCCTCTTTGTGAGGTACATTCCAAAAGGGGCATTGTACTCTATAATGGGTCTAATGAGTGACGAGTAGAGGGGAACAATGACCTCTTTTTTCCTGGATGAGAACCCTTTTATGATGAGGTGTACCACGTAGAAGGACTTCCTGAATACTGTGCCAATGTGACTACCAAAGGAGAGACTACTGTCCACCTGGGTCCCAAGGTCTCTTATCACGCATTCGGTGTTAAGTAGATTGCTGACTATATGGTAGTTCATGGGTACAGAGTTTTTACCAAAGGGGATGACACTGCACTTTTTGGCATTGAGCTTGAGGTCATGGCACTGACACCAGGCATCTGTCTCAGTGAGGCCCTTCTGTAGGATGTCCACATCATTTGAGGACTTGACCATGGCTCCTAGTTTGCAGTCATCTGCAACATGGTCATAGTTTACACTTAGCAGCTAACTGTTGTGAAATAACCATCTATATTGTCTTGCAGTTCATGATATTCTGAAGCTGAAGTGCAGAGCAGCCATTTCATCCCTGAACTATGCACATCATCTGATATACTGGGGGGGTTAGTGGGAGGCGTATTGGGGTGGATGCGAACATGTTTGGAGGGATAACACATTGAGGGAGATCCTAGTTGTGAGTGGGTTGTGGGATGACTCTTTGTATGGGAGGGAGGGCTGCACCATTCAGGGGCCTGTGTTGGCTGGTGGGTGTGGTCTCTTGGCAGCATATTGCCTATATTTTCATCCAAAATATTTCACTGTTGTTTCAACTGACATAACACTGCCAGCATTGCTGCAGGAGTGTCATGTGGGCTAATATGTAGCAGATAACATTACAGCGTCTGCACAGCAACTGCTATTAGTCTTGTCAGTTCACACAGTTGCTTATAAACCTATAGTATATCACAATGCCATCAAAATATGTTGGATTGCTGACAAAGTATACATTTGTATGGCATGTCTCTTGGCATATCCCTTGTATTTCACACTAGCAATGATATCTTTCACCCAACGGTACCATGCCAGTACTGTAGCCTCCACACTGGCATGCTCAATCTAGGCAATGGCATCAATTACAGTATACCACTGTCTTCACATAGTTCTGTTTTTTCTTTATGTTTTTTATTTTTTTCAGGGGAGGCCACGGTGGTGCAGCAGTTAGCATTGCCACCTCACAGCAAGAGGTTCTCTGGTTCAATCCTCGGCTGGGGTGCCTTCTGTATGGAGTCTGCATGTCCTCCCTGTGGTTATGTTGATTTCCTCTGGGTGCTCCGGTTTCCTCCCACGTCCCAAAGACATGCTATAGGTGGATTGGACACTCTAAATTCACCCTAGGTGTGAGTGTGTGCATGTGTGTGCCTTCTGTGGAACTTGCAACTCAACACCATAAAACTCCACTGCCAATCATGAGCGGACAGTTGATCCATTGTGGCGACCCCTAACCGGGAAAAGCCAAAAGAAGAAGATTTTTTTTTCAGTATTGCACCTGAGTAGAACCATCTGATGTGCTATATATGCACCTGACTAGAAACTACCTCAATAGTAGAACATCATATAGCAATCTGAATGGCCATATATGCTACAAGTAATTTTAACACCAAGTTTTTGTCTCTTCCCGTCTATCCCTTTACCACTAGCTGTCCTTTTTATATTTTATTTTGTCTTTCTTATTTTTTTTTATTTAATTAATCAATATGTTTATGTTAACATTTGCTGCAGCATCTGCTGCAACTGTGCCAGTGGTGGGGCACAGGTCCCCACCCCCACCATCAGGACTATATTTTATTTTGTCTTTCTTATTTTTTTTTATTTAATTAATCAATATGTTTATGTTAACATTTGCTGCAGCATCTGCTGCAACTGTGCCAGTGGTGGGGCACAGGTCCCCACCCCCACCATCAGGACTAAATCTCACCTGCCATCACTCCAACTGCCTCCAACACTGCCTCCCCAATTAGTGGTGGGGGGTGGGCTAGTAGCATCACCTGTGTCCTCTAGTAAATGCTTATTGGAGGGGAGTGTTATTGTTATGTCCAGTGACACTACTAGGGATTCAGAGTTAGTAACCCTGCAGGAGTTGGTAAAGGTGGTGATGGAGTTGATGGGTGGGCACCTGGAATCCCACATCAGCTGGCTGGAGAAGGTCCTTGTGCTGCTTTAGGAGCTGAATCACTGCATGACTCAGTCTTCACCACCTCAGGCAGTGCTCTGTTGACTGGACAGTTAAGATGGTGTTCAGACAGTGTGGAAGGCCCGATACCTCCTTGCCACTTCTATTAACAGCTTTTTGGACAGATATTCTGAGAACCAATGTCTTTTTAACATGTCAACTAGTTCCATGAGTATTTTTTATTGTTTTTGTATAATTAATAGCCACTTCGGCTGCAAAATTCCAGTTAGTCAATTGCAAATTATCTTCAAGATGCATCAGAAAACTTGACATCTCCACAGTAGGTTTGACACAATTGTGATAAGCATGTTTATGGATCCCAGGTTGAGTCTTTATGAATGCTTTGTCTTTTCATACCTTTAGAGTCTATGTTTTTTATAACTTTTTCTATATTCACTGCAGGGAAATTCAGAGACCAAGAGGGAAATTGTTGGGTGTTTCACAAGACTCTGCCTCTAAAGAACTGAACAAGATAATTAACAAAATACTCCTACATATTGGGGATCATAGATGGTTCCATAGCACACCACAAAATGAAGCAAATATCACGCATGCCTTTTATGACATTGTATACTCCCCAAAGTACCAAGTAACATAGATTACACACACACACACACACACACACACACACACACACACACACACACACACACACACACACACACACACACACACACACAAATAAATAATAAAGGCTCCACTTGGCCTGCAGTCACAAAGGTTTCTTGATAGGAAGGGCTAACATTCTGTAAACTGCAAGGTAGTGTGTGACATGTATGGGATCATATTCAATATGTCCACACAATAAACAGGTACTTTTAATGATTCACAAATATGATAAACATATCAGCTACATTATCACCTCCTGCATAGTGAAATTCCACAGGTCATCTTGCTGATAAGTAGAAGCACTGTGGTTAATGTTAATATATGCAGTTACATTTCTAGTTCATGCAAATATATTTAACTCCTCCACATGTTGGTATTATGTTGCCGGTGATGTTGAATACCCATTAGATCCTGGCTTTTGAAACCATTATGGAACCTGCAGAGTATGAATGAACTCCATTATATCACTGCACATTCACAAAAGCAAAATAATGTATAGATTTTGTTCAGCTTGCTAAAAAGCTACTTTGACATGTTTTGGTTCACTCCGATATGACCTTGAAACAGGGTGCCTTTTGCATGTTGCATACTTCATAATATGCCATGAAGTGGCAGGTTGGGCAATCCCAGGATACTGGTATGCACACACACACACACACACACACACACACACACACACACACACACACACACACACGCACGCACACACACGCACGCACACACACACACACACAAACACATAGGTAGGTATCACAGAAATTGCATCAACACTGTTGTCCAATGTTCATGTAATGGACTAGGAAAAACTAGCATCCGCATAAGCCTCCCACACCACCCCAGACAGCAATGAATGCAGTACACAGCAGTATAGGAAAAGCAGTGACATTTAGTTCAGATTTACATGCTGGATGTTAGCACCGAGCAGTTTGGCATAACACAGAATAAACATAATGTATTCATTGTCAGTATTAGGCTATGCTGGTCACTGCATAGCTGACCTGCACTGTGTATCAGACATTTCCACACATACCATGCAGAATTCAGGGTGGATAGAATCACAGCCATCGTCATATGCACAGGTGTATAGGGGAAACAATGATGCATGTCTGTCGATGCACACTAGGTATGGAATGTTGTATTACTCACAGTCATCATCATATGCACAGATGTATAGGGGAAGCAATGATGCATGTCTGTCTTTACACACTAGGTAGTGGATTTCATATTACTCACAGTCATCATCATATGCACAGGTGTCTGGGGGAAGCAGTGATGCATGTCTGTCTATAGACACTATGTAGTTGATGTCATATCACTCACAGTCATCATCATATGCACAGGTGTCTAGGGGAAACAATGAAGCATGTCTGTCTATGCACACTCGGTAGGATATGCCGTATCACTCACAGTCATCTGCATATGCACACTAGGTAGAATATGTCATATCAGTCACAGTCATCATCATATGCGCAGGTATATAGGGGAAACAATGATCATGTCTGTCTATGCACACTAGGTAGGGGATGCCATGTTACAGGAGGCAAACAGAGAGTCTCAAAGTTAAACATTCTGTGTCATAAACAATTTTCACCATTTCACAGGGTGGATATATGAATGTCTAGCTGATGAGTACTCTGTGAAAATATAAATATGACCTGTAGCCTCTACGTTGGCTTACTACACTATGTCATGGGTCCCACATGACAGGGATGGTGTGTGATTGTGACTAAGATGGGGTTATACATCCATAGTCATGTACATTCAACAGAATAAACCTGTCAGAAATATTCATGAGGATATCACCTGGCTATAACAAATATCATTCCATCCATCCTCATGCATGAGTCATATCTGATTCCAATAGTTACCCTTTGAACACTCACTGCCTCTCATGGAGTTTAGTAGGCAAGTAGGGAATAGAAGTAGATTGCCAGGCCTTTGGTTCATATCACTCACCAACTGCATGTACACCAAGGAGACTTTATAGTCTCTATGCAGCCTATCATATGTCCTTGGAACATGAGATAATATAGTGTACTAGGACAAATCAGTGTACCCAGAGAGAAAACCCATACAATCTCAGAAAGGACATGCAGACTCCCAGGTGAGTATTAAACCAGAGAATCTCTTATTATTGCAATTTTATTTGCTTCACATGCAGCAAGTCAGTACTGATTGTGAAGAATATTTCTATGGAAATAGCTGCATGGTATAATAACCCCTGAGCTTAACATAACATATAGAAGCATAAACAAACTGTTGTATATGGCCCACAGATCTGGAATTTGGTGAAACATAAAGCAGATCCAATTAAACATCCCCAAATAGGTAAGATTATTCATGGCTGGAATATTCTGGATTAATTTTGTCTATTTATTTGTGCATTTATTTATGTATGCATGTACATATGTATATATATTTACAATTAACTCTATTTGTATGCTTGTTTGATGACTCTTTTCAGGCATGTCCCAGACCAGAAGGCTCAAGATGTTTGAAACAATGGGAAATAGCAATGAACATAATACAGGAAATACAAGAGACAATGACAATGATCCTAAGCATTATCAAAACACTAAAATGAAAATGACAATGGGTTTAAATATTTTCAAGACACTAAGTAAAATACAAAATTAAAAACAGGTAAACATTGGTAGAGGTGATCAACTACAAACTTGGAAGCAGCGAGACATGGAAGAAAAGAGAAAAATTTCTAGAAAAAGCAGTGATACGTAGAAGAAAGAGACGAGTTTCTAGAAACAGAAAATATAGAGAGTAATGTAACTTTTCCAATTTGTGATTGCATGGAGGTATGAAGGCATTGAAAAAAGTAAAAAAAAACTTAAAAACAGAGAAGTGACAGCTTAAAAGATGTGGAGTTCCTGGAGCAGCAACCAAAAGGCATGTAATTAGACCTATGACATAGTAGTTGTGCCTGTCAGTAGGTTTTAGGGGTGGTAACTGCCATAACTTCTTGTAGTATTTTGTTCCAGTTTGCTGATGTTACTTTAGAGAAGGATTTTTTTCTGCTATTGTCAGTTTATATAGCAGTCTAATATGTATGATATGATCTGTATTCCTGAGAGTGCATCAGAATATTAAGTGACGATAACAATCATTTGTCTTCTAGGGTTTCCATGGATGAGATTCCACTGATTGTGTAATCAGTTACAAAGGAAAAAAGCACAAGAGAGAGAGGTGGCCTATCTGCAGAGTTATGTAAATTTCTATGTGACATTATGTTTCTAGATGTAGAGTTAGCTTTTCACAGCTATAACAGGGGTGGGGAGATCAAAGAAGGCAGCTGCCCAGGGTGCAAGCAGCTTACTCCAGTTTCCAGTTACAGTTTAGCGAATCAGAGTGGAAGATTTTTTAACTTTTGCATTTTTTCTATAATTTACCTTGCCTTTGGTTTGAGAAGTGTGATAATCTATGGAACTACTCAGGGCACCAGATGAACTTTTTGGAGCTCTAAAGCTTACAAAGAGACATGGCAATAGCAACATGTCTCCACCCTGCAGGAATACCACTATTATGTTTTTTGTACTAAAGCAATAAACAATGGATCCACCAAGTAAAATACCACCAATAACCATGAAAACTCAGTCCGGCAGCAGGAAATCAATGAAGGCAAGTACGTGTATATAAAACAAATTCATATTTAATATACAATTAAGCTGTGATAGGTTTGCATTAAACAAGTTGTATAGATATTTTAAGTGGTTTTATATTATACTATTTAAGTGTCTTCGAGATATATATATATATATATATATATATATATATATATATATATATATATATATATATTATATATATATATATATATATATATTATATATATATATATATATATATATATAAATCAATTTTATATGCAGCAAATTTTATTTACTAAAATTGTTAAGCATTGCATACAAAGAAGTTTATTTAATTGCATTGCCTGCTATGCCATTTTTTGTCTTCAGCAGCACTTTGTGTATTTAGCTGCAACTTCTTGCTTGTAGCAGCAATGTTGGAACAATTGGATTAATTAAAGATGGAAGGACAATGACTGGTCATTTTATAAAGTGAACTAACTAATAGAATCTGTTAATGTAGTATTTAATGGGGTTTTGAAAGTGGTCATAAAGTCCATGCCCAAAATTACTTCTAAGTCTGACTATCCATTTAGCCTGAAGTATTTATATTAGATCTTAGTCTGTTTGAATTGCATCTGTAGAAGCAGACTTATCTGTGAAAGTGCTTATATCTGTGTTTTAATAAATATATGTTTTATACTGCAGCTCTCTGCCATCCTTTGGTCTACCAGTTTTATAGTAGTGAGTTTATGATTTGTTTTCTATTTGTTAGAAAGGTAGAATGGCTTGCTCAGATGATGCTTTTCAGCTACAGGATGTTCATGTCTTGACCATGGGCACCCCTTCCTTTGTTCATTCCAAACAACACACTGGACCACAGTGATGACATGCATAACACCACAGCATCAGGCAAGACACATAAAGTCAAAACACAGTATGTGTGCTCTCTGTGAAGAAGCATTCCTTCAGCTCTTTCTACTAACCAGTCAAGTAGAATTTGCAGACACTTTAAATGAATAACCTCTAAAGAGAAAATGACAACCATGTAGACAACAATCCTTTACATTACAAAAGGGAAAAGAGAGTCACCAACTGAAGACTTGTTATATTAGTGAGGGTTTGTGATTGTGTTGTGTGTGTGTGTATGTGTGTGTGTGTGTGTGTGTGTGTGTGTGTGTGTGTGTGTGTGTGTATGGATAATTAACCTTTTAAAATCTCAAGACTCAAAATCCAAATTTGCATATGCTAATCCAAAGATTGCCATTTCTTAAAATATTCCATTTTCTCCAGTGTAGGGTAAATTTTATGCTAGTATTTAGAAGTTTACAGTGATTTGAACCCACGTCATGATGCATGGGATCCCATGAAAAAAACACGTTTGAAGGAGAACTGCAATACTGTACATTCCTGCCTCTCCTGTATTTTTGGTCTTTCTTTTTCAATGTCTCAGGACTCAGCAATGTGAGCCTTGAGATTTCAGTAGGGAGCTCTTTATATAATCAAAACATGACATGTCTACAGAAACAGGATTTTTCTTTATTGGCATGAATTTACCCATAAAGACTAAAAAAGTGAAGAGGGAAAAAGTCATGGGCATTTAGAAGCAATGTATTTGAAACACAGGAAGGTCTTTAAAAGGTTGTTTGCATATATACCATCTGTCTCCACGATGAAAGATATTACAGAGTGAAGACTGTAGCCTGCTGAGTCTTTCTTACAGTTTCTACTCAATGGATTGTCTCTGTTACCTTTTTACCCCTTGGTTTGGTTTACATATTTATCTGTAAGTATGTATGTAGATAGATATTTGTGTGTGAGCACATGCATAAGTGTCTGTATGAGTATATATATATATATATATATATATATATATATATATATATAACAGAAAACAGGTACTTTTGAGCATGGGAGGTACTGGCTAGTACTCTTTAAAATCAGTTAAAAGAAACCATGAACTGTAGCCAGTTTAAGTTGAGAAGTGCTTATAACTTGCTTAGAATCAGATGAAGCACAATTAACTGTAAAACACTCACCTATTTATTATCTTTTATTTTTCAATAAAGAGCATCAATGAACCTTTTACTCTACTACACTACATGAAAGCAAAATGTGTTGCTACAAGGCTTATTGATTGCATAATGATACATATCTAAATCCATCAGTTTAAAGTGTATCAGCTCATACCATTAGATAGTAAGAAAATGAAAAGATGTCTGTGGATCACATCGAAAAAAAGTACCAGCTTTCCCTGTGATTTAATGTTCTTCCTTAAGGATAGGGGATATCTTAGAAAACTATTGTACATCATTATAAGTATTTGTTTATATATATATATATATATATATATATATATATATATATATATATATATATATATATATATATATATATATGTGTGTGTGTGTGTGTGTGTGCATAAATACAAACCAAACAAAGCAGCACTCTGTATATGAACATGGAATATGGTTACTTAAATGAGTAAGTGATTTTGTTCATACTAGGACTTCATCAGGTGAATTTCAGTACAACACACACACACACACACACACACACACACACACACACACAGACACTCACACAAACATACACACATGCTATTAATTTGCATTTGATCAAAAATTCAGTATAACAACCTTTAGTCATCAAATCCTGTCAACTCTATGTCTTGGAAAATAATCTCAAAATACAGTGTTTTTGCATGGGTCATTCCCCATACTCACCCTTACTCTCGCAGCTTTTAATATACCGACTGCTGACTTCATGCAACAGTAGGTAAAAGGACAAATCCCATGCCCTATTGTCTGCCAATTTCAGACAAAGCATTCACAGGTGACATATCTTAGCAGTGCAAGTCATTGGTATATAGCCATCGACTTACACTGCTACACCCAAATTAGTTGCATGGTGTTCATTTATTTTATTTAAAATTTGGTAACCTGGACAGAGGCCTGGTCTGAAGACTATTTTCAGCTATGAATCGGGCCAAAAAGGGAAATACAAGTACATAAAATGATAACACATGGAAGCAATAATACTATTTTCAAATATGAGTGGATAAAACATAACATATAGAGGCAAGAATAGTACATAACATACAGAACAGATGGAATCAAATTAATGTCACAGTCAAATTAACGTCACAATTTAAAAGTACATTGCGTTATTTACAAAGTGAACTATGATTTTAGAGGCATAAGTGCTTTCCAAAATTGGTGTGACAACAGACATGACAAAACCAAAAACTTTCAGCTAGCTCAACAGGTAGTATGCTCTGCTTTTGTGCAAAAGGCTGACGGTTCTACTCTCACAAGAAGTAGTTGGATTAATTTGCCAATACTGACATGCCATTGTGTGGCATGTGGGGGTTCTGCACCTCTGAGTATGCCAGCTCACTGGTAAAATATTAAACGGAGGCCCAGTTTGCCTGAGGTGGTAGCTCAGGTGGATCTAAAACATCATATAGCACTACTGAAAAAAGCAGCAAACTTTCTGTGCTGCATTAGCCAAATTTCTACTAGTTAGTATGAATAGCACATTTAGTCATCCTTAAAAGTGTCCATTGGCCTTGTGAGACTAACCTGGCAAACAAAGTATAAATATACAAAATAAGTAGAGAAGTAATAATTGTAAAGTATGTGCACTGGTATCCTTTTTGGAGATGGTTTTGCAAGGATTTTTTATCCTTTATAGCTTCTGAGAGAGCATAGGTAGCAGAAGCAACTTTGCTAAAAATGTTTCACAGACAGATAGAGTGAAAGCTGTATAGTATCAGAGTTGCCAGTATAAATCAACTGCATAGACTGAGATAACAAAATTCACAGTAAAGAAGCAAACCTAATTGTCAACAAAGTGCAGTTTGGCATAATGAATGATACCAACACAAACATACCTATCTATACATGCATACATACATACATGCATACATACATATGTGCATACATACATATATATATATATATATATATATATATATATATATATATATATATATATATATGGTTCCCCTTCAGAAGCCTGAATGATCAAAGCTCGAAATTCATAAGCCTGAAACCAAAAGCCTGAAAACTCAAAAGCCTGAAACTCAAAAGCCTGAAAACACACAGCATACAAATAATGCTAATATGTCAGTACAAAGATACAACTATCTACCCACTTACCTTAACCCAAACCCTAACCCTAAGGTCCGTCACTATCCCACACTCACCTAACCTGCGTCCTAACCCTAACTCACTTAAACCGCCCCTAACCCTAAAGTCTGTCACTATCGCACACATGCCTAACCTGCGCCCTAAACCTAACTCACTTAACCCGCCCCTAACCCTAACATGAAAACAATCGCACACTTACCTGATCCCAACCCGTAACTTTCCACCTCAGCGCTAAGAATAGCAAAGCCACATTAAAGTCAGTATGTGTATTCTGTGTGTTTTTAGGCTTTTGAGTTTCAGGCTTTTGAGTTTTCAGGCTTTTGGTCTCAGGCTTATGGATTTCGAGCTTATAATCATTCAGGCTTCTGAAGGGGAACCATGTGTGTGTGTGTGTGTGTGTGTGTGTGTGTGTGTGTGTGTGTGTGTGTGTGTGTGTGTGTGTGTGTGTGTTTACAAATAGGTAGGGATGAATATAATACTTTAAAGTGTACGTGCCCTAAACACAAAGGGTCATGCACCTCTGCCTAAAACCCATTCTCTCACATATATATTTCTAAACATATGATCCACTTAAATATTCTCTAAACAATTACAGTGTAGCTCAGAGAAAGAGTGAGCATTCTAAGAATATGAAAAGAATGACCACCCACTCTCCTCTACAATATGGCCCCTGAATTATATTAAAGGTTATGCTCAGAGCCTTTACACATCATTATAACTTACAGCAAAAGCACATATCGTAAGGAAATACAACTCAAGCAAATAATATCTGACTAACTACGGACTTTGCAAGTAGAACTTGAGCTTGTCATCTTTATATATACAATATTAGCATATGCATGCATGGTAATATGCATGTATACTTCTTGGCTTAGTTTGTTAAAACTATTTCTTTTTGTGATCTATGGTCATTTTTTTAAATTTTCCTATGACTAAGTATACAGCGGATGATATTTAAACTGTTGTATTTAGATATGTTTTATTATGAACTGAAGAAGCCTTGTGGTGAAAGTGGTTTGCTTTCTATGGCATAGTGGTCTAAACATTTCATTGTGATCAAAGCTGGTGATTGTTTACTTGTCTGGATGATACTTTTTAACCACTTACCTTACTGTCGCCATGATCTCATTGCCTGTGTTTGCTTATACTGAAGATATGGATGCTGGAGTTTATTTTCCTTAATAGGTACTGTAAGGTTAGAAGATATGGATGCTGGAGTTTATTTGCCTTAAAAGATACTGTAACATTACACATCCATTGCCTTAATAGGTACTTAACATTACACAGCCATTGCCTTAATAGGTGCTAGGTGCTGTAACATTACACAGCCATTGCCTTAATAGATACTGTAACATTACACAGTCATTGCCTTAATATGTACTGTAACGTTACACAGCCATTGCCTTAATAGGTACTGTAACATTACACAGCCATTGCCTTAGTAGGTGTTGTAACCTTACACAGTCATTGCCTTAATAGCTACTGTAACATTACACAGCCATTGCCTTAATAGGTGCTGTAACATTACACAGCCATTGCCTTAATAGGTACTGTAACATTACACAGCCATTGCCTTAATAGGTACTGTAACATTGCACAGCCATTGCTGCTCCACTGAATATCTCTGCATTTCTTTCTGGCTTGGATGTAACATATTTCCAAGATGGAGTAAAGCTCTCTTTTGGCACAGGACAAGTGGGTGGATCAATCACATTAACAATGGAGCCAAGCAATGATACTACACTATTGAAACAAGCCTTTCAAAGTCATCATGGTGATTCCAGTAAATTTACATTCTCTGTTTGTCATATGTGAATGTTAAACGCATACCTTAAAGCAGATATTGTTCCTAGAGAAATTTCAAGTGTATCTTGAAGCTGGACTAGGCCCGATAAGAAACAGTTCATATCTAGACGGCATTCTATTCAAAGCATTATTTTATACAAAAACCTATATTACGGAACCAAACGAATTTGCTACTAAAAGACTTGATAATGTTAACACATTTTGTCTCACCCTTTATGCAGCTGTTTACATAAAGTTTTAATATCTTTGTAAATAATTCCACATAGGCAGCAAAGTTCATGCAGGTTTGCGCAGCTTGAAATTTTGCCAAGGTATCACCCAGTAGTAGGAGATTTGCTTTGTAATAATTCTTAAATATCCAAGGGTTAGATCGGGTCACAGGTTTTAGTTTACCTTTAAAGGATACAGCTTTATGATCCAACCTGACAATCAAAGACTGAACACATGGATAGGTGCTAGGTTCCACCATGTTTGTGAGGTTCAGGTAAGGATTGTTGGCATCTCTAGTGGGTGGACAGACTAGCTGTTCCAAAATATTTGTGTTGATAAAGTCCAGGAACAAGCAGGCCTATATCTTGGAAGTTATGTATGTATGTTTACCGGTTTATAATGTGGTAGTCAAAGTCACCAAGGAGAATAGTGTTGAATATGCAGAGCAATTCCATTTCATTTACATATAAGTGCCTTGAGTCAAAGAAGGAGACCTATACCTTTCAGTGGTATGGTATGGGACTTTGCTTGTGGTGAGTTGGACAAAGAGAAGCTCAAGTGTGTTATACTGCTTGACCAGTCTTAAGGTAAGACTGTTTTTGATAACTACTGAGACACCTCTACCTTTTGTTCCTTTCTGTGTAGTAGTTGGCCTAAATGTGTGGAAAGCATTGTAACCTTTCACTGCCAGGGTACTCTCTGTGGCTATAAACAAGGTCTCCATAAGTAAACAAATGTCTATGTTCTTCAGGTTACAAAAGACTTCTGAGGATGGGGAAAACTCAAAGAGAATTATTTTTTGAGTCAGTACTCAATTAAATCAGGAAGTGAGAACATTCAGAAGCTACACATATATTTTGTTGCATAGACTTCAGAAATGGTACTTAACTTGTTAATCATAGGTGTTAGTAGTATGAAAGCTGTCCGTGTGTGTGTGTGTGTGTGTGTGTGTGTGTGTGTGTGTGTGTGTGTGTGTGTGTGTGTGTGTGTGTGTGAGAGAGAGAGAGAGAGAGAGAGAGAGAGAGAGCAGCAGGCATATCTGGTAGCACATACTATGTGGTGACAAATGGAGTTCAGCCAATGTTATGCTGAATGTAGAACACCGATTCAATTTGTTACTACCTGTCCTTTCCGTACTGAATATACTGTACTTTGTTATAGAAAGAATGTAAAAGGTCAACAGCTCATACTGTATCACTACAGTTGTCAGTTTTATATTAAGGCCCAAACATCAGCAGTATACTCTGCTACTAGGTATGGTTTCTATGTACTGTTTCTATGTGATATGCATGGTGAGCCAAATGTGGTGAAGGAAGCAATGATTTGTAATGTAACCTAAAAAGGGTCATGGACTGACACTACACAGATGAGCCTTTGCTCACAGGCAATGGGAACAAGATGAAACAGGTTCATTTTGATACAAAGGTTATAACCATTTAAAGTAATTAAAAAGGGAGTAATAACATAGTTGATGTTCTTGAAAGGCTAAACCTGCAATGACCTTGAGAAAATGCCATCACTTTAATGCAAAACAGTGACAGTAACTATATTTTGTAAGAAAACAAAACAGTATTAAATATGATGATCTTCTGTGTTGGTAAATGATTAACTGAGACTTTTTTCCAAGACTCGACTCTCAGACTCTCTGGGTTGCAAATATTTTATTTCATTATATACTCAAATACAGATTTGTATTAGTCTGTGTACTAGATACACATTCGGAGCAAAGCAAAAGGATGTCTGCCATCTTGATATTTAGAAATTCAATCCTGAATGGCTCTAGCAAAATTAACAAATGAAGCTTAAGGAGAAGTGAGTTGTGGTTTATGAAGACAGTAGCTCTTGAACAAACTTCAGAAATTCTGTTTCTAGGAAGGACTGTTGCTGAGTGTGGATACAAGAACAAATATAAGTCAATCGTAATACTGGGTGGTGAGAATGAATACGTGTACTGCAGGCAGTTCTCCTATACTAATTTTTGGCAGAGGACTGATGGTCTCATTTTGCTGATCTTGAGAAAATATCAGTGCCTCAGCAGTGTACCACTTCTTCATTTCAAACGGAAACACAGTAGCAACTAAGCATGTGCTTATCTGCTCAAAATTTTGACAAGGTTCATCATTTATTTTCAAATTTTCGCTGCATTTGTTAAGTGAAAAGCATATAATCCATAATGACACAAGCTCATCATAAAAAAACACTCCTGACAATCTAGATGCCACTTATGAAGCTGTATAACTACACAATTAATAAAGAATGAATGATTTTAAGTGGAAATGAAATGCACTTTTCAAAGACTGCATGAAAGTGGGGAGTGAGGACACCCAGAAAGAATAGAATAAAACAGCATGACATCCTGTCACTAATATTAGATGATTTGACCAGAAGACCATAAACATAGACCAAAAATGAGTATAAAAGGAAAAGAATCACTTCAAGGAAGAATCTGGGGCAGCAAACGGTTCTTTAGTACTAAGAATAAGAAATTATATCTTTATGCCAGTGTAGTAGAAGCTGATTTTGGTAGGCAACACTAAAATAATAGTTGCAACTAGAATCAGTACGGAGACAGGTTAGTATGAGGACATTAACTGCAATAGTGATGGCCCATGATAAAAGGAAAACAAAATAAAACAAACGAAAAACAGTCTGTGCATATAATTACATACTTTGATAATCTAGTGGACTGTTAATGTTCTGGAGAAATATAGAACTTCTGCATAGATTAAGTTTTATTTATTTTACATTTGTTGACCGGGTAAGTGCAACTGAGCTGAAGAGCCCTTTTTCAGTGGAGACCCAGGGAGAAAAGCTCCATGCATTAAATAATTTTCAGATAACAAAACCAGTTAATTATAAAGATAATACATCAATAATAGATATACATATCTATTATTAGATCTAATAATAGATATATAGATAATACATAAATAAATGTAAACGGTTTCAAATTAGTGAGTATAAAGTATGCGGTTAAAGGCATTATTGAATATGCATCATGTGCAAACAATCGTTGTTATTACAGCTTTGCACCCTGGATTCCCAATCAACATTATTGGTAATGAAGAGTGTGACTGGGAACATAAAGAAACTTGTATCCATACAGAAATAAAGAAGATACAGCAGTGACAATAATACATATGTACCACTGTACATGTTGCATTATTACAGCAAGATTCTACCATTAGATTTTGAGAGAAGGCTAGGCCAATATAAAAGGAGTATAAGTTAGGTCTGTGGACTTAAATAAAAAGCACAAGATTATGGTCATAAGATAAGACGAGCTTTGCTTTCAGCTGTCATGGTTGAGTCCTTTGGAAGACAGCCAGAATCACCACTGTTCTTTCTACCATAGCAGTGAATTAGAAAACAACATTTAGGGGCAAAGGTCTGCTGTGTTTATGAGAGTTTCTTACCAGTACACAAGAGAATATCAGTGGGACAGACACACCTGACTAAACGCCAACATAAGACGTAAGAAAGGAAGGCACACGCACAGACACACACACACACACACACACACACACACACACACACACACACACACACACACACACAAAATATATAATATAATATAATATAATATATATGTATATTGAGATAGATATGTGTGCGTGCGTGCGTGTGGGAAGACCAACTTCTTGTGTACTAGGAAATAATGACTTGTTGATACAGTGCTCTTGACTTTATTTAGTGAGAGGATCTTCCCTCTTGTACTGTACTAGTATTCAGTGATGAGATGTGTATATACAACAGAATCGCTATAGTGCTACTTGCCAAATTGAAATTTCCCAGGCCTCTACTCCTCGAGAATCAATTCCCCCACACTGCCATCATTTCTGCTGAAAAGAATTGTTGTGTAATCATGCAGGTATTAAGTGTTATTTCTAGGTGTTTCTTCCCTTCCCTCTAGTAGTGTGACCATGAAATTGATTATATTAGTATGAAAATGCATGTGTGTGTGTGTTAATATTTTAGCAGGCACACGGTTCAGTTTTTCTTTAATCAAAATACTAGTCTATGCCTCACTTCACTCTGGGCTTAGCTTGCTTTTCAGAAGACAGTAACCAAATATGGACCACTTGAAATTACAAGATGCCTTACTTGGCTCAGAAATGTTAAGCAATGTTTCTTGGCTTGTTCAACTTCAATGCATCCCAAAGCAAAGTCAGCACAGTACCATTTGGTTTCCTTGTAGACTTCGGAAAACAAACAACAGGTATAATTTCTTTTGAGGTATCAGTATGTTAGAGAAAGACCTACTGCCTTAAGATCATATTCAAAGCATTTCACTTTATTAATTCTCACAACCCTGCATGAAGCACAATCTGCATAATAAAATCAGGCGGAAAGTATTCTTCATAACATGCAGCATTCTGCATTTTGTCTACATAACTATGAGAAAGACCATCTTGCCTGCTCAGTAAGGCAACACACAGCAGTATGGATTTTTCTACCTTTATTCAAAGCAAATTCAGTAAACTCTTTTTTAACCTGTTTTAACTTTCACATAAAAAGGTAGCAAGTGGCTATTCAGGACTTCACTATCTTTTTTAATGCTCTCTAGTGCTTTTCAAAACTTTTTAAAAACTTCTTGCTCTGAACTAACTGAAAAACTAGACTGTATTTAGTCTCTCAGAACTCAGTCAAAAACACTCAGTTCTTTATTCCCATGGTTCCTTAGCTACTGGCTTCCAATGAGGATAAAATCACGAGACAAAACAACAATAAATAAGAATTCTAATCATTCTTAGTCAAGGATTATAAAATTGAGTCTTTCCAAATTCTGTCCTTGTTAAGTCCAAAAAGAGCAACAGTATTATATTTCAGTACAAAGCACTGTCCTTGTGTATTAATCTCTGTTTTAAAACTTTACCCTCTCATACTTGCTTTAAAATGCATTAGCTCTACTACTATGTTTCCTTATATCCCTCAGATGCTCTTTAACCCTACACTTAAGATTACTTGCGGTTTCACATATATAAAGTAAATTACACTTGATGACATAAATCATACATTTAGTTAAACAAGTGTATCTAATCATCCCCTCAAAATTCTTGCTATTAATTCTGTTAAAAATAAGAAAAGTCTTATTACATGCTGAACACCTACCACACGAGTAAATGTCCCTCAAACTTATTTTATTGATCACAGAACTACCGCAATGTGTTCTAAAATAACTCCTTTTAAGCATATTTCTACACTTCTGCCTGTGTTATATGATAGTTTACTTATATACCAAATAACTTCAAACAGCTGTCCATATAACTCTATCCCCAAACACAACTAACCACATCAGTAAGGACAGTGCAATCAGGTATTATAAAGCATAAAACCCACTTAATAATCACATAATAACATGTGGAAAATACTAAAAGAGAATTCTGACAAGAAAGAGAGCAGAAAATATGCCATGCAGCATTGTAGAATGCTTTAATGTTATTAATCAACTTTTTAAAGATGTTTTTAAATTATTATTGTAATTAAAGTGTGGATTTATTTTATTCAGAGATGTGGTTTTAACCTTGGCTTGTGAAGACTGTATGAACCAATCAGTTCCAACAATTAACCTTAGTAAATGGTCCAACATGATTGGCTTTCAGTACTGTGATGTAATTTGAAAAACATATAAAAGCATTTAACTTTTAAAGATGGATGTTTAACTGATGAAGTTGGCGACGAAAACGTGATAGTGGATACGTTATTGCTTTTGTATTTCTAGACCCGGTCTTTGTATTGGAGTGTTTTTTACAGTGCTTATTAAAGCATTTTTTCCTTTGAGCATCGATTTATTTGTGCTTGGTGGATACTTCATTCTACTTTTCTCAGTTTATTTGGCTGTTTGGCTCACTATTTTTTATTGGTTTGTGTTATGGAGCCACTGCCGAGCACAGATCTAGCTCCTAGGAGCTCCGAGACTGGGGAACTAAGGAAGTTGATCGGGCAACTCACGCAGTTGGTTGCCTTGCTGACACCGCTCAGCCAGTCATTTGCCTCCATTGCAATGCTTTCACAACTCCCGGGGAACCAGGAAGTGAATCGGAAGCAGACTGTGACAGACTGTAATATTCGCGATGAAGAAGGAAACAATTTTTCAAACAGAGAGGATTTAGACAGTGGAAACAGTCTGGATGGGTTCCACACACATCACGATTGATCAAGGGAACGCTAACAGTAATGGCGGTGATGATATATCGGTGAGACCGAAAAGTCAGAGGAAACGGCACCAAGAGTGCACGGACATATCTAACGTTTCCACAGGTACACAGAAACTGTTTTCAGACTGTTTTAAAGCTAAATATAGCTTTGATTTAGCACGTAGTCCAACTGTGCAAACTAACTCTAATTTTTCTACACTACTTAATGATTTAGAATTCTTTTTGATTAAATACAAAACTTTAGAAATTGACAATGATTATTTAAAGTACTGTATTTCCTTGAGCATTGTACCAAAGGGTTTAAGGGTCTGCAAATACCCTAACAATGTTGTTGATGGGTCTGAATTTTGTAACGAGCTCATTTCTATTTTTGATAACTGTGGCATGAATATAATGAAAGCTATTATTAATAATAATGAAAGGGTTATGGAAAAGCTACAATTAGACATTGAAAAACCAACAAAGCTATTACAAACGATTTGTTGTATTCTATTGAAGCCAATAAATTAAAATACCAAAATGTGTTTCACAAAGTAGATGCCAAATGCAAGGAGGTTCAGACTAGGAAAATAGGGAAAATTAAAAGGGACCAAGATGAGTACAAAAACAAAACACACTACCCCAAACCAAGAACTACTTACAGAAATAGTTATGTGAACCAGGGGAGGCAAGAGACACACGAATGTGAATGGGGGGAAGTGGAAATTGATGAACAACAGGAACAAGCCCCAGGGCCAGAAGAATATGCCCCATTAAGGAGATCAGAGAGACTCATGCAACAAGGGAAGGTTTATTACAATTCAAAAAACTACAGGGGAAGGGGGGGGAGACCTTTCCAGACGACGAGGCAGGGTTGGAATTAGAAGATGGTATCACCAACATTCTCAACACCTGGACATTCAATGGATTTAACATTTACAATTATTCTAGTGTCAACAAGAGTTGGTTCGATTTATTTTCTAAAGGCTTCACTTTTGTTCCCACACAAAAAACGGACATCTTTAAACTTCTGATAGACATCAAGTTGTTTATCCGGAAAAAGAATTTGGAGCTGTTTTTCAAGGACAAAACTGTAGACTATGACAGACAGGTCTTGAAGCGGAAAAGCACATTCAACCCTCCCACACACCCCCAACTTAAGAACTTTGAGCTCAAGGTAGAACATGAAATTAGATCCCACCTGACAACAAAAACCTTTCACTCCAATTTAACAACGGAAGAGAAAAACACCTTAAGAGCTATTAGTGACAACCACAATCTGAGAGTTATGAAACCTGACAAGGGAGGAGGGGTCGTGGTCATGGAAACTATCCAATATGAAGGGAAAATGTTGGATTTACTAAATTTTATTTTATTTATTTTACATTTGTTAACCGGGCTAGTCCAACTGGAATTATTTCCATTTTCAGCAGAGGCCCGGGGAGAAAAGCTCCACAAAGACATAGTAACTAATTACATAAGATGCAATAAAGAGAAAACATCAAAACAAAACATATATTATATGACACTTATTGTATTCAGAATTAACATTTGTACAATAATGTACTCATTGTTCTTGTAGGCAAAACACAAGTATAGCTTATTTAGCATAAAAAACATCATAAGAAAGAGAGAAGGACATGAAGAGACAGTATGGAAGTAGAATAGATATTTAACTGAAACCTCAGTAAACTGAGTAATATAAACAGAAGAAGGTATAAAGGAGGGGTAAAAGATAGAGAAGTGAGTAAGTAAAATAGAGGGTAGCAGAAGTTACAGAGATAAAGGGGAACTAGGAATAATCGAATATCAGGTTTCAGTCTGGGTTAAGGCAGGGACATAGCCAGTGTTTTGTAAGGTGAAGTCTAAGTTTTTGTTTAAAAAGGACTGGAGATGAAACAGAAGTCAGTTCAGTGGGCAGTAAGTTCCAGTATTTACCAATGGAGTTAGAGAAGAGGGAGTCTCCTGCAAGGTTATTGGATTTGGTAGTAGTAACTAGGAGTTTGCTGGAGGAGCGAAGTGAGTTCAGGTTAGAATAAGGGGTGAAGAGATTAGAAAATGAAGGAGTGTTGTTTGGCTGATAAAAAGTTCTTTGGATGATGAGAAGATGGGAGAGAAGCAACATGTTTTGTAATTCAAGCCAGTGAAGTTGTTGTAGGTTCAGACAGTGGTGAGTTCTAAATTGATTACCAGTAACAAATCTCGCTATACTATTGTATGTGGTGGTCAATTTAGAAAGACTAGATTTATTCAGGTTAGTATAGATTGGTGAGGCATAGAGAAGAGTGGAAATGAGATGAGAGTGTGCCAAGGTAGCTTTGGCTGTAGGGGATAAGAAAGTTTTAATTCTATAGAGGGAGCCCAGTTTCCTATGTACTGTTTTAATAGTGTTGTTTATGTGATAGTCAAAGGTAAGATTGTTGTCAATAGTCACACCTAGCAGTTTGGTAGTAGAGTCAGGTGATATGAGAGTGTTGTTAATAGAAGAGATAGAGAAGTCCAAAGGGGGATCTGGTAGTGGGTTTGAAAAGGAGGAGTTTTGTTTTGGCATTAAGAAGTAGGCAGCGTTTAAGAACCATGTTTCAACAGTATGGAATACCTTTTGAGTAATGGTTTGAAGCTCTGGGATAGTTTTAGCAGAGCAAATGAGTGTGGAGTCATCTGCATATTGTATGCACGTAGCTTGTGGAATAGCTACTTGTAAGTCATTTATGAATAGGGAAAAAAGAAGGGGTCCAAGAATTGAGCCTTGTGGTACACCGAGTGAGATTGGGAGAAGAGAGGAGAGTTTACTTTCCCAGAGGACAGCTTGTTTCCTGTTAGAAAGATAGGAGGTGAACCATTGGATAGTATTAGGTCCAAAAGCAAGCGATTCCAGGATTTTTAGGAGGAGAGGGTGATTGACCATGTCAAAAGCTTTTGATAGGTCGATGAAAAGTGCTGAGGAAAGGGTATAATTGTTGCGGTTCTTGTTAATGAAGTCAGTGAAGGAAAGGAGAGCAGTGGTAGTACTATGAAAAGGTCTGAAACCATGTTGGCAATGAGATAGTATGTTATGTTTAGTTAAGTGATTCATTAGTTGGTGGTGAATACATTTCTCCATGATTTTTGCTAGTGGAGACAGGAGGGCAATGGGTCTATAATTAGAGTAATCTGTAGAGTTTCCTCCCTTATGTAAGGGTATAATATGTGAGATTTTCCAGATATCAGGGATGTTTCCTTCTTTAATGGTTCTATTTATAAGAATAGATATGGGATAGGCTATTTCAGTGGCTGCTTTTTGAAGGAATTCAGATGGAAGTTGGTCAGCTGATGGGGTACATGGTTTAAGCTTTTGAATACATTTTAGGATGAAGGTAGTAGAGGTGGGCTGTATAGAAAAATTTGGAAGATTAGAGGAGGCAAGTTGAGGAACATTAGAGTTATCAGAAGAAAGGTGAGAGGCTAGTGAGTTGATAGTATCAGTGAAACAGGAGTTGAAAGTGTTGGCAGTTTCAAGGGAAGAAATTTTGTCCGATCCCAAGGGGGAGGGAGTGGAAGTTTGTCCAGGGTGAAGAAGTTTGTTTAATGTTGCCCAGAATTTTTGGGGATTATTTTGATTAGATTGCTGGAGGTTACAATAGTAATGTTTTTATCAGAAAGAATAGCTTTTTTGGTATTGTTTCTTAGGTGTCTAAAGGTTTGATGATCTGAGGGTAGTTTACTTGTTCTCCATTTTAGCCAGTGTTTGTTTCTAAGTAATATTTTCTGTCTTGTTTCTTTTGATAGCCAGGGGGCTGGTTTAGCTTTTATTCTGATAATCCGTTTAGGAGCATGGCTATCTAAGATTGATAAGAATTTGGTATTAAAGTATTGCACTGCTTCATTAAGGGGAAGAGTTTTTAGTGGATTCCAGTCACATGCCTTTAGCTCAGTTTTAAATACAGTGGGGTTAAAATGTTTATTACTACGCACAGTCCTGACTGAAGGGGTGTTTGTAGTGATATTCTTTTGTCTAATGATATAGGTTAAGTTATGGTCACTGATATCATCAGGCAGGGTTCCTGCTAGGTAATTAAGTTGGGGTTTGTTAACCAGGATCCAATCAAGTATACTTTCTTTATTGTTGGTTTTATTAGTTCTAGTGGTGGTGTTTATAGTTTGGGTAAAGCCATGGAGATTAATATGAGAGGCTGGGTTGTTAGAATTAACTGAGAACCAATCAAGGTTAAAGTCTCCAAGTATTATAGTTTCTTGTGGGTGATTGGTTGAAGCCCAACTAAGAATACTTTCTATATTTGTGGAGTTATTACCAGGTGGAAGGTATGTACAGATAATGTAGATGGCTTTATTAGGGTTAAGTTGTAGCTTAGTTATGAGGAGTTCCGTGTTGGTGTGTTCAGGAGGGTTATAGGGTATTGTGGAAATATTAAGTTCAGTTTTAAAAATGAGAGCTACTCCTCCGCCCTTACAGTATTGCGGTCTAATCAAGGATGTTGTAGCCTGGGGGAATGATTTCAGTATCTTTAGTGTAGGGTTTTAGCCAGGTTTCTGTTAAACAGAGGATGTCAAAAGAGTGACATTGCAAAAGAGAGTGAAGTTGAGTAATTTTGTTGTTGACACTTTGAATATTAAGGTGTCCTAATAGTAAAGTGTTAGAGTTAGAGATTGGTAGTGGAAGGGGTGAGTTAGAAATTATTGTGGTTTCTTTGGTAGGGATGTTCAAAGGACCAGGGTTTGGGTGTATATCACCATCTGTTAGGATAGAGGGCTTGTGAACTGAGTGTGGTTTAATTGTTAGGTTAAGTTTGTCCTTTAGTTTCCTAGACATGAGATTATTACATTTGGTGTGGGATAGTCTATGATATTTGGCTAGAAGGTAGGAGGAGGTAGACGTAATGTTAGAGTGGTTATAGTTTAGGGATATGAGTTCAGATGCAGTTTGCTTTGAAATGGTTGTAAGGTGGTAGTTAAGTTTTATTTCATAGCAAGTCAAGAGGTAGGAAAGTGTGAATAGTAGAGAAACAGTTATCAGGGCTACTAGTTTAGTTAAGATATTTTTGCTTTAGGGGTTTTGGAAGTAGAAGTAGTAGTGGTTAGAGACATAGTGAAGAGGTGGAGGGAGGAGGTTAAAGTGGTAAAAGGTGGAGTAGATATATCTTATAGGAGGAGGAGGCTAGGGGGTAAGAGTAACTGGACAGGTTTGAGTATAAGAGGGATCGGAGATAAGAAGTGTGGGAGGGAATTGGAAAGAATTATGAGGAAGAGTTACAAATGAGGTGGTAGTACCTGATAGGTGCGTTAAGAAGGGGGTGTGGACTGTGAGGTATAAGGGTAGAGGTGCGTGGGGTGGGTGGGGTAAGGGGTAGGGAGGGAGCGGGGCAGAAACAGTCAGAGGGGAGAGAGAGCGTAGGTAATCAGTCCAGCTGAGGAATTGAGTTACCACTTAGTTTGTAAAGAGAGAGTATGATGAGAATGTAAGAGTAAGGAGAGAGAAAAGAGTGAGATAGGAAGTAACTTTTGTAGCAGAGAAAAGAACAAAAGAGAAATAGGCTTCACATTAGAGTTAAGGGGGTACAGGTAAGAAAAAAGAACAACGCTAGGAGCTTGGAGTTAAGCAACAACAAGCTATAAGAATGGAGTCGCTGTGAGAAGTAGTTATACAGGAAGAAAGATAGGGACCAGAGAAAGTCACAAGGGGTAAGACAAAAGGTGAGAGGAGGAAATAGAAGAGTTAATCACAATAGCCTGAGAGCATAAGTGGAGAAAAGAAGGATAACCAAGGATAGAGAAGGCAGTAGATGTATTGTTTTTTAGGGTAGGAAACCTCGGGGATGGTAGACAAGCAGGGGCTATAAGGAGGATAACAGTTTGATTAGAGATAGAGGGAGAGGGAAACTGTAGAAAATGCTAGTATATATGGGTGGGGAGGACAACCAAGGATGGGTCCGCGAGTGTGCTGCTCACCTTAGGAAACTATTAGGCTAAAAATAGCAAAAAAAGTGGACATACAGCAAAGGTTAACACATTAGCAGCTAACCAGTTGACAATCCCTTGGATGGTTGCTGGGGTGCTTCTTGGGTGCCAACAGTATAGGCCTCCTTAATGTTTTCAGGGAATTGAGTGAAAAATTCAGCAGGGAGGGTAGGACCCGATAAGAAGCACTAGAAGAAAATGAGCAAAGGTTAACACATTAGCAGCTAACCAGTTGACAATCCCTTGGATGGTTGCTGGGGTGCTTCTTGGGTGCCAACAGTATAGGCCTCCTTAATGTTTTCAGGGAATTGAGTGAAAAATTCAGCAGGGAGGGTAGGACCCGATAAGAAGCACTAGAAGAAAATGAGCAAAGGTTAACACATTAGCAGCTAACCAGTTGACAATCCCTTGGATGGTTGCTGGGGTGCTTCTTGGGTGCCAACAGTATAGGCCTCCTTAATGTTTTCAGGGAATTGAGTGAAAAATTCAGCAGGGAGGGTAGGACCCGATAAGAAGCACTAGAAGAAAATGAGCAAAGGTTAACACATTAGCAGCTAACCAGTTGACAATCCCTTGGATGGTTGCTGGGGTGCTTCTTGGGTGCCAACAGTATAGGCCTCCTTAATGTTTTCAGGGAATTGAGTGAAAAATTCAGCAGGGAGGGTAGGACCTGATCCAGGTCCAGACAAATACACTAGAGTGTCTATCAATGAAGTGAACATAGCCTATAGAAAGATCCAGGCTTTACTTTATGACATGCTAATGCAGGGTTCAATAGATCAAGACACGTACAAATTCTTGGTAGTTGATAAACCAAAAATTCCCTGCATTTTTGGAATACCCAAAGTTCATAAAAACGCCTGCGACCCCCCCCTTAGACCGATAGTGTCAGCGGAGGGTTCTATAACAGCTCCATTAGCAAAATATGTTGATCACAAGATTAAACATGTCCTTGAAGGATGTGAAAACATTTTAAAAGACTCTTGGGACCTGTTGAGAAGAATCAAACCTACCCTATACAGTGAGAACACTTCTTCGAACCATGGACGTTATAGACCTATTTGGTTGTATTCCACATGACCTGGGTTTATCTTGGTTTGAGGAGAAATTAATAGAAAGCAAAAACTGACACACATTGACTTCACGAACATTTTGACATTGATGGAAATAGTTCTCAAAAACAATTTCATCTATTTCCAAGGGAGTACTTCAAACAAGAAAAGGCGTTGCAATGGGTGCACACTGTGCACCAGCCCTATAAATATCATCATGGCCTTTTGGGAAGAAAATTTTCTCATCAGAAACCCCTATTTAAGGAATGCTCCCTTTATACTAGGTTCTTAGATGATCTGTGTTTCTTTTGGAAGGGTAGTAGAGAAAATTTCAACAATCTTTTAATACACGTAAACAATACTACGACCTTCTGGCTTTTACTGGTAACTTTGATGAACAAGAACTGAAATATCTAGATGTCCACATAGAGAAAAGGGAAGGGAAATTTACATCAAGGATTTTCAGAAAAGAAACCTTCTCCAATTCTTATCTGCATTACACCAGTTGCCACCCCCCCCACCAGAAGAAAGGGGTAATAAAGGGTCAATTGGTCAGATCTAGCAGAATGACTTCAGACAACAAAGTCTTCTCTGAAGAAACCAACTTCTTAAGGGGCCTTTTACCCAGAGAGGGTATCCTTTGGAAATGTTCAACAAAATACTAGAAGAAGTCAACACAAAAAGAACAGATGTATTTGCACCTATTTTAGGTGAAGAAGAACAATTAACCCACAATAAAGGACAAGCAAGTAATTTTGGGGCAAAAGAAACAGGGTTAATTACAACCTTCAATGAACAATCAGCCTTTGTTAGGAACATTTTTCAAGGGAATGGCATAGTTTTTGAAATTTTCAGACCTTGAACATATTTTCGATAAAGAGTTGTCCCATGTCTATCGGAAAGGGAAGAGCATCAAAACTACTTGGAAGGAAGGACAAATGTCAACACACAGAACAGTAGCAATAGAACCAAGAAAGGATTATACAAATGTGGGAGATGTAAATACTGCACACATTTGCATTGTGGTGAAACAATTTTTAGAAGCAAGAAATATGACCTTGCAATTGAATACATTTGCTAACTGTGACACCAAAGGCATCATATATCTGGCTGTTTGTAAAAATGTCCCTCCTTCTACGTAGGGAAGAGCGAAAGAAAGCTCAGACAGAGAATATATGAGCACTTATACGATGTCAAGGTGATGAATGAGAAAACGCACTTAGCAAGCATTCAGCCAAATGTAACACATCAGGTTATTCTTTTTTTATACTTGAAGTTGTCCCCACTAACCCAAGAGGTGGGATGTGGGAAACACTTATTGAATACAAGGAACTGTATTGGCAACTTTTTTTAGATGCTAACCGTAACTTAGGGCTGAATGACATGGTATCATTAGCTCCAGTATTGAAGTTGAGAGCTGCAAAACTCTAATACAAAGAGCTAAAACAATGTTCAAAAACTTTTTTGTTATGTTCTTTTGTTGCGAATTACAAGAAACATACCCTTCTCAGGATTTTATATTACCAGCTGTTGGTTCAGTTGCAATTCTACACTATGGCCACAAGATGGTGTCATTTTTAAACCCAGATTCACATGCTTTATTCACATTTAATGTAGAAAGCATTTTAAATTATTTTAAATGGTGTTACAAAACAATGTTTTTAATCAACTTTTTAAAGATGTTTTTAAATTATTATTGTAATTAAAGTGTGGATTTATTTTATTCAGAGATGTGGTTTTAACCTTGGCTTGTGAAGACTGTATGAACCAATCAGTTCCAACAATTAACCTTAGTAAATGGTCCAACATGTTTGGCTTTCAGTACTGTGATGTAATTTGAAAAACATATAAAAGCATTTAACTTTTAAAGATGGATGTTTAACTGATGAAGTTGGCGACGAAAACGTGATAGTGGATACGTTATTGCTTTTGTATTTCTAGACCCGGTCTTTGTATTGGAGTGTTTTTTACAGTGCTTATTAAAGCATTTTTCCTTTGAGCATCGATTTATTTGTGCTTGGTGGATACTTCATTCTACTTTTCTCAGTTTATTTGGCTGTTTGGCTCACTATTTTTTATTGGTTTGTGTTATGGAGCCACTGCCGAGCACAGATCTAGCTCCTAGGAGCTCCGAGACTGGGGAACTAAGGAAGTTGATCGGGCAACTCACGCAGTTGGTTGCCTTGCTGACACCGCTCAGCCAGTCATTTGCCTCCATTGCAATGCTTTCACAACTCCGGGAACCAGGAAGTGAATCGGAAGCAGACTGTGACAGACTGTAATATTCGCGATGAAGAAGGAAACAATTTTTCAAACAGAGAGGATTTAGACAGTGGAAACAGTCTGGATGGGTTCCCACACATCACGATTGATCAAGGGAACGCTAACAGTAATGGCGGTGATGATATATCGGTGAGACCGAAAAGTCAGAGGAAACGGCACCAAGAGTGCACGGACATATCTAACGTTTCCACAGGTACACAGAAACTGTTTTCAGACTGTTTTAAAGCTAAATATAGCTTTGATTTAGCACGTAGTCCAACTGTGCAAACTAACTCTAATTTTTCTACACTACTTAATGATTTAGAATTCTTTTTGATTAAATACAAAACTTTAGAAATTGACAATGATTATTTAAAGTACTGTATTTCCTTGAGCATTGTACCAAAGGGTTTAAGGGTCTGCAAATACCCTAACAATGTTGTTGATGGGTCTGAATTTTGTAACGAGCTCATTTCTATTTTTGATAACTGTGGCATGAATATAATGAAAGCTATTATTAATAATAATGAAAGGGTTATGGAAAAGCTACAATTAGACATTGAAAAAACCAACAAAGCTATTACAAATGATTTGTTGTATTCTATTGAAGCCAATAAATTAAAATACCAAAATGTGTTTCACAAAGTAGATGCCAAATGCAAGGAGGTTCAGACTAGGAAAATAGGGAAAATTAAAAGGGACCAAGATGAGTACAAAAACAAAACACACTACCCCAAACCAAGAACTACTTACAGAAATAGTTATGTGAACCAGGGGAGGCAAGAGACACACGAATGTGAATGGGGAAGTGGAAATTGATGAACAACAGGAACAAGCCCCAGGGCCAGAAGAATATGCCCCATTAAGGAGATCAGAGAGACTCATGCAACAAGGGAAGGTTTATTACAATTCAAAACTACAGGGAAGGGGGGAGACCTTTCCAGGCACGAGGCAGGGTTGGAATTAGAAGATGGTATCACCAACATTCTCAACACCTGGACATTCAATGGATTTAACATTTACAATTATTCTAGTGTCAGCATCAACAAGAGTTGGTTCGATTTATTTTCTAAAGGCTTCACTTTTGTTCCCACACAAAAACGGACATCTTTAAACTTCTGATAGACATCAAGTTGTTTATCCGGAAAAAGAATTTGGAGCTGTTTTTCAAGGACAAAACTGTAGACTATGACAGACAGGTCTTGAAGCGGAAAAGCACATTCAACCCTCCCACACACCCCCAACTTAAGAACTTTGAGCTCAAGGTAGAACATGAAATTAGATCCCACCTGACAACAAAAACCTTTCACTCCAATTTAACAACGGAAGAGAAAAACACCTTAAGAGCTATTAGTGACAACCACAATCTGAGAGTTATGAAACCTGACAAGGGAGGAGGGGTCGTGGTCATGGAAACTATCCAATATGAAGGGAAAATGTTGGATTTACTAAATGATCCAGACAAATACACTAGAGTGTCTATCAATGAAGTGAACATAGCCTATAGAAAGATCCAGGCTTTACTTTATGACATGCTAATGCAGGGTTCAATAGATCAAGACACGTACAAATTCTTGGTAGTTGATAAACCGAAAATTCCCTGCATTTTTGGAATACCCAAAGTTCATAAAAATGCCTGCGACCCCCCCCTTAGACCGATAGTGTCAGCGGAGGGTTCTATAACAGCTCCATTAGCAAAATATGTTGATCACAAGATTAAACATGTGCTTGAAGGATGTGAAAACATTTTAAAAGACTCTTGGGACCTGTTGAGAAGAATCAAACCTACCCTATACAGTGAGAACACTTCTTTCGGAACCATGGACGTTATAGACCTATTTGGTTGTATTCCACATGACCTGGGTTTATCTTGGTTTGAGGAGAAATTAATAGAAAGCAAAAAACTGACACACATTGACTTCACGAACATTTTGACATTGATGGAAATAGTTCTCAAAAACAATTTCATCTATTTCCAAGGAGTACTTCAAACAAGAAAGAGGCGTTGCAATGGGTGCACACTGTGCACCAGCCTACTAAATATCATCATGGCCTTTTGGGAAGAAAATTTTCTCATCAGAAACCCCTATTTAAGGAATGCTCCCTTTATACTAGGTTCTTAGATGATCTGTGTTTCTTTTGGAAGGGTAGTAGAGAAAATTTCAACAATCTTTTAATACACGTAAACAATACTACGACCTTTTTGGCTTTTACTGGTAACTTTGATGAACAAGAACTGAAATATCTAGATGTCCACATAGAGAAAAGGGAAGGGAAATTTACATCAAGGATTTTCAGAAAAGAAACCTTCTCCAATTCTTATCTGCATTACACCAGTTGCCAGCGCCGCACCACCAGAAGAAAGGGGTAATAAAGGGTCAATTGGTCAGATCTAGCAGAATGACTTCAGACAACAAAGTCTTCTCTGAAGAAACCAACTTCTTAAGGGGCCTTTTACCCAGAGAGGGTATCCTTTGGAAATGTTCAACAAAATACTAGAAGAAATCAACACAAAAGAACAGATGTATTTGCACCTATTTTAGGTGAAGAAGAACAATTAACCCACAATAAAGGACAAGCAAGTAATTTTGGGGCAAAAGAAACAGGGTTAATTACAACCTTCAATGAACAATCAGCCTTTGTTAGGAACATTTTTTCAAGGGAATGGCATAGTTTTTCAAATTTTCAGACCTTGAACATATTTTCGATAAAGAGTTGTCCCATGTCTATCGGAAAGGGAAGAGCATCAAAACTACTTGGAAGGAAGGACAAATGTCAACACACAGAACAGTAGCAATAGAACCAAGAAAGGATTATACAAATGTGGGAGATGTAAATACTGCACACATTTGCATTGTGGTGAAACAATTTTTTTAGAAGCAAGAAATATGACCTTGCAATTGAATACATTTGCTAACTGTGACACCAAAGGCATCATATATCTGGCTGTTTGTAAAAAATGTCCCTCCTTCTACGTAGGGAAGAGCGAAAGAAAGCTCAGACAGAGAATATATGAGCACTTATACGATGTCAAGGTGATGAATGAGAAAACGCACTTAGCAAGCATTCAGCCAAATGTAACACATCAGGTTATTCTTTTTTTATACTTGAAGTTGTCCCCACTAACCCAAGAGGTGGGATGTGGGAAACACTTATTGAATACAAGGAACTGTATTGGCAACTTTTTTTAGATGCTAACCGTAACTTAGGGCTGAATGACATGGTATCATTAGCTCCAGTATTGAAGTTGAGAGCTGCAAAACTCTAATACAAAGAGCTAAAACAATGTTCAAAAACTTTTTTGTTATGTTCTTTTGTTGCGAATTACAAGAAACATACCCTTCTCAGGATTTTATATTACCAGCTGTTGGTTCAGTTGCAATTATACACTATGGCCACAAGATGGTGTCATTTTTAAACCCAGATTCACATGCTTTATTCACATTTAATGTAGAAAGCATTTTAAATTATTTTAAATGGTGTTACAAAATAATGTTTTTAATCAACTTTTTAAAGATGTTTTTAAATTATTATTGTAATTAAAGTGTGGATTTATTTTATTCAGAGATGTGGTTTTAACCTTGGCTTGTGAAGACTGTATGAACCAATCAGTTCCAACAATTAACCTTAGTAAATGGTCCAACATGATTGGCTTTCAGTACTGTGATGTAATTTGAAAAACATATAAAAGCATTTAACTTTTAAAGATGGATGTTTAACTGATGAAGTTGGCGACGAAAACGTGATAGTGGATACGTTATTGCTTTTGTATTTCTAGACCCGGTCTTTGTATTGGAGTGTTTTTTACAGTGCTTATTAAAGCATTTTTTCCTTTGAGCATCGATTTATTTGTGCTTGGTGGATACTTCATTGTAGAATGCTTACTTGAAGACAATGACACACTACATTAATTGGCTACAAACAACATTAGTTTAATCGCTAACTCACCTTAACCAAAATGAAACTTGGCGCAGTGTCCCCAGTACTCACACCAAACAAATAGCCTGCCAAATGGGCCACTGAAATAAGGAAAGGGGAAAGGAGGGTGTTCCCTAACCCAAACCACAATTCTATGAGGAACCAACACAATATGGGCACAAACCGGACATTCTACAAAACTCATTCAAATAATGACCAATCCCCGGTAGCAGTAGTGCCACCAAATCCACAACACCCTTAACAAGAAATCAGTTTGGTTCCTTCTTTTTTTCTCACTACTGCATTTGACATTTCTCTCTCTCTCTCTCTCTCTCTCTCTCTCTCTCTCTTTTTCTTTCTCCCCCTCTCATTATCTCTTTTATGCTACAGCTTCCAGCAAGCCAGATCAACCTTCTATCTCACCCAGCAACTGGATCAGCAAAGGGAAAAGAATTCCCACCCCATACACAATGTCTCCCCTATTGCCTCGTACAACCTTCCACAACAGTCAACCATTCTTCTTCCCTAAACCCTAGACCGTATGCTGCTTCTTGCCATTCTACTGTAGCACCAGTTACACACTTGCAGTGATTAGGAAAGTCCCACTGGAACATGGAGAGCTTTGCTACCACTCCTCATGATTAAAAAGGGGATGGAGTATTTTGCAGCTCTGTCTGACAATGGAACACTAACCAAAGTCTTAGCCCACACCCAGCTATTCTGAAGGTCTCTCTTAGGAAGGAAAGAGATAAGCTCCTGATCAGCCCACTGGTTGAAACAGAGGAGCAAGACTTGTTGGGACCAGTAACAGATGGCACTGCTTGCTTGGTATGACATTACCTTCCTTAAAGCCTGTTCCCCTTGCTGATGACACTGTTCATCTATCACCTTCTTGGTTCTATCACTTTCCCCAGGTATGCAACAGAATTGCTCCACTAGACCACCCCCAAAAAAACCTTTCCATAATTTTATTAAAAGGTTAAATTAACCTATCCCTTACCCCAGGACTTAACTACCAGCATTACATAGCATTGGACCTGCAACTTGAATGAGTGGCAATAAAAACATCACCTAAACACACACACACACACACACACACACACACACACACACACACACATATATATATATATATATATATATACATATACTGTATGTATATATATATATATATATATATATATATATATATATATATATATATAGATATAGATATATATATATATATATATAGATATAGATATAGATATATACAGATATAGATCTATACATAGATAGATACAAATATATTTATATGTATATACACACACATACATATATAAACACAACTTTTATCCTTTTTTATAAATATATTCTACCATTAAAATAACTAAAATACTTAACAGAAAAATCTGCATCCATCATTTAGCAGCTATATAAACTTGAATTTCCCTTCTTTTTTAATTCATTTTAACAGTAAGAAAACTAAGGTACCAGCCACACTATAAAATAAACTGTACTTATCCTTATCTCTACAAGTGGAATACCCCTGCTAGAGTAACATAGTTCTGGTTACTTGGGTGCTGGCAGTTTTTACACAAAGTATACCAAACACCTGCACCAAAGAGGCCAACACTCTTCCTGTCCTAAACATCACTTCATCTCTCTTTGGTCTGCCTCATTTCCTTTACATGCTCTTCCCCCAGACCTAAGACTTCATATTAGCCAATCTTCCCTTACTCTTCACACACTGACATTACTACTAACATAATCCCTAAATCAGAAATCAAGCAGGTGTATATGTCCACAAATATGGCTATCTCTTCCACAAATATGTCTGTCCGGCATATTCCATATCTTGTAATAGCACCCTCCAAGACATCTTTTTAACTTGTTTAACTATTTCTTCTGACAGAAAACTGTACAGTTATCTAAGTAAGCTTACTGTAATAGCAGATATTCAAATAGATCACTATTGCAGTTGCTTCAATCTATATGGAACATTTCCTGTCACATATCGGATGTCCAGCTAGTAAAGAAAAGTTTATTTTGGTGACTTCCTCATGCTCATATGAATACTGAAGCACGCCAATGCTAATATAAAAGGGGGTCTACAGGTACAAAGTATTAGAGATTTCTTGTCCACATCTAAGGGAAACTATATCTGTATACCTATGTCATAGCAGGAAAAGATTGAAGGGAAACCCCTATCTTCCCATAGAAGCAAACTGGGAGATAAAGGATACATATTAGAAATAGGATAACTAACTAACTAACTAACTAACTAACTAACTAACTAACTAACTAACTAACTAACTAAAAAAAGATGGGGGATGATTGAGGGTGTTTGAACATCTACTGTTATGGTATGTTTACTTACATAACTGTGCTATGTTCATTATTAGATCACTGTTACAGTAGCAGTATGGAACGACTGCCAAATCTTGGCTAGAAAAGGTGGGAGGTAGCAGGACTAAACTGAAGGGTGCTAAAAAGAATAAGTGTAGCAAAAGCAGTTTTAGCCCTGTAATAAGAGTCATTCTTGTAATCCTTAGTAAAAGTATGCACAGATAACAAAGTTTTGCCTCTTGGACAGCTCTACAGTGCCCCTTTCCAAAAGGTCTCAAAGTAGCCACAGCTCTGGGGGATTTAGCCTTGATTTTTTGAGAGCAAGTCTTTTCATGATGACAGTAACAAAACTGAACAGATTTAGGCAACCATTTTGAAAGTACCTGTTTAGAAACTGGAAGTCTTCTTTTCTTTCCATTAAAGGAGATAAAGAGCTCATCAGAATTATTGAAGGCCTTAGTGCTGTCCAAGTGAAATCTGTGTCAGCTCTGGACATCCAAATTGTGAGGAATCCTGTCCACCATTTCAGAGTTCAGGAAAATGGATAGATGGATAGACTGATTTAATATAAATTCAGAAATGACTTTGGACATAAATGTAGAGTTTGTTTGTGAGGTTACCCTGTCCTTGTGAAGGATGAGGAAGTGTTGGACAGACATAAGAGCTTGTAACTCAGATATTCTTTTATCCAAAGTCAGGACAGTCTTCCATGTTATGAGTTTCAAGTTAGTGATAGCTTTCCCCAAACAAAGTCATTATCTCATGATGGAGCCACCTGTTTTCTAGGTGGATAACTATGTGACCCCTTTCAGAAATTGCTTTACTTGGAAGAGGGAAGCAAGTAGGGAGCCAATGGAATGCAATCTTAAATAGACTATAGATGCACCTTGATGGAAGTGAAGGATAGGCTTGACATGAGCAACTCACACAGGTTCTGGACAACCAGATGGGCCTCTACTCTTGATGGGTCCTGGTTCCACCTGTGGCACCAACTAGAACATCTCATTCCCTTTGCCAAGCATTAACTAGTAGCAGGTCTTCTAACATTGTTTAATATATGTGAAACATAATCAGGAAATGTACCTAAATGGAATGAAAAACCCATCATCCAGACAGTCAGCTGTAGGTTCTGTAGGTTGGGTTTGATCACTGATCCCCTACCATCTATGAATATCTAGAATTTTGTAGTAAATGGCTTTGGCAAGTTTCATGTAAAGGGAGAACCAATGCTGTCAGGGCCAAAAGGGACTTAGCATTTTCCTTGCAAAATCCTTCTGCATCTTTAGAAGAGCTCTGGTAATTGGTGCAAAGGGGATGCATAAAGATTAATTTCTGGCCATGGGAATCAGCATCTTCTCCAAGCTGTCTGGCATAGAATGTCTTTAATTGTCTGTTGGAAATGGAGGCAAATAGATCTACTTGGGAAGATCCCTTAGGTGGGCAATTTCCTGGAAGATCTCTGGGTATAATATCCATTCATGAGTATTTCTCCAGCATCTGCTGATAGTGGCTGCTGTATGCTCTGATGGAATATAGTTTGCCTGAAGAGAGAGAATATTTTCAGTTGTTCTTTCACAAGCAATCATGACTAGTCAATGAGTAAAACCTGGTTCTCCTAGTATATTTAATTAGAGAATGGGCAAACTGTACATCAACAGCCTGATTGGAGGATGAACGTTCTCCAGCCAGGTATTAATGTGCAAGTAATGCCCACTGAAAAATGAGTCGGCCACTTCACAACAGCATATCAAGCTGCCATGGAGTTCAGACTGCTGAAAAACTAACTGCCGCCATTAGTTTACACTCACTAAGCAGCACTTTCGCTGTTTAGTGAAAGTAAAAAAAAATAAACAGAAACAAGTTATGTGTGTGTATATATGTGTTTGAGTGTGTTTCTGTTTCTGTCTGCATGTGTGTGAGTGAATCTGTGTATGAAAGCAGAGGAGACTGTGTGTGTGTGTGTGAGAGACATCAAGAGTGACAGTGATCTTCTGTGAGTGAATGCATGTATGAAAGCAGAGGTGTGAGAGACATTGAGAGAGACTGAGAGCAATCTTATGTGAGTGAATGTGTGTAGAAAGCAGAGGAGACTGTATATGTGACAGATTGAGAGAGCAGTCTTCTGTGCATAGCTCTCAACTGTCCAAATTTTCACAGAATGTCCAGATTTTTTTCCTCATATTTTTTGTCTGTTCTTCATAAAATTTGTGGCTTTCTGAAGTTTTGTGGCAAATCAGTGAGAACTGAATTCACGAAATAATGGTACCCACAGTGGTGGTGCTGCGGTAGCGTTGTTGCCTCACAGTAAGACACTGTCCAGTTCGATTCTCAGCTAGAGCGCCCTCTGCGTGGAGACATGCATGAATGGGCGTACCTTCGTTGAAGGTTGTGCGTCATGGCTGGTAACTCGGCACGTAAAAATCAACTACCAATCATTAGCAGACCGGAGTTCTGCTGTGGCGACCCCTAACCAGGAAAAGCCGAAAGACACAGCAAGACACAGCATTTTTGGGTGGCCACGGTGGTGCAGAGGTTAGCGTTGCCACCTCACAGCAAGAGGTTCTCTGGTTCGATCGTTGGCTGGGGTGCCTTCTGTGCAGAGTCTGCATGTCCTCCCTGTGGTTGCGTGGGTTTCCTCCGGGTGGTCCGGTTTCCTCCCACATCCTAAAGACATGCTGTAGGTGGATTGAACACTCTAAATTGGCCCTAGGTATGTGTGTGCATGTGTGCACGTGTGTGCACCTTCTTTGCAAGGTTGGGTGCCGGGCTGGCAACTCGACACCATAAAACTCCACTGCCAATCATGAGCAGACATGAGATCCGCTGTGGCGACCCCTAACTGGGAAAAAGCTGAAAGAAGAAGAAAGATTTGAGTTTCAGGCTTTATATCCTTTACAAAATGGATTGTAATACAAGACCTTTTATTCTAGCAACTTTCTAAGTTTATAAAAGTAGTAATTAAAATGTGTCCCTATTTTTGAAGCTTTGCCCTCCCATTATTTTTGGCTTTGTCCAGATTTTTTGTGCTAAGAAGTTGAGAGTTATGCTTATGTAAGTGAATGCAAGTATGAAACCAGAAGAGACTGTATGTGTATATATGAATATATGTATATGTGTGTGTGAAGGCACAAGAGACAGTGATGAGAAAAAGAGAGAGTGAGAGAGAGAATGGGTTCTCTATAAAATTCTTGTGTTTTACTCACTTATTTATTTTTTTAAGTACCATATTATTTTTTATATATTTTTGATATAAAATGCTTCCTCTAGCAGCATTAGCATATACTATAGAAAGTCTGAAACATTACGAGGATGAACTATTTTACATCAAAAATATATATAAAAAATAATATATTACTTAAAAAAATAAGTAAGTAAACCACAACAATTTTGCAGAGAACCCATTCTCTAAGCACAACAATGCCCTCCAGGGTATCAATGTGTAATTATTGCCCTACAAAGGGGTGCAGAAGCCATTACACATTAACACACACCCTGTCATGCATTATTGCTTACGTGTCACATTATAGTGATGTTGCTTGCAATCACCAGTAGCGGCACTGAAGTCCACAAATGGTGCAAAACTATTAAAGCATTTATCAGAGCCATTATTTATTTTATGTTTATTTTTGAAATGAGGATCCCATGTTCCCTAAAACTTGATCCCATTGGCCACTATGCTCTCCAAGGCAAAAACTGAAGTTTCTAGCATTACAAACTGTGTTGGGCTGGGGTGAGGGAAGAAAGGGAAAGACATGCACTGTTACAAACCTGGTTTGTCTGCCTGTGATGACATGATCGACAAGCCACGATGCTTTGCCAGAGATGGTCTGCACCTGTCACCCTTGGGATTCTGGATATTGGCTAAGGTTCTTGCCACCCCTATAGCGCCTTTTTTAGGCAAGGTTCAAATGACAAATTCACCACTGTAACAGGTAGAAGCAAGCAAAATCTGAGGGTAATGCTACTCAATGCTAGAAGTCTAAACCTCAAAATGCATTCACACAAGGCACTCCTTAAAATGGAGGACATCGACATCTGTGCAGTGACTGAGACCTGGTATAAGGCTCCAGAGAGCACCCCTGCATTACCAGGCCATAATTCATACCACACCTTTCAGCCACCTAACCTGGACCGAAACACTAAAGGTAGAGGTGTGTCCATATTCATTAAGGATATCCACACCTCCAGGCTAGTTGCTCAGCATAATGCATCCGAGATTATCCAAGTGCAATTAACTCTGGGCAAGACCACAATCCAAATTGTAACTTGTTACAGATCGCCCACCATGCCCCAGGATTCCCACTCCTCATTTCTTGATACACTGGAAAATATTAGGGTACAATGCAATACCCTAATAATGGGCTATTTCAACTACTCCACCATTAACTGGGAAAACTACTCATGTGACAACTCTTTTGCTCAACGTTTTCTGGAATTCATAAATTCCAATTCCTTGGATAAACTTATCCACACCCCCACAGGGGTAGCAATATGCTAGACCTGGTCATTACCAGCATGGGCAACCGGTGTTCCACACCAGAGGTCAATTCTTGTGGATAAGTCGATCCAAGGTGTTGGAATTTATGAATTCCAAAAAGCATTGAGCACAAGAGTTGGTACATGAGTAGTTTTCCCAGTTAATGATGGGGTAGTTGAAATCACCCATTATTATGGTGTTAGATTGTACCCTAATATTTTTCAGTGTATCAAGAAATGAGGACTGGGAATCCTGGGGAATGGTGGGGGATGTGTAGCAAGCTACAATTTGGATTGCGGTCTTGCCCAGAGTTAGTTGCATTTGAATAATCTCGGGTGCATTATGCTCAGTAACTAGTCTGGAAGTGTGGATATCCTTAATGAATATGGATTCCCCTCCGCCTTTAGTGTTTTGGTCCAGGTTAGGTGGCTGAAAAGTGTGGTATGAATTATAGCCTAGTAATGCAGGGGTGCTCTCTGGATCCGTGAACCAGGTCTCTGTCACTAAACAGATGTCGATGTTCTCCATTTCTGCATTTTGAGGTTTAGACTTCTAGCATTGAGTAGCATTACCCTCAGATTTTGCTTGCTTGTACCTGTTATGGTGATGAATTTGTCATTTGAACCTCGCCTAAAAAAGGCACTATAGGGGTGGAAAGAGCCTTAGCCAGTATACAGAATCTCTAGGGTGGCAGGTGCAGGCCAGCTCTGGTAAAGCATCGTGGTTTGTCGATCATGACACCCTAGGCAGACAGATACTGGATCCCCTTAGAATTACACCAGAAGTTTAGCCAATTGTTGAAGTCAATCATTTTGTCCTTGTACTGTGGTATCATTCTGGGTGATGGCAAGATGCTACTCAGGGCTAGGGTCATACCTGCCTGGGCTACAAGATCGGACAGCTCCTCCATGTCTCTTTTCATGTAGTCCAGGGAGGTACATCTCAGGTCATTGACACCAACATGGACAATGACAGAGTCATATTTGTACTTGTTGTGAAATGACCTGAGTGCATGCATTATGTGGTGGATCCTGGCACCTGACAGGCAGATAACAGTAACTTTCTCCTTGTTTAGCCTGGTGAGTGGAACATCAGTGTGCCTGACTATAGAGTCACCTATGACTAGAGTGTTGGGTACGTTGTTATGCCTTATGGGTTGGGGTTGAGTGTCACACTGAATATGTGGGCTAGGTGTCATTTGGGTTGTGTTGGGTGGGTGGAGGTTGCTTGTGTTTCTGCTTTGGAGGTCCCTGTTGCTTGGGTAGATTTTTATTGAGAGCCTCCGCAAATGTAGGTGTGTGTGTTGTGTTTCTATGTTTGTGTTTTAGTAGTGTAGGTTTTATGGGACTATGTGATGAGTGTGGTGTTGTTCAAGTGTTTACCTTCTCCTATTGATTGTCTAGTCCAGTCTTGGGTGAAGAGAGCTTTGCTTCCAGTCTGGCTATATAAGTGCATCTCCCACAGGTTGTAGTGTTGGGTGGTAGGAGGATAGGGTTGTCTATGTACATGAGGCAATTGCTGCATTGCCCCAAGATGCCCAGATTCATCAGGTAGACAGGTGAAAACACTGGGAGCTGACTCTTAGACATCCCTGGATAAGCGCTTATTTATTAAGTACTAAAAACTGTTTTCCTCAAGACAAGTGAGGGAAGTTGAGTGCTGTAGTAATTTGTAGCTTACTTAGTGCTTACAATGAGTTCTGAAGAAGTGCTGAGCTCAAAGAAACAGATTTGAGTGCTGAAACTAAAAAACTAGATAGTTTTAAAAAACAAAAATTAAGCTAGAAGGCTTCCCTCCAACACAGAAAGGCTTGGCAGCTCAGAAGCTTAACAACCGTCCTACATACAGCAAATATGTATCTGGACTAGGCGACTTACAGGAAAGGCAAGAAACAAGCTTAGAATTTTTTTTTGTAAAGTGGAAAGGGACCAGAAACTAAGTGGGTTGGCTTTCTCAAATGTTCTCCCTGAATTAGGTAGAATGAGGTAATGACACTAGACTGGGAGGAGTGTCCCAGATCAAATTTAAAGTAGGGGCAGGAAAATAAAAAGCCACCAAGTATAAAAATAGGATACCAATAGGGAGGGATGGTGGGAAACAAAAATCAGAGCAAACAAACCCAACCAGATGCTTAGCAATTGTAGAACATTTCTAGTTAATACGTCAGACACAGTGAAACTAGCTAGAGAAGAATTTGCAAACAATAAAAGTGCTATAAATAACTCATAAAAATAAGCAAAAAAAAAGGATACTTAATGTTATATATCACAGATCAGTTTGCTCAGTGCCCTTCTCCCAATTAGCTCAGTGTGAAATAGCAGAAACACTCACAAGTTAACTCCTTAAGTAATAAAGTTGAAACCTAAAACAACTTTAAAAAACAGCTTAAAAGAACCAATGAGGTGCTTACTCCAAGCCGTAGTCCAGGTAACCCCAATCAGCCAATGACCATAAACACTTCACTCTCACTGAAATGCTATACTTGCTTTGGTTACACTAAGATGGCCTGGAACATGTGCTCAGACACACAGCCTCTACCAACAAACAACTAGGCCAAAACACAAGCCTGAATATGGAAAAATCAGAACAAACAAACCCAACCAGATGCTTAACAACTGTAGAAAATTTCTAGTTAATACCTCACACACAGTGAAACTAGCTAGAAAAGTATTTGCAGAAACCAAAAGTGCAATAAAAAACTCATAAAAATAAGCAAAAAAACAGTATACTTAATGTTTTATATCACAGATCAGTTTGCTCAGTGCCCTTCCTTTGATTGGCTCAGTGTGAAATGGCAGAAACACTCACAAGTTAACTTTTTAAGTAACAAAGTTGAAACTTGAAACAACTTTAAAAAACAGCTTGAAAGAACCAATGAGGTGCTTACTCCAAGCCGTAGTCCAGGTAACCCCAATCAGCCAATGACCATAAACACTTCACTCTCACTGAAATGCTATACTTGCTTTGGCTAACCTAAGATGGCCTGGAACATGTGCTCAGACACACAGCCTCTACCAACAAACAACTAGGCCTAAAACACAAGCCTGAAAATGGAAAACTCAGAACAAATAAACCCAACCAGATGCTTAACAACTGTAGAAAATTTCTGTTTAATACCTCACACACAGTGAAACTAGCTAGAAACATATTTGCAGACAATAAAAGTACTATAAATAACTCATAAAAATAAGAAAAAAACAGGACACTTAATGTTATGCATCACAGATCAATTTGTTCAGTTCCCTTCCCCCAATTAGCTAGTGTGAAATAGCAGAAATACTCACAAGTTAACTCCTTAAGTAACAAAGTTGAAACCTGAAACAACTTTAAAAAACTGCTTGAAAGAACCAATGAGGTGCTTACTCCAAGCCATAGTCCAGGTAACCCCAATCAGCCAATGACCATAAACACTTCACTCTTACTGAAATGCTACACTTGCTTTGGCTACACTAAGATGGCCTGGAACATGTGCTCAGACACACAGCCTCTACCAACAAACAACTAGGCCAAAACACAAGCCTGAATATGGAAAAATCAGAACAAACAAACCCAACCAGATGCTTAACAATTGCAGAAAATTTCTAGTTAATACCACACACACAGTGAAACTAGCTAGAAAAATATTTGCAGACAATAAAAGTGCTATAAATAACTCTTAAAAATAAGCAAAAAAACAGGACACAATGTTATATATCACAGATCAGATTGCTCAGTGCCCTTCCCCTGATTAGCTCAGTGTGAAATAGCAGAAACACTGACAAGTTAACTTCTTAAGTAACAAAGTTGAAACCTGAAACAACTTTAAAAAAAAGCTTGAAAGAACCAATAAGGTGCTTACTCTAAACCATAGTCCTGGTAACCCCAATCTGACAATGACCATAAACACTTCACTCTCACTGAAATGCTATACTTGCTTTGTCTAAACTAAGATGGCCTGGAACATGTGCTCAGACACACAGCCTCTACCAACAAACACCTAGGCCCAAAACACAAGCATGAATATGGAAAAATCATACAAACAAACCCAACCAGATGCTTAACAATTGTAGAAAATTTCTAGTTACTACCTCACACACACATTGATACTAGCTAGAAAAGTATTTGCAGACAATAAAGGTGCTATAAATAACTCGTAAAAATAACCAGTAAAACAGGATACTTAATGTTATATATCACAGATCAGTTTGCTCAGTGCCCTTCCTTCGATTAGCTCAGTGTGAAATGTCAGAAACACTCACAAGTTAACTTCTTAAGTAACAAAGTTGAAACCTGAAACAATTTAAAAGAAAAAAGCTCGAAAGAACCAGCGAGGTGCTTACTCCAAGCCGTTGTCCAGGTAACCCCAATCAGCCAATGACCATAAACATTTCACTCTCACTGAGATGCTATTCTTGCTTTAGCTAAACTAAGATGGCCTGGAACATGTGCTCAGACTCACAGCCTCTACCAACAAACAAGTAGGCCTAAAACACAAGCCTGAATATGGAAAAGTCATTACAAACAAACCCAACCAGATGCTTAACAATTGCAGAAAATGTTGCGTTAATACCTCAAACACAGTGAAACTAGGTAGAAAAGTATTTGCAGACAATAAAAGTGCTATAAATAACTCATAAAAATAAGCAAAAAAAACAGGATATTTAACGTTATATATCACAGATCAGTTTGCTCTGTGCCCTTCCTCTGATTAGCTCAGTGTGAAATGGCCTTATTGCTCTAAGGTAGAAAACATATACACATTCTTGCCATGTGTGTCAAAACTTCTTCCAACTTTGTCACGAGGTACGGGACTGAAAGATGCTAAAGATTTTGAAGATCTGTTTTTATTCAAGGAAATGAGAGCAGAAACTTAAGGGATTTGGGTAATTCATATAGCCTATAAAGCTTTTTATGATCTGATAATTGGATGGCAGGTAAGCAACAGGTAGAGTTAAATACATCATCTTAGGCCCTTATAACTGATGAAATAGCAAGAGGTTCAGGGCAATCAACATGAAATTAGTCATAGCACCTTTTCTGGATCTTGGAAATTTGTTTTACTTCCCAATGTGTCTGAAGATACATTTCCTCAAATGTAGAGTTAGATTAAATGTTTTCTTCAGACACATACTCAAAGTGATCAGCTGATTAGACATGACATGCATAATCAAGACCTTCTTTTTCATATTCTGAATGAGAATTGTCTTTGGATGAAGACAGATTTTTTTTTCTTGGTGAGTATATGAGACTAAAATGTCTTGAAAAACAGCTTAGGAAAGTTACAACAATCATCCCTAGTACCCTTAGGACTAGTCAAAATGGAAGGCAAGCAAAGGTGTTTTGTTTTCTGTGATTTCTTTTCTTAAGGTATCCAAGTTAATGGTCTTTACCATATCAGATGTCTGAACCTCTAAAAAAGATCCAGTTGCCCATCTGCACATTCTCCTTTCTTGGTAATAGCCTGATGTCTGATCATAGGGAAGTAGCAGCATTCCATAGATCAGTACCACAGAGGCATGGAACCTCAGACCCATGACCAAAGGAATAGAAATGGCTATAGCCGAATTATCAGTCTGGAACCTGTAAAGGGAGACTGAAGGCAGGATCACTTTGAATCCTCTTTGGCTTAAATGTCTTTCTTTTTCATCTGAAGAGGGATGTCCAGTAATGTTGATCTGGTTTAAATGGAGGAATGAGCAAAGGCTTTTAAGATCTGGTTCTCAAGAAAAATATTCATGCTATTCAGATAAATGATAATTATTTTGGTTATAAAAGAATGACAAATCTAGCCAGAGCAGACATTGTGAGACTCCCCAAATAAAAAAGACAAGTTGTATGAGAATCATTGTAAGAAATGTGCCTGCCAACCTGACATTTCCATTTTCTGCCAGACATGAGAACATTTTATCATGATTTTTTTTTTGCTCAAAAGCAAAAAGAATGTCCCCTGAGAGGTAGTTATGCCCCCAAAAGCTGTGAACTAGCTGAATGCTGAATTTACATGAAAGTATAGACAAGCATCTGACTGAACTATTCAAGGACAAGAAAGTTCTGAAATTTTGCACCCATATGTTTTCTTTTATGTTACCACAGTTATATATCTATTGGCATAGTTGCATAAAAAAGGCATCCAAATAAAATGTATGTACTGGCCAGATATTCAGTCCTTAACAGAATAAGCCCTGTACAGCTGGAAGGTACTGTAACAGTGACCTAATGATGAACATTGCATTGTGTCACAAAATATACTTATTTCTTATTTGTAATTATTGTTTATTTCATTTATCATTACTCTGATATTTGAGAGTCTGTGTAGACCTTCAGTATGTTGTGACAACTTCCAGATCATAACCACTGTATGAAAACATTTCTTTTACATTTTTCTATCTCCTTTAAAAAAATCCTTCCTGGTGCATAAACCCCTAATTTTGATAAATTCTCGATATGGCAAATAAGTTAAAAGATAGGGCAAGGATAATGGCAGATGCCATTCTAAAAGTAGCAGCTGGCTTCTTTAAATAGATATATGAATCTGCTAGTCTGCTTCTCCTAATTTATTTTATTATCCCATACTTGTTTTGTGAATCAAAAGCCAAACTTATTCTTTGTAGGAACATAAACAAAATAATAATTTACCTTACTTTTCTCACCTTTACCTTTAAACAGCAAATCATCAATAGAACAAAAATATTTTAATGCCTGTTTATATAAAAAACAAACTGTTATAAATATATTCCTAATCAACCAGTGCCATTGTAGGGTGAGCAAGTGCTTGCACAAAGGGCATTCATATAGCTTTGGATCTTTTTTGATAGTATATTTTTTCATCAAATAACGCATTATTAGTCTTCAAATAAAAGTGTATTAATTCTTTTACACAGTATGAGAAAGGACTATGCCCTACCACATTTTGCATTGCTTCCACTCCTTGCTCATGCACAATGCTGCAATAAAGATTTGTTATATTTATAGTGAACCATAATATCCCTTCTTATCACTTTAGGCTTGTAAATGTCTGTAAAATGTGTTTTGTATCTTGTATTTAGCCTCTAGCCCGTGAGTATGCCATTTCCCTGAGTAACAGAACAAAAAGGCATCAGAAAGTCCACACTCAAGTTTCATAAATTAGGATTAAAAGTCCACTTGTAGAATCTTTTGACTTACACTTCAGACATTATCCAGGACCTAGCTAAGACTCCCCATTTAAGGTCATCATGGTCTGTGTAATCAGTCTCATCCATATCCTAATACATATACATTTGTATTGCCTCTTTTATAAGTTGGTATGCTGAGATTTTCTTTGGCTCTGATTTTTCCAGTTTTATTTATTTTATGATGGTGCATCATTTGTCACTCAAAAGATAGAATTCCAAGTTGACCTATTTGCCAAATATTTTAGAGCAGGCCCATTTCTCTAGGTGGCTATTATGCTGGGCTACTCATACCAACTGATGTTGTAGCTGGGGCAGTTTTTGGTCAATCTCTATATTGGATTCTACTAGGGTTTTTAGAATGTTCCCCTTGGCTTTAGCAAATGGCACTGCCCCAGGGGGAAAACTTTATCAGAAGCATACCAAGAACAACAGCAAAACCTCTCTGATTACAGCTTTACAGGAATACATTGGCAACTGTACAAGGGAGTATTAGCTCCAAATAGGTCATGCACTTGAAAGCAGGGAAATGTTGAGGAACATTATAAATGGAGGTACTTGGACAAACTGCCTCCATTCTCCACCAGTGTAAGATGGCTGGAAGCATAATTTATGTAAATCTCAGGTTTGCTTGACAGATCATATGAAAATATAATAAGAGGCTAATTGGCTTAAAGCAGAATTAATATTAATACAGCACATTGTCTAGAAATATTATGTCAGACTAGAAAATACATGTTTGGCAGCTACAGAAGAACAGGAGATGCTGCTTTGTCATAATCTACATGAAATGTAAGTAGTCAAGTTAGTCACAATATTAGAAATGAAGAACGAGGAACATACCTCTCAACTGTACAGATTTTCCCAGAAAATCCAAATTTTTGCATTATATTTTTGGTCTGTTTCTCATACAATTATGATTTTCTAGCAAATCATTGAGGATTGAATTCAGAAAATAGTGGCAGACACTTGAGTTTTAGACTTCATACCCTTCAGAAAATTCATGCTAATGCAAAACCTGCTATTCTATCAATTATTTTCTTGCTCTAAGAAGTTGAGACGTATGATGAGGAATGTAAGGCAATCTGAGATTGCAAAGCATTTGTGTACTAACACTAAATGTTACACATACCAACAGTGTTACACATACCTCCCATCACTCTATATCCCTTCAAAAACTCAATTGGCTTGAACAACCTCACTTCCTAACTTACCTACATCTCACCACTGCACATAAAATCATAACTAAACCAGAAGATTTCCCATTCCTAGCCTCACAAATGTCCTCCTACATCCCTGCTAGATACCTCAGATCAGAAAATAAATGTTGTCTAAAGGTAGAATTACCCGATCTTACAGCTGGCCGAGCTCTTCACTCCATTGCTATAGCCAAGGTGTAGAATTCCTTACCCACCACAATCAAACCCACTTCTAACCACACCATTTTCAAGAAGTCTGCAAGAATACCTCTCCAGACTATAGCTCTGTACATGCTCAAATAATTCTTCCAGCATTACATGAAACTAGAAACCACTTCTAGCAACCTTAACACTTTGAAATGTCTACCTATCTTCATTTAATTAAACTCTTCTCCCGCAGTTTTATGCATCCTCAGCTACAAGATGAAATTTAGAGAAAAGAAAGCCTGATTCTAATTGTATATCAACATGCCTATATTGTACCTGGATGTAAATCATTGTTATTTTTGTATTTTGTGTAATGTTGCTTACTAGTAACTTGAATCTGTTAACAGTTGTTATGTAACTTTATTTCATCAATGTATATTAAATATGTGGAGATTTTCTCCCGGGCCTCCACTGAAAATGGGTACTCCTAGGCCCAGTGGACTTTCCGGAAAACAAATGCAAATAAATAAATAAATAAATACATACATACATACATACATACATACATACATAAATAAATGGGCAGGTGAGTCTGACTGACAATCACACCTCAGTGACTGAAATAATACATCATCAAAAGGTGAAGCATACTCTTGGCTACCCGCAAATCAGATGGTGAAGATGGCTTTTCAGTCAAGATTATTTAAATAATAAAAGTGAAAATAGCCTACATTTCTCTTCAATTTTTGTGTATAATCATACACCAATGGGTAGGTAGCATGCAATATAACTGAAGCCGTGATAACAGTTGTAACTAAGCTGGGCTAGAGTATTGATTTGTAAATAAATTATGTACCATTAATATTTAACAATACAGGCATGAAAATTGTATTGCAATTACTTGTTTCAATGCTAGCGCCTTGTTTTATATCCTAAATCTCATTATTTGACTTCAGGTAGAATTTGTCAAGGCACAAGGCAGAGACAAGTATCTTTATTTCTTGATGGATTTTATTGAACTAGGTCAATAGAAAGCCTAAATGAAGTTGTGTGTTTAGATTTTGAAAAGGCAGTCAGTTTCTTAGACATCCATATTTTTTTACAACCTAAAACCTTCTGGACTAGGAGATAAATTCTGCACCTGGTTAGGGTTATGTAATGCTAGCCCTTAAGCTAGAATATGAGCAGATTATGAATTCTTAGAGCACTTTCTAATTCTGATGCACACCCAGAAGACCTATTTTTCCAGCAGTGGAGCCACTGATAATCAATCTGAGTCAAAACATAAACATCCAAACAGCAGATTTCTAGACAGTAACTAAGAAATTATGGGTTTATCCAGATGAAATAACAGTGATGCAATCTATTGTAGCAATGGGACTTTTCATAGCATTGCTAAGTGCTCAGGATTGAGACTCAACAGATCCAAACCATGATTTTTTTTCCCTAAACAACTTTACTACCCTTCCTCACTTTCCATTTAATGTATTGGAATAATGATTCAGACTGTGCCCTAAATTAGTCAGGTCATCTAATGGTATATACCAGCTGAGCAAATGCACCCCCAGAATGACTTCTCTAGTGCATAGTGATGCTATTATTTATGGGGTGCAGTACTGCATGTAAAATACTGTTTGTTCCTCACAAGTACCATTATCGTATCCAAATGGCACTAAAATACTGCAGTAACAGACCTGGAAAATAAAGAGTTATAAATAGATTAATCAGAGTCTAGAAATTAGCTCCAGCCAGCAAAGTATTTTGGTAGACACCCAGGCAAGAAAAGTTTAAATGCTCCAATATTTGAAATATACAATGCTCACTTTCCACATTAAGGATAGATGTATATGTTAGAAGAAAAGAAATGCACATTTAGAAAATATCTTCACATACTCACTATGCTAGGAGGATATGACACATAACATAACCAAGAAAAAATACTAAGAGATTTAGGACATTTGGGCAAGCTCCACAAACAGATAGTTAAATAGAAATAAGTCTTGAAAAATTAAAGGACTGCATGTTAAAGATTTGGATTACCCACTTTTGTTTTGCTTTACCATTGCTGTAATGTGGCTCTCCTGATCTCCATTCAACTCAGATATGTGGACACCTATTTAGTGGTTCACCTGAGTGTTTAATTTATCCAGTGGCTGGACTACAATCCTCTTTTCAGCTGTCAGTGTTGGACAAGGGCAGCTTGTAGATGCCCTAAGGCACAGGCATATATCAAAGCCATTTTAGTCCATCAATACTGATAACTAGGAAAATTGGCACGTGGATAACCAGGCTTAAAATGGTTCTAGGGCCATAAGCCTAGTAATCTCCTATGATTCTATGATACTGTTGATTGTGGGTGAGCTTAGAAGCTGCCACTACTGGTCACAGAGGCAGGGTTAGTTTTAATGGGTTATAACTCTCCATCCCTATGTGCTAATATGATGTTGTAAATAGAGCTGAGCTATCAACAGTGGTTAGTGGGGCAGCCAAGCCCCAGCCATTAGGCTGGGTATAAGTCCGAGATCTGCATGTTCACCTAAGTAGGTTATCATTCACTGCTGTGGAATCTACTAAAGCTACATGAGAGATCTAGCCTGCCAACACCTCATTGCCTGACCACTATTTCTTAGAAAGGCAAGCAGGTTTAGTCTTGTCATTCCTTTCTCAAGCCTCACCTTCTCCAGCAGGTGCTTGAGCCGCTATCTGTACTTATGTCACCTGAATCATATTCAAGGCTTTATAACAGAGCTGGCATCTATAATAAATGCCAGGGAGCATTTATAATAAAGGCTTAAGGAAAATATTACCAAACAGTCCCAATCTGAATATCATATGTAAGTGAACTGGCTGGCCTATGCCTGCAAAGGGATTATTTTTGTGTGATAGACATCTAGACAGTGTTATGGAAAGGCACTTCCCTGCTCTGCAAGGTGACACAGGAGAGATATGAGCTCCCTGGCAATAAATTCTGGTGATGTACATAGCTCAGCCATGTATTAGATACAAAGCAAAAGCAATTTGTGAGTATAATGGGTTGTATTGTCATTAAACAAAGACATATTTATACTAAGATTATGCTG